>NW_024499462.1:11257755-11612830 GCF_017590055.1 Onychostruthus taczanowskii
CCCCCCCCCCCCCCCAACCTTCTCCTTTGCTTGCTTATTAGAAGAGCAATAAATATCAAGCAGACAGACCCTTCTCACAGTTACAAAGCCTACCTGTAACTGAGCTGGATAATTAGCAGCCTTGAAGATGATATATGACTTTCATTACCCTTTGGGACTGGAGACTAAATGAGGACAGAGCTAATTGCCGTGCAAAGCAGTTTGGCATGAATGAGAAAAATGCAGGCGCTGTCTCCTGCCAAAAAAGGGCCCTATTGCTGCTCTGATCTCATGGCTGGTTTTTGCCGCAGGAGTTCACTTGGTGTCCATAAATCATGGTCTGCTTACAGCTGAAACTGCACTGAGTCATCAACATGCAATAAGCTGAGTGACAGATTCCAGCCTGACTACATTAGAACTTCAGACTTAGTCCTCCCCCCCACCACTACCCGTACTTAACAGAAAATTAAACCCAGACTACACAGACATGAAGGCTGTGAGAAACACAAGGCTTGTTTACTTGACAATAGTTTTTTAAGACTGATGTTTCCAGGAAATAACATCATGCATTTTGAAAGGGAGAGAGCCACAAGCACTGAATTTATAAAATGACCCACTGCTATAACACTTGGTTTGTCCTTCCTCGTGTAATAACTGATTAAAATGTATTGCCTTCCTTTAATGATCTAAAGTGGCACTTTGTCATCTTAGTTCTTATGGAGATAGATTTAGTCAGCTAACTGAGAAAATATTTTGCTGCTCTTTAAAATTAGGCCAGAAGAACCTGAAATTTGATTGCAAACCTGCTTCCAAAGTGACCTGGGGCATATTAACATCCATACTGTACCCTTAAGAAGTGTGGGCTTCTGAGGAATCTAACCCATCAGTGCAAAAGAGAGTCCTTGAAGGTACTCTTTTCCTCTCCCCATTCTGTTTTACAGGAGATCTTTTGCTTTTCCCTAAAGGTACCTTAGGTCTATTTTTTTTTAATGGAAGAGATTGTGCTGAATTTGCAATATGGTATCCTGTCAGATCCTAATCAATTAGCCCACATCAGCTCAGCATAAGGCAGATACCAATTTAACTCAGAGAGCTAAGCCTTCTGATTTTCTCTAAGGGCAGTCACATAATTCATTCTTTGTAGTGCCAAATTATATTTGACATTTAATTTAAAACTCAAGGTACCATAATGCAAAATCTCACTAAAAATAATGGTGATAAAGCAGAGGAACATTTCATTTGACAGTGAGGATTTTTTCAGCTTATTTATGCACCCAAAGTTTTCCCCTCACCCATCTTTCAAAGGCCCAAACTCAGAAGGCAATCACTTTCAGGTGATTTTAGCCTCTACAGGTGCTTGCATACAGTAAAAGGGCACTTAAAGGTGAAACATACATGGTGGTTGCTGATCACCTTTTGGTGGGTGAGCACTGCCTTCCTGATGACACAAGCTCAACTTCTCATGTATTCTTGCTGCTGTAGATAGCAGAAAGAAATATTCCCAAAGAGTGGCTGGGCTAACTGAAATGGTTGTGTGTGGACTGGGGGAGGGGGAGTCAGCCTGGAAAGGTTGAGTTTTTCACTTTTAGAAGACCCAACAAGAGAGAGAGGGGGGGAAAAAAAGTGTTTAATGGCTTCATTCACCATTCTCTGCCATGCAGCAGCTCCATTCACAGCTCCCTAGCACAATGGAAGTCTGGTGGTTCATCAAGCATGTCTAGACTCTGACAATGCTGGTTCATGCACAAATGATAAAAACCCCAAGTTCTCCTCCCTTCTTGAAATGTGCAACACACTGTAAATCCATGGGGACTTCTAGCCATGGCCTTACTCAGCACTTCCAGTGACAGTCAAACTCTAATAAAAGCACTACTTGGAAAAAATGTGCAGCTGTCTCTGTCAAGGTGAGTGGCTTGTAGGGACTGACTTTCTGGTGGTAGCGTGCAAAATGCTAAGCAGCCAGAGATCTGCCTGGCTAATCTAGAGCAGCTCTATGAGAAGAGAAAGTAATGGATAACAGCAGGCTCTGTCTGCATTGTTGAGACAATCCCAGATAGCAATAAGCAAAGGACACTGGTAGTGTAATCCTCCTGAGAGGGACTCAACTTTTGTCCTGTCAAGAAACAGCAACTACTTTGCAATAAAAAGAAGCAAATGTCTAATGTTCTCATCCTTTATGTGCCAGATTAGCTCTTGGGGGAAAAAAAAAATCATCACTGGTCGCAACATGCTTCTCAATAGAAGATGGATGACTCAGATTCTGGGATGTTAGGTCTTACTGTGGATTTCAACCCCTGATTAAGATGAAAACAGTTCAGCGCTAAACTCTGGTATTTTTAGAGTGAGTGTAGGCCTCAGGTTAGGCATTCTTGCTCTATTTCACAGTTGCATGTAGGTGCATGCATGTGCTACTAGGAGACAAGCTCAAGATTTTGCCCATGTGAGTGGATCCATTTCTTTTAGCACTTGCTGTGTGCTCCACATTTATGTTATAGAATACACAAGGAATTACCAGGGGTATGAAATGTGGACAGGAACAAAGTAACTATATACCTGAGTGAGAGAGTGCATTATCAGCATGGAAATTAAAGAAACTGTATTTGATGTTGATACAAAATGGCTGTGTGACAGGTTTAAATTAGTGGAACAATTGTGAGGGCATAACACTGCTGTAGGATTTCCCTATCTTCCATCAAATTTCATGGCAGAATAAAAACACAACACCAAAACTTCTGGAAAAGCAATTCTTCAGCATTGTATAATACAGAGAGCTCCTTTCTATGGTGTGCATACTGCAATTCAGTTCTTCCAGACTTCCTGAGCTGAGACAGTATCAAGACATTATTTTCAATAGCAAGGATTTTGTATTTTAATTGTAAGGATAAGAGTACCTTTTTCAAGTCTAGATAACTGTTTTCTTAATCTAATTATACTTTGGCTTTTATAGCATACTTTAGAATTCCATAGTTTATTAGTATTTTTATGTGGAAAATTATACTTCCATTGGTTTAAGCACTATTAACAATTTTAAGAAATAGAGATTAAGCATTCCTTATTGCTTTTTCATAGAATTTAAGATTGTATCATGAGGAATTATGCAGCCTTCATACCTCTATTTCTAAACTCATTTTACTTAAACTCTTCTAATATGAAGATCTTTCCAGAAATTGGCTCACTGCCTTTACCCGTTCTAAATCCTGTATGTAGGGTCCTTTTGAGTCGAGGGCAAGATACAATTTTTAAGATGTTAACCTGCTATTGATTCATATCATTCACTTCATACTCAGTACTGTCCCAGAAATTTTTGCAGTTGTGAATCTGTGCAGGTACACCTATAACTCCTCACCAACTTAATAGCAAAATTTTGGCACACAAACATACAAGTGCACAAAACCTTTAGAATATTTAAACCAACAAAAGACTCTGCACCAAATTCTTAAGAATATTCATCTTGACAAATATTTCTTCAAAATAGTTTGAATCTTTTCAGAAAGGAAATTATGCAGGAACTGATACAACTTTATTGCTGTAAAGAAGTTGGATTAGCTAAACGGCCATTTTAGTAGCCCATTTATATCACTAAATTTTTACTATTGCAGGGACAGAAGCTTTAAAAATAAGGAATAATTAAAATGGTAGTAAAAAGTACGCAATCAGTAAATATCTAGATTGGAAAACTGACATTTTGTACTACAAAGAATCATTAAATAGAAGTGAAGGGATAAGGGCACTGACAGATTTCAGACCCTCAGATACATAAGTTGGTTCCAAGTGCTGATAACTTAAGCACTTTCATTGAAAAAAAAAATGTAAACAAGAGTCTAATTTTAAATTTATGCTTTCTGAAGGTCTTGTTCATAATCTCTTTTTCATATGTGGGATTTACCATACTGCTTTTCAAGGAGTCTATCAAATATGGGGAACTGACTTCAGAGTCCTTGCATCCAGTAAGGAAGTTGAATTTTAAATACATTGTGCAAAAACATTAGTGATAAAATTCCCTTATAAATACAAACAGAAAACTAAATCATAGTGTAGGAAGCCATAAGGACTGGAATGCAGAGAGACACTGAAAGAGAGGATGCAAATGACCTCATGACACTTACACAGTCTACTTTCTGAGGAGAATTCTACTTCAATTTATGGTGATGTAAAGGAGGTTCATAAAACAGCTTGTTTAGTCCTCATTTAAAATACTCCCAGAAAAATGGATTATAGTTTCTTTAAATCGCTCCTGCTATAGGATTTTATAATTAATAGCCCAGACATATTTGTCACCATTCTTAATCATGGATATTTGTGTGAAGATTTCAACAAGCTCTATTTTGTCCCAGTTTAAATTCCTTTAAATTCTTCCAAGCTCCATTGTGGAATAACTCTCTACATAATTTAAACTTGTGTTTGACCCTTGTTCTGGGTCCTCACCATATCTGTATTGAGGAGCATTTTTCTGAAGCACAAACAGCAATAATTTCAAACAATTTGGATTTCCTGGCCACTGTCTGTCCATCCAATCTGAGGAGCTATAGTATCTTACATTTCCCTGTTACTGACCAAAGTATTTCTGAAATACCAAGTTAATTAGCACTGCAACATTCCAAGTACTTTAAGAGGCTAAACCCTGGTTTTCCAATGGAATAAGCAGGGGTTGCTGCTGCTCCACATGCAATAAAAATAAATTCCCTAGACAAAAACAGTACAGTCTCGATTGCCAGATAACAGAAGATGAAAAATAAAGGACTTCTTTTTCTCACATTATAGTTTAGGAAACAAAGGCTGAGAGAGAGCAAATGTTTTGCCCAAGATTGCCAAGACTAGGCAAAACAAGGACAAAAATTGAGTTCAGATTTCTTCAGACTCATTATGGTTCCTGTATCACATGATCATTTTGCTCAGTAAATGAATGGCAGTCACTGTCTGACCAGCAGCCTACTGAATTCAACATGAAGAGCTCTTGCTATTTCCAGAGGGGATTTTGATTTTGAGTCCATTGGGTTACTCAATGCATACAGGCAAAAGAAGCCTGCAGCTAGAATAAAATCTTGAGGACATGCCACAGCAGACTAGATTTCTTCTTTTTTAAGGCATCTCTAATTCATTGGCCATGAATAATATAATATTCACGGAGTCCCATCTGGTGTTCAGTTTTGTGTATAAGTGCTTTCTTTGCATTGTTGGTCTGATAATTTCAACTAAAACCGGTAAAGTGATATACAGGACCTTGAAAACAGTAGTAGGATAAAAAGAAATAACAAATTGAATAAAGGAGAAAAAATAAGCTTGCTTTAGTCTGTAAGGAACACAATTGATGCCTTTTAACCTTACACATAAGTTCCACACCATTGCTTTTTAAAATCAGCTGGAAATCATTTAAAATCAAATTGATTTTGGCTTTTACATTCAGATGCACTTCAGCTTCTCACTTACTGGCCTATGTAAGTAATGCCTTCAGCCAACCTGTGTTTAGAATGGGTTGAAAATCAGTTTGTACGTTCACATGCTTATTGGAATTTTCTCATTTCCATTTCACTCAGAGCCAATCACGATCAGTTTAACTCACTGCGGAATATGTCAAGAGGCTGATTTAATGGGTGTTGGAGCAAAGAAATGGTTCTTAATACAGTGAATATTTTTTGCTTATAACACATTGTCTATTGCCAATTTTGTGCCAATAAATGGAAAGATGGATCATCAGAACTGTTAATATTTATTCTGAAGAGCTCTCTTCTTCATCATATGTAGACAACCATGAAAGAACTGTAAAATCCCATGAAAATATTTCCTAGTTTACATCTGTCCCTTTCTACTAACAAAATCTGGAGTATCTGCAGCCTTCCATGTATGGACTGGCAGGGTAGGCTTCTGAAATGGACACTCTCCTGTTCACCTGCTGCCATCCAACTGTGGATCATTTGGATTGGATAACTGCTATCTGAACTGACATTTAGTCATCCAGTCTGAGAGCAAGTATGCTGAAATGATGCAACATAACATGCTATCAAGGCTGTAATAGGACATAGAACACCTGCCATTGACTTGGATAGAGAGGATAAAATGCTCTGAATTGCTTTGTTTTCAACATACTCTTCCCCATACTCCTCACATGTCTATTTTTACTTAATTTGTCACTGATGCTTTAAGGAGAGAGAAATGGCATGGTTGGAGAACAAGAAAATGTGAAGCAGATGCCCGAATTCTATTACTAACCCTGTTGGTGACTGGATAACCTGTTTATATCATTGTATCAAGTTAATTGATTTAGATGGCTTAGTTTTAGGTTTCCAAACAGAGAAGATGCACACTGCCTGCTTTCCACTGTGAGTCAGTACTTCAGCACTCATCATCTTCAAAAAAAAGAGTTAGAATGAGTCGGCAATTAAGGTGGTAAATATGCCTCAAGCTCTGCATCTAAAAACTCAACACTTACAATTAAATGGTATCAGGAAAATACTGACTGTAAGCTCACAGTAATTCAATTAAGTTGCCTCTAAATGAGAAATTAAAAATGCATCACAAAGAGAGATATTGTGGGTTTAATCAATCGCTTTAAGGGTCTCTGCAAATCTCAAATAAAATGCAAAAAATCCATGTGCAAATATTACATTGCAGAGATGATGAATGGGAATGGAGTGGGAGGTTATATAACCTGATAATATCAAGGATATGAAAGAGCTTAAACTATTTAACTATTCAGCAGTGAAAAGAAGTCAAGAAGGATCACTGCAGACAAGGTCTGGTAATACAATATAGAGGCTGACTTGTTCATTCTGACATTCTGCTTCATAGAGTATTAGTGCTAGAGAGTGGTTACAAAACTATAAGTCTTTAAAAACAAGTCTGATTTAATAAATATTTACTAAATTGTATAAGGATTGCCTGGCATCAAGCTATAAATATTAAATTGTAATGTATATGTTAAAAGAATTATGTTTTTTCAAGTAATAAATTTAAGATTATAAGAATTTTTGGGTTAAATGTAAAATTAATAATAAAAAAACCCCTGAAAGTCAAACAAAAATAGTGATGGTTAAATTCCAAAAGAACAATCCACTCAGAGTTCCTTTCATGTGCCAAAAACTATTATTTGTATTGTTTATGCACTTTCATCATGACAGCCCTAACACTGAGCAGAGCAGATAGAGGCTAACGTTTACCACATTAGAGAAAAAAAAACTCTCAAAAGGTAAATAAAATGAAGTGAGGCTATATTTTTGGATCTTGGGAGATATAAGGCCATTCTGATATTCTGCTTATATTGATTATTTTACATTGTTTAATGAATTTCCGTGCTCTTTCTACAAAACAAAGATTGGCTCAATGGCTAGAGCCTGCACTTAAAGGAACCACTCTATTAAAACAGGTTTTGTTTGTGCCTGGAGAATCAGAACAATTCCAATCAGTTTGTTTCATATTTTACTTGAAAGCTCCTCTTCCATTAGTATGATATAGTTTCTGAGACAAAGCTTAACCACAGTGTCTTTCCCCTTTAAAAGGTAATGACACCATCTAAGCAGAAAAAACAGTGGGGAGAAAAAAGACCCCCATTATAGCAAACTGTGGTATTAATGAAATTCTGTTTGTATTAAAATTTTCTTTCAACCCTGGTCTTCCTGTTCAGGGGGATAGTGTCAACCTGTCAAACTTTTAATCAAGAGCAGTTCATTGATGCTTCTATTATGTCAAAATGCTTCACCTAGGTGACTTCAAGGGGAGACAGCAGGTCTGACTTTCTCAACATCCAAGGCTATGAATTTTTCATTTCTCACCCCTCAACTTTTAATTTCTAGTATATGTATGTGGATAGACACAAGGTCTTTTTTTCTTGTATCAAATCCATAAATAGTGTGCATTTCAATCAAGTTGTAAGGTCAAGAGATTAAAGAAAGGAAAATACATGAAAGAATAATTACTTAAATTTTAGATTGGTAAAAGGGGATAGTTAGAGGACTGAAATCTAAGCCTTCACAAAATCTTTTAAATGACAGCTTCTTCAGCCACAACTTCATCACACAGAATCATGATTCACAATCTAGAATCTCCCTACAAATTATTTCACTGAGGTGTTGTATTTGCAGACATGCTGATAATAATGATATCATTCAGCCTACTAAAGAATCCTTACTTCATTGCATAGAAGTCAAATTTGGGGTCAGTTCATGACCTCCTGCAGTAGCTGCTATCCATCAGCAAGACTGAAATGTACAAGATGTCAGCTTAATGAAGCACAAGAACCTCGTGCTCTGTTGGCAGAATGCTTGATTTGGAAGACAATAATAAAAGCCTCCATCTGACAGGTTTACAATGCCTTCCTCTGCAGCTTATCACTTACTAACCTGCTGCAAGTGAAGCTATAAGGGAACAGTGACTAGGAAAGGCTCCCTCTCCCCAGTTCCGGGGAACCAAAATGATTGCTTAAGGATGTCAAGAAGGTGACTTAGAACAGCCTTAAGACAGTTCTGATTTTCATCTCAGCATCGGCACAGTATGTCATTGACCCTGCATGACAGGCAGAAAGTTTTTTATACTGTGTGCTACAGACAGAAAGCAAGTTCCAAGGAAATGTACAGTCCTCCCAGGATCTCAATTTAGTCCTGCAAAACTTTTACTGAATTTCTCTAATAAAGCTTTTGATTCGACAGTTTCTACCATATTCACAAAGCCACCTTTTTGCATTTACAGTACTATCCCTTATTTATCAATTAGATGTACAGTGAGATGAGTTTTGACTGAAGATACTTTGTTGTTTCATGATTGGGAAGTGAAGTCAGGGAGAATTATGACAACCTGAATATATTGTTACAGGAGCTTCCAGGTCTTGAGTTTTTAAATAAGTTTGCAAAGGCATATTAATGGGGAGTACACTACATAATCCATCTAAACTATTTACTTTTCACTCTTCTGTCAAAGGAAAGATTCTCATCCAAACAGTTTGGAGGATTTTGTTGTGTTTTTTAAACATATCATGTGTAATTAAAAGATTACTATATGAGTCATCTATAAAGCCAAAGAACAAGACCAGAACTCTCGAAATGTGAAATGACCAGCTAATTACAAGACTGGTTTAAATTATGTTCCTAAGTATTACTTGTTCTTTCCAAAATGGGCTGGATATCTGTACTATTAATTCAGCCTCAAAGACCAATTTCATTTTTGCAAACATATTGCACATTTAAAATGTAGCAAGGTATAATCATCCAAGCTTACTGTTCTAACTTCCAGTATTTCATTATTCTACTTAATGGTTTGAACATTATTTTATGCAAGTACAATATAATTTTATTGCATGATGTAAATAAAAAAAAAAAAAAAAAACCAAAAAAGGAAAGCTATGTCCCATTTTCTTGCAAAAGAGATAAGAAGTGATGGGACAGTAGACCTAAATACAGTGATGTTTTGCCTACAGATAGGAAAAGCTGAAGGTTGTTCAACATAAGCTTAATTGGAAGATACATACTCAGAGTATTAGTAACATATTCTGAATTTGTCCGCCCCTCAAGATCGGATTGGCAGAAACATAAAGAAACTGAGCCAGACCAATCTTTCTCTTATTGTACTGAACTGGAACATTGACAGCTTTGGCTGGGCCAAGAGAAGGCACTAATTTAGGCTCTGTGGCTTCTGCACTGGAACAGGTTTTATAGCTGGGGATCACTGCTTTGAGAGACCCATCTTGGGGGACAAAATACTAAAAGTGCTGCATGGTCCCTCAAAACACAGAGGAACTGAAGGTACAGCCTGCAGTCTTGGACATAGCTTCCTTCTTCCTCTGGAGAGCCTCAGGTGGCAGTGCCTGGCAATTAAGAACTACATCAGAGTGGCTGAGGTAGTTCATTTCCAGGACTCCAGGTGCCACTGGTTAGAGGGATGGAAACAAAGGTCCCAAAATGAGTGGAAAGCATTCTGATGCAATATCCCTACAAAGTGCAGACATTTGCCTTTAGCATTAGGAGTTCTATGAATAATTTAAAAATATATTTCAATTTGTTCTTTTGTGTGCAATACTTAAATTCTTTTTCCCAAAACTATTTTACCAAATATTTCCACAAAGGCTATCCAGTGAAGCACTGTATCTGCCAAGATGTTAAAGGATTGGTGCTTTCCAAGTGCCCTCAATTGCTCCTGTTCTACTTGCTTTGACCTGTTGCATCATGCTATGAGATATCAAACTGCCATCATGTTCCATGTTAGAGCTGATTACACTTCATTGGTGGGCAACAGTTGCTGCTTGCTGAGGGTTTGTGAAGTTTGATTAATTAGTGGTCATGAAGTGCTTTGAAATTCTTGCATGAATGATGTTACAGAAACACTGAATATTGCTGCAGTTATACAGGCAGGTACATGATTAAAGATTTGATGTTGCAAGGTGTGGCTGGGCCTTACCTTCTCTTTGGGAAAGTATTCTGGTTTCTTCTGAATTCCCTCTGGCAAGCTAGTACAGTCTTCCAACGAAACCAAACCAAACCAAAACACTTCAATCATCCTAGGGTAGGGAAAAATAATAAAAAGAAAGATTAGATGAAGGATATTTCTGAGAACTCATTGCCTGTCTAGGATATTGCACCTCTAGGTGGTCTGATAAACTTCAAGAGCACCTTGCTGATTAAGATTATTCTCAGACTGACTGCATTTCCTTCAACTTTTTTTAATCAACTATAGCTCTTTTAATTGCTTTCTCCTCTTAGGTATTTTACATGGACACCTGACTGCCTGTTAAAGCATCTTCCTTAAGCATACTTATCTGTGATATCCTCTCCTTGGCTGAAGAGATCTACCTATCCCCCCCTCTAATCTCTCCTGCCCAAAGGGAGCTGTTACACATTTCATCCCTTTCCATCATTTCTGACTCTGAACCCGACAGCTCCCATCTGCTCTGGGAAATGCAGCACCCCACAAGTGATTCATTCTCAGCCAAGGCAGGAAGCTGTAGGGCTCAGCCCACAGCCAGCCTTAAAAGACCCAAGCTGAAGATAATTATTGCACAGACATACCTGTTCAAAGATTTGTCTAACTTGCTCGCTGCTGCCATGCTTGGCTGTGACCATGACCACATTGTTGTGGCCTTTCAGGAACGTGCTGCTTCACGAAGCAAAGGCCAGGATTCCTGTCCAAGGCATAGGTGCCCAGTGCCATGAGAAGTCTGTAAAGCATCCAGGGTATCTGCACAGGAATAGCAGAGGTGACACAGGACCTAATGCAGACTGACATTCCACCACAGTAGTGAATGGGTGCCAGGCAGACATCTGCAATAGCTGAAACAACACCAAATACCAACAATGAAGCCACCAATCTCTCTGTGTGCTGTCCAACTTCCATGTTTTCTACTATCATTGAGGAGATTCAAAAGGATTGGCCACATTGATCCTCTGTGTTGAATGCACAATTCACGTACTTTTGGTCTTCCTTACATTACCTTAACAGACTATGATCACCTGTGCTATCTTCAGTTCAAGCACAGCATGGTATGTGGAGTTTCATTTTTCCTGCTTGTTCTACTAATTTCACATCCTGAACCTAATAACATTTTTTGTTACTTTTCATAATAACTTAATGGCTAATTTTGTACACACCTCTCTGCATACAGTAACCTCTGGGGTTTCGGTGCTTTGCACTTGTTTAGTTTCCTAAGAACTGTAAAGAAAAAATATTGATTGGTTTTGCCTCAGGCTTTAGTCAACAAACTTACCTAGACTGCAAGGCCAGAGTCTGAGTACATGTCACTATTTAAACCATGGGAACATTTAGCATTTAAGAGGTTCAAAATAACCAGGCCAAACACCCTTATGATCGGTCGAACACTGCCAGTTTCCTGGCTGCTGCCAAGGCTGATGCCATAGTCCTATCCTGTTGCATATTTTCAGAAACATAAATCTTATGAAGAAGTATTTAAAGGTACCACATTTTTCAAATGCTTAAATGAAGACTATCAGGAGCCTCTCGCTCACTCCCAGCCAGTGAGTTATTGCACATTTAAAAATCTGTTCCATCAGTTTTCTGACTGTTGTTCTTGTCTCTGCATCTTTCAAAAACTGGGTTATTAATCTACTGTGCCATAAAGTTGCTTTGATTAGAAATTAACAAGTTTGTTCTGACCTCCTAGGCCTGGGCTGGAATTCCATGAGGCATTTCTCATCAATCACTTTATTCTTTGCTCAGCTTGCACTGCTCCATGTATGCTTTCAACTGGGTATTCATGCCTGCCTGTAGATACACTTCTTGGCTCATCTCAGGCATGTCTCTATCCCCAGGTGTGAAATATGTATCCACTGCATGATGTCAACTCTTAAATCTCTTGGGATTATTGTTCAGCTCCATTTAAAACAAAATCCATGCAGTTCTTTCACTTCCTGGGGGTGGGCACAAGTGAAAGTCTATGGCACTTACTGCTTTCTCTAGGCTGACCATGGATTGCACATCGTTTTCTTGCCTGTCACACACCACGCTGTTTTGTAAGACTGCCTTGAATGAAAGTAGTTGAAGGAGCAGAGTCAGGAGTAGGTTTATCACCTCATTGTTTCCCGTTCCTGGATATAGTAGAGCTCCATCAGTAAACACTGCACTCTGCATCTTTATTCCCAAAGCTGTTTCTGCTCCCCTTTCTCAGGCACCCCCACACTGGCACTTTAGGTGCATATAACGCTTTAGGGTCTTGCGCCCCACTTTCAATTTTCTTCTCTCAATGCCTTTTCTTTCTAATACTTGAGTATTCTCACAAGATTCCATATCAATAATTTTCAGCAGTGAAGTCCAATGGGATAGATCGATAGTGGAGCTCACTCTCAGTCTGCCTTCATTCACCCCAACATTTTGTCTTCAGCAACCACTAAGAAAAGTTATCACAGATAAATATTATGTACTTTTTTTGCCTATTATTTTACATTTCTTTTCTGGAATAAAGATGCCCTAAGTTACAACACTGGCAACTAGAAGAACAGTATCCAGTTAATATCAAATATCTGAATTGGAGCTGACACTGATAATCATATGTGCTCATCAATACCTACTAGATGGTGTAACAAAGGTTGTCAGGGAGCTGAATAGTTCTTCATCGTGCAAGTTATTGACTCCCTGATTTCTTTCTTAATTCTTTAATCACCTACCCTATCATGACAGGATATATCCCCACAGAAAATAATCCACATAAAAAGGACACAGATGGGAGTGGACAGAATGGAGGCATACACCTAGCCCAAGCCACATAATTACTCCTACTTTGCCAATTAAAATCACATTGCCATTTTCGCTGGTTTAACAGTAAACATCTATTTTACATTCAGCTCTTTGTTTCAGAGCAGATGTGTTCATTCTTACTTTTTAAACTATGTCACCTTTCCCTCAACACGGGTTTAGGTTAATAAACTGTACATCAAACACTGCTTAAAAGCTGGCTTTGCAGGATGATAACTGATGAGGGAATTGCTTTTAATTACTGCACAAGTGAGTAGATAAAAATCACAGTCCTAATAATCAACTCCAGACAACTGACAGCAGCAAAGTCTCACATTTCAAATGTGGATTATTTTTTCTTTCAGCATTCAGCTACAGAAGGCAAATGTTAGTGGTTGGATCATCTTCTGTAAGCGAGCCAAAGTTATGTGTAACATTTTTGGATGCTAATAGGACACAGTTCTGGCAGAACAGAAATAAGGGTAACATTAAAGATTAGAGCAAGCTTGGAAGGGAAGAAAAGTGCTTTTCTCAATTCAGCCTTTCAAAAGAACAACAATCTCACCTACATCTGCTTCTAGAACTTCGAAGTCCAAGGACAGAAAAAGCAAACAACTTGCTTGCACAGCTATCAAGAATGAGAGAGAGCATGAGGCTTCCCAGATTGCCTTCAAAACCAGCAGCATTTGGCCCATTATCATCCACACCAGGCTAATGTATTTTTAATAGTTCACCACCTAAAGAGATACTGTAGGCCATGAGATGTAAATTAGGCAGCCAAAAGTGAGTGAGTTTGTGCTATGAGAAATTTCAAGGGAGAATGAAATAAATGAAAGTAGGATTACAAACTGGGTTTGGTGCTCTGGTGAGAGGAGAAAAATGTGCTCATAAAGCCCAATAAAACTTTCTTTTTCTGGTTTATTAGGTGTTTGCAAAACGTCTCAGTTGCAAAGTACGACATGTTCTTTTTCTGAAGACTCATGTACAGCATGGAGGCTCTGATAAATCAGCTGCTTTCTTTTTCAGCCAACTACACAGTGTATGGGAAGCTGAGGTTACTATTATGGCTCTGTTAAAACATTAGATGTTGCCTGAAAGCTGCCATGTGAACTCCATTTTGAATGTGCTTCAATGCAGGTTTTTACAATAGGAAAAATAAACACTTAGGAGCTCAGGAAACCAGGATCTAAAATACTGAAGACATGGATTTGTTTATTTGTTGCTTTCCTGCTATAGATCAGCCTGTCAGGATACCTCCTTCATGTAAATATTTAAGATGTACAACAAACTACAAAAGATCTACAACAAAACAATTCTGATTAAAAAAAAAATTAAGGAAAAGGAGGATACAGAGTTTATTAAAAAAAACACCAAACAAAAAAACCCAAACCAAACATGGATATGGGTCTCTTTGGATCTATCAAGTGTATTGTTGATGAAAAGGAAAAATATTCTGACTGTAAAGGCGTTGCATCCAGCAATTGGCCCTTAGTTCCTTGGAATCACATGTTCTATAGATTTTAAGTTAGCATATTCCTTTTTGAATTTTTTTTGTTTTAAGGGGGCAATAATGTTAGTTCTCAAAAGTCCACATGAGAAACTGAAAATCCAGGGTTTGAGAACTAGAGAAGTTCAGAATAGTAGTCATCTGGAAGTCTCCTCTTTTCATGTCGGTAAAGTATAATGTTACTTCACGCCATTTGGCTGCAAATGTAAATTACACCTTTTTTCAGTTGTCAGGACAGGATAAAAAACCACATAATTCTAATGAGTCATAAATGTTTCACCATTTTTTTCTTCATTTAATTCATATGGTGCCAACACCTGTGAAAACAATCAGCATCATAGCTGTGTGCTCTACTTAAATTTGCTTTAGGGTATGCTTGAGTAAAAGCTTTTATATCTCATTTCTCTACATTATTAACAACATGATGCCCTGAATCATTCTATAATTTAAGTATGCTCATTTCATTCTCAGCCATTTTATTAGTACTAGAAAAGATGCTCAAAGACTATGACAGTCTTAAAACAGACACACACATACCCTTTCCTGATTGTTAATGTAACAAAATATCTATAACAAGATCTTCACTTTATTTTTTATGTGCTTTGGCAGTTTTGCACCTTGAATTACAAATCTAAACTGTTAGTACAAGACCCATACTACAAAGCTTTTCCCCAAAAGGCTTTGCAGCCATTGCTCTAAGGTGAGTTCTTGTCATGAGAGTGACATCTGCACTGATCTGAATTTTAAGCTATTGCCAAAGGAGAGTACATCTTGTTCAGCAGTGGGAAAGAGCAGTGGTAGGAAGAGTAGTTCTGGAATCACTAGATGGTGCCAGACAGGAATGTGCATTGGCAACTGCAGTCCTGCTTCAGCTACCACTGGGCAATAGAGTCAGTAGGCTTGGGGGCAAATTTAAAAACATGCTTCAGTGTCTGAAGAAATAACATAGTGACTGGAGGATACAGAGAAGATCCTCAATCCTACTTGTTTTTCAGTGGACATCAGGCCTTTGACCACCTTAGGAACCCTTGGTAATTCCTCCTGGCCTAAATGACTTCAAATTTAACTGTCTGCAAACTTTTACCTACAATTTTATAACATAAATTAAGGGGATACTGATCTCTCCCTATATTTCAAGGAGATTGTGGCTCAAACTTCCTTTGCAAAATGCCCCATCTAAACCCAAGCAACATAATAAATATAGATGAGTGAGCACAGGGCATGGAAGCTGGAAGGTCTAGAGACCATGATACTTCCCAAAGAGATCCCTTCCAAGAATGTACATTCCAGTGTTAAACAGCACATTACAAGTAACCATCCAAGGCAAATTCAAGATGAGTAAGCAGGCCAGAGCTGATAAATGCTTCAAGCAAAATGTTTGCAGTTTTGATTCACTGCAATAACTCCCTTGTAATCCAGAGCTGGGGACATACTCCAAGTAACTTAAACCGGCTAGCTCAAATCCTGAGAGAAATGCAGGACCCAGCAGGGTCTTGGGTAAGGTCTCAGACTGTCACATCTCTGCAACTGAAGTCAAACCAAGCCAGTCAATATAAAGTTTTTGAACTGCAGCCTTCTCTCCACACTGAAGCACAGTATCACCTGCATCCATAAGGATGTGAGGGCTGATCTGACCACACCCTTCCATGCCTACAGAATTTCAAAACAGACTTGGAGGTGGTTAAAACTAAGTCATCTGCTAGTCATTTCAAATAACTTTATAATAAAGTTATTCCAGTAACCTGCACATTTTTACATAGTCCTTGGTTTCTTCATTGATAAAAATTTGTGCTTGTGATTTCGTGCAAACTGCCACCAGTGCCTTTGGTGGCAGTTTGCACAAAAGATACCAATAAGCACTAGTCAGAGGATGAGCCTTCTTTTTTTCTTTGCTTCTCTTAAGGCTTCTTCTTAAGAGGTCTTCCACACTGACATGGGACTTTGGGGAGTGGGGGGAAACATGAAAACCAATCCTACTCACAAAACAATTACTTGCATAGATATTAATTTACAACACCATGCACCAGGCCCAGCGTCATTCAGTGCCAGATGGGTACACACAGCAACATGACTAGATGAGGCCAAATCTCAGCCAAACCTTTCTCTCCATATTTCAATGCTCTCTGCTTACTGCGACCAAAAAAGTCAACTGCTTCTTCCAAATTCACCTTTTTCTAACTTTCTTCCTCTTGATCTACTAGATTTCACTTTGAAAGCCTAAAGGAAAATCCCTGTGATCTAGACAGAACCTGCCTTCACCTTTAGAGGAAAGAGGTTGCCTTTGCAGAATCCATTCAAAAGGCCACCCCGCACAATAGGACTGTGCTTGCTTTACATTGTTCAATTCTTAGTAGTTTACTCAGCTGAAGGTCTGTTTGATTTGGATTTCTACTAGGAAGCTTAGAAAATATGAAAGTAATGCATTTTAAAATTTCACTGAAATAATCTCCATATTCTTGAAGATATTCAAACTTCCTGGCCAATACAGCACCCAGGAGATGCAGCATTTTCCATAGTGCCATATATATACATTCTTAACTTTGAAATGGAACAAGAAGGAAATATTCATATTGGCTGTACCTTAATTTAATTAAATGAATTAATGAAGCTAGAAAGTCCTGAAGCAAAGAGCACGTTAGATGAGCTTTACTTTTCTTTCTCAATAAAACTGATCTGTTATTGAAATGCTCAGCTGAAAATCAGATCTTTTACTTAGGGGAATACTCATTTGCCTGGCTGTAAGCTGAAAATCTTTCATAGTTTCAGTTCTTCCACAATGAAGGCAGCTTCTGTGCTAGGAATTTTAGGAGGACAGTCTTGAAATATTATTAATAAGAACTTAGTGTATACTTCACATTTGATGTAGGTGCACTCTGCCTCCTAATGGAAGTCGCATGTGTTTTTCCCCCAAGTATGCACCGGTAAGTAATGACCCATCATCAGGCAGTAACTGATGACAATTGATCATATGGCCATCTACAGCAGCAAGAAATTAGAGTAATCTCTCAAGAGAATAATCAGGGAACAATTTTCCAGGGTCATTACTAGCAAAGAAGCTTGCTGAAGAAGAAAACAGTCTCAGTCTTCACTCTGGATTTTCTTTTCTCCTCTGGATTTCATTTTATACACAAGGTTTACATTTGGTTTTAGAAAATTTTATGAGGCAGACTGAAATGTTAAGGGGATTAAGGAATGGGAGACAGTCTTTCACCTCCAAGTCTTCAGTTCAAATCCAGCTTAGGTTGGTAATGAACAAGAAGTATTTACCATTGCTGTTCACTGTCTGTGCAAAATGGATTGGTGGCTCTGGCTCAATTCCCAGCAATAAACTTGCATGCCATGACTGGCAACTCCATTGCCATTCTCAGCAGAGAGTGCCAAGAATTAAATGAAGCATAGGAAGCAAAGTTACCTCTCCTCCACTACAGACCAGGGTGGAGGCACACTGGGAGGAGAAACCTTCTCTGCTGCTGCCTGAGCAGGGCTGTGCCACAGTCGAGCACAAAGACATCTGTTTAGTGGGCTGACAAACTGCCACTTTTTCATGAACTGAATTCACTAACTTTCTTAAAATATTTTTTAAAAAATCAGGTGCCATCTAGGGTGGGGCAGGTTAGTGACTTGGATTAAGCCATGTTGTTCCTTATGCTAAAGTACAGATTAACCTGCAATTACAAAGAGATTGAAACTTAATGTAAATGCAATGGATTCCCACTAGAAAAGGTTTGTCCTGCCTGTGACAATACCCTGGAACAGAAAACAAATCAGGACCTTTTTTTCCCCAGCAGTCACATGAAAGATAATTTTTCAGTCTGGGAGACTTTGACTCATTAGCACCATAAGCCACTAGACCAGGAAGTTTGTTTTTCCTCAAACCATAAACTTAGAGTAATTCTACTGAAATAAATGGAGCCAAGCACCCACACAGAGCAGCATAAAAGGAAGCAGAGCACACCCCAATCTTTATCTGGCCAACACTGGAAAGAAAATGACTAGCACAAACTAAAACATGCCGCCACACTTCTGTGCCAAGGGCATCAGCACCATCAACAGGAAGGACACTGAGCATCCTTGCACATGAGCACAGCAGGAAAAGAATCCACCTAGGCTTTAAGCCTTGGAGTGATTTTACCATTGAACAGCACTGATTGAAAAATGCATGAATTTCATTCTAAAAATAGCAAGATGGGTCAAGAGAATAATGATCTCAGTCTACACAGCTAGATGAATTTATGGTGATGCCCTCTTTTATATTTTATAGGATATTCACTATGGACCCTACATTTTCCATGGCTTTGAACACTTTATTTATCCGTATTTTATTACCAGTGTAAACCTAATTATCACAGCATCTTCATGCTGAAAGTGATTGATAGATTTTGCTACTTGCTTGTCAAGATGCTCATGTTCACTCTATTCAGCTATCACACCAGCCTAGAGACTGATGACTGTTCTGGCCTATTAATAAAAGTCTATTACAGTGCATTGATGCTACTTCTCTCAAACAATATTAATGGAAGCTCTGCAGCAAGAGGCACACTTTTAACTTGCTATAATACAATGTGGCCTATTTCATTACAAATACTAACTCTTTTACATTTTACTGATGTCCATTATTATACATAAAGAAGAATCACAAAGTCTTCTCCCTTATTTTCCCATTGTTTTAAAAATGTTTTGTTCACCGGCCCATTATTATGAAAGCAATTAGTGATTTTTCAGTACCTGTACTTGCAACTGCTGAAATTGAAACAATATGAAGTGCACTTCATATGAAGACAACTTCATGAAACACTGGGTAGCTACCTTTCAAAAACAAAAGAATCACAAATTGACAACTCAGACATTGAAGGACTCAAGACCAATCACTGATTGTGAAGACCTTATGTTAGAGTTCAACTGGCAACAGGCAATGAATGAAAAGCATTTCTGCAAATAATATGAGATAGGAAAGCAAAATAATAAAAAATCCCACCAACCTTGAACATGCTCAAAGTGGTAAAGGCAATACGCTGTAAATTTGTTTTTCTTCTTATTAAGAAGGACAGTCTATTTTCCTATAAGTGCTCCTCTAGGATGAACTTGCATTCTGTCACTTGAGTTTTGGTTTGATATTGTGATGTTCAAACTGAAATGTCTTGATCCTGCTAAAGCAGCTGAATTATTAACAGTTAAGATACTTCCAATACTTCTAGATATGGGGGCTCAGTCTGCAAGTCAGGAAAATGGCAAATGGATAAAAGACACTGATCTTTAAAACCTCAACTCAGCTTATTTTTTGTTAAATAGAGCTTGAATAAGCCTCTAATTCTAGAGCTTCCACAGTCACTTCACAGTATTTTAAATAGAAAAATCTGAAAAACAATAAAACTGACTTTGTCCAACAAAATGCTTACAGACTGTTTAGCTTTAAGGACAGCATCAATACCTGTTAGCTTTCTCTGATGAAGATACTTGCAGCAATTAAGCATGCACTTAACTGTTTCACTGTGAGTCAACAGCCTTATGAAAACCAACAAGGTTTTAGTATGAAATGACGTCAATACTTCTGTTTGTAATATGTATAATTCTCCAGAAAATCTAGGTTCAGCAATCATAATCTGAATTAGCATGCCTAGCTACTCAGTCTGCACCAACTGTTGGTGCTCCACTGATTTTAAGTAACCCGTTGAAAATACAGCCTCAGGACCCCAAACAGTGTGGGTAGCCCTAACGGCTCACAAAGGCTGAAGGCTTGGAGCTCACTCAGAGAGGTTGTGCTGGATTTAGTGATAATGGCTTAAGAGGTTACCTCTCCCAGCTGTCTGCAGCAGACCCCCACCAGAAGTTGAAACAGAGCCATCAGAAAGCGGTATGGTCCAGCCCTCACCCATAGAGCTCTGAGCCAGCACATTAATTTTAACTGCCAATGGTCTGCAAACTGTAACAATTGATAAACTGGCACTTGCTTACATCTGCTGCCTCCACTAGTAAGGTGGAAGTCTGAGGCAAAGTGGCAGGGTAGACATTAAGGGCAGTAACCCCTTCCTCTACCCCAACAAAATTAATAGCACTTGTTTGCCAGAGCCCTAATCTGCTCAGAGTAGAACAGTATGTTGAAAGAAGCAACTCCATTTAACTTCGTTTGGGGGAACGAAGAGCAAGGATTTTGTACATTTCATGAGGCAGTGAATGGCAAAGAATTAGTGTATATACAGTACCCCTTGTAATTTTAATTCACATTGCCCCCTCTCAGTGAATAAATCTTGTTAAACCTTATCCTCTCAGAGACCATCTGGATGAAAACTATTCAGGAAACGTCACCATTGGTACAAGAACTTAAATCTCACCATAAATCTCAGCATGTCAAAGCCAAGCATGCATGCCTTAAAGAAACTCTGCAGCTGTGACTCGCTCAGAGTTGCAGACATGTGTGTGCAAATGGTGCCTCCCAAGAAACACACTGCTACATTTCAGTAACTCTTAAAAACAAATGAAAGCAAACTCAGGATTTTTCTAATTTTCAGATAGCTTTACCCCGTTTTTAGTATAAAAGAAACAAAACAGTTTAATAAAAGCTACATAAAATTTACTACCCTATTAAAACTGTACTGGTTCAAATGATCTCCACCCTTGTCCTTATCTTGCTCTCATTACTTCTCCCTCTCTTCCAAAGTACATGTGCTAATGTGGCAACCTATGCTGAACATCGGAAATCATGATTACTTTGCTCTGTAATCTGATTGCCTGTATAGTTAGACACCTGCCTTCCTGGCAAATTTCTTTATGGTAACAGGGTAGGAGCAGGTTGGCCTTTTAAGTGCCAGATACTGACAAAACAGCTTCAATCTAAGCTCAGTGAGAACACTGCTGTTATCCAACAGCTCATATTCTCCTTTCTCCACCCCAACCTAGTATAGCTGTTTTTACAGAAAAGGATTTTCCATTTAATTCACTGACTTCGAAATATGGAGAAATATAATGCAAAATTTACAAGACAATCCATCCAGTAATTGAAAAAATAGAAAAGTAACTAAGAGAAATAATCTAGACTCAATGCTTTGACAAAAAAATAAATGGGGGGCATAAATGCAGCCTTATTGAAACAAAAGGTTCTGCAAATTTGCTTCATTTTCCTCACTTCCATATAGGGAAAAAAAACCCACAAAAACTGAAATACTGGAAAGCAACTGAAAGGATTGACTTCTGGTAATTAAAAAAAAAAACTATTTCCGAAAAAAGATTAAAAATGAGCTTGTTCAGAAGCATTTTTCAAGTAAGAAAAAAACTTATTAAACATAGATAAATCCTAAGCAGCACATTTTATTTTCATTTAGGCAAAATATTTTACTTGACTCAAACTGAAATTTTTCAGTTTTCTGTCTTCTGCAAAAATTTGCACTTTGGAACTGCCAGACATCTTAAAGAACAGCTACTTAAACACTATGAAAGTAGCTTTGGAGCCTGGGAATAGGTTAATTAGATGCGCCGGATGAATACAAGTTTGAATACAAGGATGAATCAGCCGAAGCAAATAGAATATTTGCTATCAATGTACCAGAAATGATGAGACAAGCTTTATACAAAAGTTGTGCAGGTTTCTTGATGAGTCAGCAAAGTAACAGTGGTGGACTCAATGATCTTAAATTCTCCAACTTGAATGATTCTATGATTCTAAGATTACTGGACTTAAATTAAAATACAAGCGATCCAGGCTTATTTTGCAAGGTAGTCCTGTTCTGTGCAGCTGCGTATCACCACGGTGAAGCATCTCAGCTACCGTCATAGCAGCAGACATGACCTGCTAATGTAGGTTCTTCCTTGACTAACTATTAAAAAAAAAAAAAAACAAGACAAAAAAAAGAGGAACTCAATCAGCCTTAGAGGTAATAGGTGCTAGCAAGACATGCCAAGACTGCCCTGGTGGCTCCCTGTAAAGTAACCATCCTTTCTCCACAAGTGCAGAGATATTCAGTAAGAATTATCAGCCTCCCACTGGAAAAGCAATGCTGTCTGGGCCTCAGCAAATGGGCTTCAGCATACAGTTGTCAAATAACTGTAGGAGGAAGCAGTTGTATCCCCCATAAAGGAAACATTTGCTAGCTCAGAATGCAAGATGCTTGGCAATGCATTGTTGACACGTAAGGTGTATTGTTTCTTCTTTTTAAAGCTGTATCCCATGCTGAGCTCTAATTCCTCCCACATGAATTTCTAGACCAAACTGGGGAGCTAAATGAGGAAGGGGTACTGTTTTTCTCTGCCTGCATAGTCAATGGATGAAGGCACGTGGGCTGAATTAGCCTCTGGAAGTGCATATCACTTTCCAGCATCAATAGAGGAGCCTTGGGTGATTAGGTACTAACTTAGGTGCCACAGTTTTATGCTTGAAGTCAGGTGGCTCAAATCCAGGAGCAACTGTGCTTCTCCTTCTGTCCTAAATTAGTGCATACTGCTGCTACACGTTGCAAAACAAAAAGCAAAGAGTAGTAGTTTTCATGGAAGTGATAACAGCTAGTATATAAAAGTTAGTGCTTTGGATCTAAACCTAGAATACTATTATTATTACAGAAATCCAGTCTGTTTCATATGTCCTTTAACTTCACTCCTTCAGCTATGCAGTGCTGCAGAACTGAACATGCTGTGTAAGATTATTTCTACTTTTCATGGAAGTTTGACCCAGAGCTAGCCACTACTGGAAGCAGAACAGCAAATTTTCAAGGCCAACTTGCTGCTCTGGTACAGTAAATCAGTTGTTCCTACAGCAAGTAGCATACAGATTTTTTTCTTTTTCCAATGCATAATACAAGGAAAGGATGACTCAAGCTGAGTTTCACAGGTGAAGTTCAGATGAGTTCAGATCTATTCAAGTCCTCTCAATGTTTCCATATGCTTGACTCAAGTCCAAACATTTAATCGTAGCTCCAAACAAAAACTTCCAATGAAGAAGCAGAGCAGGGAATTGTGAACTCTGCTTTCCAGCACTAAGGACTTGAGCTTTTTTTTTTTTATAATCTGTCATTTGTACTTTTTCATACTAAAGGTGACAGTCTAATTCACATATGACCAACACCCATAAATCATGCTGGGGGGAGGAAATATTCATAAATCCATATCAAACAGAACCCAAATTATGACAAATGACATGGCAGTCATAAAATTGCACAAGCACAACTCACCAAGTCATTAATTTCATGGCCATGGAAAATAAACAGACACATTTTTTTCGCAGCCCTAATAAATTTTAAAAAACTCAAAGAATGGTCCATCTGCTTCGAATAATTTTTAATTTCCTATTCTGTCTCGTTCCCATTAGCTATTCCACTGAGATATTTGCTAAATTCTTTCATTTGCCTCCTCCCATCTGTATTCAATTACTCTATTCCCAAATAGAGTTAGTTTTTCTTTCTCCTAAGTGCAGTACAAAATATCCCCACCTGTACCTTAAAGCAAATGTTATGTGTATTTTATTATCTGTTAGACTCTATGAGTCATTCTAACTCGATTGCCTGTGCTGAAAGACTTGGAGGGCAATCTGATTTTGATGTTTTCTGGCTTTGGTGAAAAACACCTGCCTGATTCTCATAGCTAATCTATTAACTTGGTAAATGCCTCAACAGATGTTCTAGAATCAGCTAGGGATCAGGGTCTGTCCTCGTGACAGCGTCCGCTTGTAAGCTTGAAATATTTAAATGTTCAGAGATCAGAGGCCAATGATGTGTTTTGGGTACAAGCTTTCACTAAATCATATTTTTCCAGTCAGTCCCTGGAGTGCATTCCACATACAATAAGTGGCTGGAGTGCTCTGACTGAGCAGGCCAACAATACAGGCCTCTTGAACTTTGAAGGGACATGAATTTCAGGGCAGCATTGGCTTCTTTTATTGAAGAATGGAACAAATTTTAGACTGTGCCGACGCTGTTCTCTTTTAAGCTACATGTCTTTTTTTCCAGTTCCTTTTATTTCTTCCTAATGAAACCCATCAAGAAAGTATAAGGCTTGGTTTGAGACCTCCCTTTCCAAGGATAACCTAATGTCTCCAAGGAACCTGTTCTAAACCGTCATCCTCTGTTTGGGTCAGCACTGGTCTGCATGATTCACTTACTGTGTGCCTGATCCTCCACTTTTTAACACTGATTTTAATCCAGGGTTGCTCCATGGACTCTAAGCCATTCCACTCTGTAACAGCCCCTGAGGGTCACAGACTGGCTGGGATCACCAGAGTAGAGCAATCCCTTGAGATGGCCTTAGTCCTCCCATAGGAAGGGTGGAATAGATGCATGACATCAGTGTCAAGCCCACATGAAGGGGCTCCCATCTTGAATCTTAAGGCACTTTTCTGTCAATCTAGCACCACCAGAAAAATACGAATGAGAAAAAAGTCTTCCACTTAGTTGGAAGGGACCCATCAGGAAAATTGAGTCCAACTTCTGGCCCTGCATAGAACACCTCAAGAGTCACACCAGGAACCTCAGAGCATTGTCCAAACACTGCTTGAACTCTGTCAGACTAGTGCTGTGACCACTTCCCTGGGGAGCTGTTCCAGCCACCGTCTGGTGAAGAACCATTTCCTCATATCCAACCTCCCCTCCCTCAGCTTCAGGCCATTTCCTCAAATCCAATCACTGCTCACAAGAGTGAAGAGATCAGTGCCTGTCCCTCCTCTTCCCCTCAGGAGGAAGTTGTAACTGCAGTGAGATCTCCCCTCAGTCTCTTCTTGTCCAGGCTGAACAGAGCCAGTGATCTCAGTCACTCTGCATTTTGCTTCACCTCCTGACACTTCACCATCCCTGTGGCCCTCCTTTGGACACTTTCTAGTAGTTCAATAATGCTTTTTTTTTAATATTGTGATGCTTCCAGGACTCAAGTTGAGGCTGCATCAATGCAGAGCAGAGTGGGACAGTCACCTCTTTCGTCCAGCTGGTGATACTGTGCCCATGCACCCCAGATATGTTACATTCACTCTTCACTTCTTGTCTATTTGGACACTTTAGAAGTGGTATCAGCAGAGGTAGATGTGATATGATCAGTGCATATGGCAAATATAGGCTTTTTTTTATGGACTCACCAACCTGGAGCTGATCTCCAGATTGAAGCAAGGTTATCTCCCTACACTTCTCTTTTGCAAAGGTTAAGATTATGGTTTGGTTTCTGTAATCTACAACAATTTAGAACCTTTTGTTTGTATTCTACACATCTTTTCTTCAGTTAACATTTGAAAAGAAAGTTACTCTCCAGATTAACACAAGAAAAAGAATACATTTTTCATATCATATTCATGCAGCTCCATTGATACAAGTTTTATTACATTTGTAAACCCTTTGGTACAAAAGGAGTACACAAGGTATAAACCAAGAATAATTCAGTATGATGTTGTTATAGCTGTCCACAGCAGAGGGTGCTAAGATTAAAGAGTTAACATTTGGTGCAATGGGAGCAAATTTGGAGCAAGCTGAGATAGATGTTTGTTGATTAGTGAAGCAATAAAGACATTGGTTGACTCTTCATGAATGATACCTCTGCTGTTTGGGTTTATTTCCCTGAAATGCAGGCTTTTCATAAGAAAGGAAGTACAACATCCAGAGCAGAAAAATGATGTGTGGTTTCTTGCATCAACAATTTTACTCAGAAATTGAATTTAGCTTACACACTAATAAAAACAAATCAGATAAAACAAACAAGAAGACTGTTCTTCTATACTTTGCCTCTTTTTTCCCCAGAAGTCTTTAATTGTTCTCAGGAAGACACATTTATCTCACACCAAAAGCAGCCTTAAGTAACTGAAAGCGCAAAATCCAGAAATACTTCTGCCAGTGAAACTGGCTGTTACTGCAATGAAAATGAGCTATCTGACTGATAGCTTAGTTTCTATTGTGTTCCAGTGAAAACACATCCTTGAATTTAGAGCTGTGTAATGACATTATTACATTAAACTTGTTATTTGAAAATAGACAAACAGTTCCAAAAATATCCTGCTACCAGACACATGTTCGGCTTCATCTCTTCAGAGATGACTGAACACGTCATTAAGTCCTCCCTCCTTACAGCTACCAACTCATTGGTTTTCACAGACGGTTAAGCTTGCTCACGGGGCAAAGGGAAGCATAAGGAAGGGAACAAAAGCCCTGAAGTATATGCCCAAAGGCTTGGAAAGATCACAAGTTTGCATAGAATTACCACGTCTTTGGCTAATGAGTCACTCAGAATAGGAACAAGTGAAATTTTTTTACCTTTTGATGTAGTGTCCTTCATCAGTAGTTGTTCATCTTCACCACACAAGGGAAGCCACCAGGATTCACTACTCCATCACTCACACGAGGCTTCTCTCCCATTGAGCCCAGCAGTAACAATTGAGGTTCTCACTTTGAAACACCCTGGAAGCTGTCATCCTCAGCCTTAGCTCTCTGACCTACAACACCAAACCAAAAAAAAAAAAAAAAAGCAAACCAAAACCCATAAAACCCTCAACTTTACAGATATCAGCAATCAAGACAGATTTTCTGCTTTCTAGTTTTGACATCAGAGGAACTGCTGATTTGTACCAGAATGGGAAGTCACAATTTGGGACAGAACAGATGGTTCAACAGTTCTGCTTAAAAGAACAGTACACTTGTGCTGCAGAAAGGCATGAGATAGAGAAGAAGGCTAGAAGACAGCCTTGAAAAGAAAACCCACTGTGTCTGGAAACTTGTTGGAAATCCAGGTTTTGACCATCAAAGCAATGGAGGTGGCTCTCCACAGACACCTGCTTGTTTCAGCAGAAGACAGTAGGTGGAATGGGCACTGGGGTGATCATTTTGAAGGATCCAGACTTCATAACTCACTAAGACCTTCGTGCATAGAGCCCCAATTTCCCATTTTCCGGCAGGATGATAGGAATCTGGTTACTGATGATAAGCCAAACAGAAAAACACAATAATACTCAGTAGAGCATATACACAAGTCCTAATGGAAGAATTCCTGTTATGATGGGCATCATAATAGTGAAATTCATTTAGCCACCATTCAATTACATACTCTTTTTTTTCTTTCCCCTCCAAGTCACCAGTCTCACTAGGCATGACTGCTCACTGAAGAGTGAAGACAAGTAGTAAATAAAAAGCAATGAAAGCTGTTTTACGTCTCTCTTCATCTCCACTACGCAGCTCCCTCAACCTTAAAATTTAGGGAAATAAAGACCAGGTTTTCTATGCAGACAATGAAAAGTATATGCATTGAATGTCAATTCTATAGGAAAGAAAAGAAGTGACTGAAAGAAAGAAACCCATAAAAGGAAATGCACCACATTCTTCCACCCTCTACCCCAACAAATCCAATTAAACTTGCCAAGACACACACACATGCCGTCAATCATTCCAGATCCTATCCACCCTATCAATATTTCAGCAGCATTTCACTCTCTTACTTTCCAGGACTATGCACACTCCACACAGCATGCATTCATTGTTCCCCATGCTCCTTCCTTGCCCCTCTTAATCAGTCACAACAAGTCACATTCATTCCTTTCCTGCACCTTATGCCACACCAAACTAGCTGGTTAGCTGGCACAGATGAGATTCTTTGTGCTCCATTGATGCTTTGGGGCTTGGCTGGTTGGGGGGGAGGTTGCTGTTTGTGGTTTGTCTGTTTGGTTTTTTTAAAGGGTGAAAGGTAGGATGCAAAATATGGCTATTTATAGACAACAGGACACCAATAAATTGTGTTCATGCTTATAAAACAATTTTGCTTATTCTGAATACTGCTAGCCTATTGTAGTGGCCTCATTTTAATGAACACAAGGACAGTAGAAAATTTCTAGTATTAACAGATGCAAAAGCTCTCCAGAGTCCTTACATATCTGACATGGGCATTCTCAAAGCCTGCCTAGAAATAACTTCCATAATTTGGACTTATGTTCTTATGCAAGCTGTTGTGGCTGAGAACAGAACTCAGTCTCCTTAATGGGAAGGGGAGATGCATGATGGCTTTTTCATTCTATCCCATGCACTCTCAGGGCTGCCCTTGAGCATGGACTTACACAGTAACTCATTTTCAAAGATAAGGATTATTTTGTGTGCACTAGAAAAATAACACTCATATTTTGTACCAGTAAAATAACAGGTCAATCGACTTTCTCTTTGAATTCTCACTTGATATCACCATGAGAAACATGGAAATTTAACATGACAGAGGATTTCACCAGCTGTTGGGCTGTCCTTACTGACATTACAAGCAGTAACCTAAAGTGGCTCCAAAGCAATGGCTGGGCTTTCAGGCAGGCAGTAGCTATTCCAGCAGAGCAATCTGCCTATAAAAATTTTTCCCTTTTCCAGTGTTACTATGTCCTGAACTGCTCCAGTGTTGAGTGGATTCCAAGCTTGAAGCTGTGTTCCTACTGTGAGTTCTTATTCCATCCCTAGGACAGGATGGGAGATGAAGTTATGCTATCCAGATGAACTCTCTCTTGCTATTGACAACTGAGCAAGCATTCACTAATGTTTAAATGAAAGTGAAGCTGAAAAGTTAATGTTTAAATTCATTCTGTGAAAAAAGTTGCAGCGAAACCACGAGTCTTTAATCTCTGATTTTTTTTACTGATAACAAGCAAAGCTTTATAATGTTAGAATGCACATTTTGTGCAGCAGCCTATTAAAATTTCACTGGAAGTTAGGGCGGTCATACAGAGAGACAATTTTTAGGAGTGCATCTGAAAACTGAAGATGGGACTTTAAAGAACATTTTTAGACTCAGAAATTTTAGCTCAGCAGGTGAAAGGCTATGATTCCAGAAAACTAAAAATCCTCTTTGCAAAAGAAAGGAAAGTTTTAACCTTTGCCTGTGTCTGTTTGGATTCAAGGAAGAGTAGAGACTGATCATTATATCCTGTGTATTATATATATTCCAAGTCAAATATATCCAGTTGCATGACCAGTCTTGGTCATCTGGCAGCTGTGCCAGCACATACTGTGGCCACCAGTGTATTTTTGTGCCATTTCATTTGTGCACTCCAGCCCTCTTGAATGGACATGTCTTGGATAGCATAACTTCATCTCCCATCCTGGAGAGAACTGACAAGGACATTCCCTTGGAGGATCTTGTGCTGCTTCCTCATGCTGAGGCATAGCATGCAGTCCTCTGGGGCCCAAGAAAAAGTCACTTGATCTTGCCATGAAAGTGCAGGCAAGGCCAACTGCGTGTGGAGCACCACAGCTTCCTCCAGCAGACACTCTGCTAATCATTTGAGAGTGGGCTGGGATTAACAGGACCTGAGTAAATAAAGGCTTCTTATTCAGCTAGTTCACTGCCTTTTTCAGCAGTCTTGCTGGAGATCTATGCTTTGGAGAACCCCAATTCATCATCTAAAAGGGAGTTTCAGAGCTCCTTTGAAGAAATACTTTCTAAAAACATAAAGAGAGCTGTGTAAACATGGATCCAAGGTAAAAAAAGTAAGAATCTCACTCTGCACAATTCCAGCTTTAGTATACTCCTCAAAGTTTTGAAAACAGACTTCCCTGAAGGTGCTGTCTAGAAACTGTTTCTTCCTTGACCCTCAAAGTTAAAAAATTTCCCACTTTTTAACTCTGAGAAACTTGCTTCCACAAAGCAAAAATCCAAATTTTGATGAGGTAGAAAAAGAAAATGGCATAATGAGGAAACCTGGTGATCATTGCTCCCCTGGGAAATTATCTATCTTATAAATAATTAGCATTTACTCACTTTTGTAATATGGTTATCTGCCAAACACAAATACTGCTTGCTGCAAATAGCTCAGATAGAAGAGTCAAAGCCAAAAGGAGCTTCTGAATGAGTCACCAATCAGACCTGACCATGGGGCACCTGGAGAATATTGACTGCAACATGACCCATTTTCTACATTTGGTGAGCAATATGTGATTTCCAAATAAATTGGAAAACTACTTTATGACTAAAAAGAAGTCTAAATTGTGCAGGCATGCAGTCTGAGTGCCAACTACTTATCTCTGGTAACATGAACTCAGCTGACTTGGGGATTGCCTGGAGGCCTCCAGGGCACTAGCAAACACGGCATCAAATGACTCCAGCGCAGCCTTTTCGGAGAATTGTTTGACATAGAAGGATGCTGTGAGTCACCCTGGTTTTATGTGCAGTGTTTGTGGGAAGGCAGTGCAAAAAAAGAGCTGAGGAGCATTCAAGAATGTAGCTGGCAAGGTGATGACATGTGATTCTAATAAGGAAATTACAGTTTTTCTCAGCCCTGGTTTTGGTAAGGGGTCACTTGCTGCAATGTGTGGAATTTCTTTAGAGTGATGCATCTTGCACCCCGTTCTTGGGAACACAGTGGGCAAAGCTCCCAGGGAATGATTGATTAAAATAGCTACCACATGTTTATCTGTGTATTTATCTGATGGTAGAAACCATGTGTATACACACACGGCAATTCTGACCTTAATTTACAACCAGGTCCACTGCACTAAGCATGTTATGAGGTAAAAAACACAGCTGAAAGGAGTAAAGCTCCCTCTGTTTATGTTGGAAGGGAAAATGAGTTCTGAAGTACTCAGCAAGCCAGATTTGCCCATGAAGGATGCTTGCATTCTAATATTGTTACAGTGCCTGCTCATGGAATGTGGAGAGAGTAAGGCAACAAAAAATGGGTGCCTAAGCCAGCATCCTCAACAGGGAGCAAATAAAGCTTGCCAACAGGGAGTTCAGAGGAGCCTCTGTCTTCCCTCTTTGCAATTTAGAACATATCTTCCCAGACCCTGACCTTGGTAATTTGCATTTAAAACTTACAGCCTTGAATATAAGAGGCTTGGAATTACAATCTCACTTCTCAGAAGTGAGGAAGGGCTAATAGCTGTTGCCTTTCCTAACATATCCTAACATAGAAGAGTATGTGCTCTGTTCTAATCAAACAGCCTGGGGTTTAGGTCCTACACATAGAACTAGATTTCTGAGAGAGCCTGTTGGTGGTAGCCCAGCAAATGTGCACTTAAACATTTAATCTATGAGTCTGGGTTGGTTTTAATTAAAGCAGGGCCCAGAATGGGTCAGCAATCTCTACATCAAGCAGCATTTTTGGTCACTTGACAACATTAACACCAATGGATTTTATTGTGTCTTCAGTGCTGGGTGACAGCCAAATGGGTTTTTGACAATCTAAACAGCTTGTCACTTAGACCACTAGGTAGAACAGCTTTGTCCTCCTGTCATTTCATCTTCCCCAATGAGCCTTGGAAGCTGTCATCCTTTCTATGTCTCTACTATTTCTTCGTACACTTCACTTCAAACCAGTCCACCACTGGAGATGCTGTTTGGAAGCTTTGATCTCAACTGACATTTTACTAGGTAGACACTTAATGTGTTCCTCATTCAAAAAAAGGGAAGGATCCTCCCACAGGTTTATTCTGATTGTTTTTCCTGCTCCATCACACCACTCAATTCCTGAAACCCCATCCTCACTCGTACAATTTATAGCAGTCAGAATATGAGCAACACCTGCATGCTTTGTGGAGAAGCAGCTAGCTCCTCCTCCTACTGCTAATTGATTTTGAGTGAATGGAGCAATGCATTCCTTTCCCAATTATTCAATCAAATTGAAAATTATTGCTAACAGAGCACCTGGAAAAGCTGCCATTTATCAAACAAGCAAAACCCCACAGTGAATGAACTGTTCTCTTCCTTCCTTCCATTTTCTGACACTGTTGTTACATATTAGGTGCAGCTATTAGAATGTGTTACCTAGGATTCGTATTTGAAGAAGATAAGAATTTCAGACTTAAACCTAACCCTGTATTTTCCCTGCAGGAGTGTATGGGGACATGGAACAGGATTGAAATTGTTCATTCAAAAGCTGGGAGCCAGGTGCAGTCTATGTCTGACCTTTGCATTAGGTGGGTATTCAGATCAAAAGCATAGTTTCAGCACTGTCTCTTGGCTGGCTCCCTTTCTACAGATCAACTGATTTTTCAAGAAGGTGTTCTGGAAAACATTAATTTAAATTAATATTTTTAATTAGTTTTTAAATTAATTCAAGTTCAAGTATGTTGCTACTATCATGTTATGAAAGACATCTAGAGAAAAGGCCTCCAAATGAGGAACATATACATCAGTCAACAGACTGATATGACTAGTACCAGTCTTCAGCACAATGCTTTCTGTCACTTATGCAATTTAATAGGTTTTTTAATTTAAAAACATACAACCCTCCCAGCCACCCCGCACCAATCCAAACACTGGATTATTTGGAATGACATAGACTGGGATGATGCCTCTATCTTTAATGTACTGTTTATATGTAGCTTCTAAAAGTATGTATTTCTTAGAGACACACTTTATGTTACATTGTTATTTGAATGCACATGCACAATTTCCTGTGACAAAAGATGGTAAATAAGAGCCAGTAAAGGAAGAAACACAAACCAGGAAACAGAAATAAACAGAGCCTCACCAAGCAACTCAATGCAACAGCAAAGCAGCCAACAGTACTGAAGTCATTGCTTCACTAATTTCATCCCAAGCATTCAAGACTTTTGTTTCAATATTTTCATGCCAATCTCCTCAGTAAACAGAAGCAATTTTCTTCCACTAGCAAGACAATCAAGTCCATATTATGAGAAAATCTATAACCTTCTAACTCCTCCCCAAAACGTCGATTGACAAGGACAAGCTCTTGAACTCTGAAGGAGCACTGAAAGTTCCTTGCAAAAGGCTATGATTCTGCCCTTGATAGAAAGAAGGAGAACAGATGTTATTTACTCCTCCTAAGAACAAGCTCTCACAGGTGAGATTTGAAGGGCAACAAACCAACAGCCTTTGAACAAGCCACATTTCAGATTTAGGTGCAGTTCACGTGCCAATGAAGGCTAGCGGCTGAGTCAGGCAGCACAGCATGTGGATGCAGGGCTTGTGTGAGGTCCCACACACAAGCCCTGCATCCACATGGAGGGTGTGAACTGTGAGGGCTATAAATGGAGGCTCTGCTCCACTAGATCCTATCCATGAGTTGTGTCTAGCTTAAAGAAGAAAAGGGACTTGGGTTGTGCTGTGCAGGCACAAACCCTTCAGGGGATGCAGAGATGCTTTTACAGGCAAGTAGAGAATACATTCAACTATTTACTTGTTCGAGTTGCACCTAGACAATCAACAGGGTCCTACATAGGTTGATTTGGGTGAGCTTCTTCCCCTAAAAAATTTATCTTCTTGGCCATAAAACATCAATTAGAAAAAAACATTTACAATCATGCTAATAAAGAAAATACCTTGGGGTCCATCTGTATTTACATTGAAGACAACCCTGACTCCACAACATCTAGATAACAAACCAGTATTCACTTGTTTCAGCAGTTATGCAGAGCTGTTCAGGTGCTGGGATTTATCATAGAGGAAAAGGTTTAAGGCTCTCCTGAATTAAAAAAAAAAAACAAAAAAACAAATCTCAGTTTCTAAAACACTATCATGTTCCCAGGCTGTAACAATAACAGTTTTTACTGTTGGGTGAATCAGCCTTTCAGATCTATAATTTATTATAGAAAAGCCAAGCTGTGTATGAAACAAAGTTAAATTTAGATCTAAAACAAAGGGTGCCCCACAGAACAGAGGGTCAGCTGAAATACACATTGGATTTCCATGCAGAGGTAGAGCAGTCCTTTGATCAAGAAAAAGAAGCAAGACTCAGAGGAGATGGGCTCCAATCCCAGCACACTTCCTATAAGGACATTGGAAAAATAATCTTCCTCCTTTCTATGTTTATTTCCTCAGTGGTGTCACAGGTTGGCTTGGGAAGACAGTAAAGATCCTGAAATGATGGACAGTGTTTGAAGAACAAGATACTGCTCTTTCAACAGTTGCAGATGAGCCCAACTCCAGATGCTTCTCACACAAATTCATACACACATTGCTTCATTTCATAAGTGAGATTTTAAACGTGATCATCATAGACCAAGAATATTAATTAAGTGTACTGAAGACAATGACACTTTTCTGAGTCAAAACATGCAGCCTGGCCCTATCTCTGGACACAGTGAGCAGACCTCTGAGCTCTCATTTCAGCAATTTGCTCACATGTGTCAATGCAAGCTGTTAGTTCAGTTAACACTTTATGCACTTTATGTAACCAGAAATATTTTAGCTGACAGTTTCAAATTCCAAACACAGCTACAAATTTCAGGTGTAACATGTGATTTTTACAACTTTTCATTATTATATTTGGTTTACAATTTTCTTATGATTCAAATAAGAACCTCTTTACAAAGCATGGCCTGAACAGAATCTCTCCTAATGCTGCTTATTTTTTTATTTGTGAGAGATAAAGAAATTATCTGTTTACCATCTTGGAACGATATTTGTGTAGTTTTGTGCATGAGGGCAGTGCCAGCTGTGAAAACTAGGCTTAATAATAAAACTTTAGGCAATTAAAATCACTTTTCAACAATTTCCTAGCAAAGGGGTAGAGGGGAAGGGTATTCAAATTCAAAATCCCTGCCAGACCACAACATACAATTTGTTTGTCTGTTCTGAAAGACCTATTTATTAATTAGGACTGTTCCTGATTTGCAAGTGAAATCAGTGCTTGAGAAAGTCATAACCTTCACAGTTAAGTACTTCAGCCTCGAGGCACTCAGAATGCTCCAAAATAGAGGACATCAAGGATGGCCATCAAACTTCCTAACTTAGATCAAGTATATTAATAGAGATGATGGACTATGTAACATGACACTTTTCTTAGTTAGGGATGAACAGCTGCAATTTTGTTTTTAAAAATGTATTTTTACTTTTCTGCCAAAAGCAAGGAAAATACAAGAAGTTTTTAAAAGAAGACAAACTGGTGAGGGGATCGAGTATATTTGATGTTGTTTAACTTTTTTTTAAGAACAAACCACACACATCTCCATCCTGGAACAAAAGCAGATTCACACAGTGTTTTGTTTGGGCAATATCCTCTTCCAGAAGTCACTGCAAACATACATAATGCTCAGTTCTGGGGATGTGGTTATGTCCTTACAGTAGTCTTCAACAAACCACTCAACAAAGTCTTTGTCAAGTCCTTTAGGACTTCTACATAATGTAAAGTAACATAGTTTTTCAACTTCAGATAAGAATGTACTGACACATTCATAACATTTTCAAACCTCAGGAAAAAATGCATCATGAGAAAACACCACAAACATGCCTTTCTATTCCAAGGGTACCATCTTTGTGACATATGGGTAATATGGGTAGGTCTGACTATTAGTTTGTTATGCAGAAGCAGTTATGTAGTGGGTGCTACATAAAAGGAAAAAGTAAGAATTCCTACAGCAACATTGACTCTTGATTGTAATCTGTCCTATGTAATTTTAGCCAGACAACAGAAATTCCATCTGAACAAACTTTTGTAGAAGAAGGAGCTTCAACATTCTCCAAATTATGAAAAGGTGACATTTCTCATCCTTAACAGTGCTTTATAAAGATAGCAAAAGAGAAAGGTAAGTGTGCTGCCAGAAAGCAGTGAAAGGGTTAGTTGTTTTGAACATGGTGTGTGTTATGTGGTCAGATGCTACCTATTCATCCCCAGCATGAATTACCTCACCAGGCCTGTGATCTAAACACGTGTAGTTGCTAAGCAATACCCAGTCACAAGGTCTCCTGTAATCCATACCATTTGCTATTTTACTAGAGATGTGCCCTGGTCAGTTTGCTAAAATGATAACAGTGTTCCCACATTGGGTAATAAAACTCATATTTACCAGTAGGGCTGGTGGGTCTTGTAAAATAAATTGTTAGAATGCTTCCTCTATAAAACAAGAAACAAATCAATAAATAGATAAGTTAATCTATTCTGTCTACAATAGCTCTTAATACCTTTTCTTCCTGACATAAGTCCACCCAGCACTGATGGCATGCATCTAGGGTCTCCGTTATACATGACAGCTTTTCATGCTGGAAAGAACATTATTTTTGAAGGAGGAGGGAAGGAGAAAAAGCTGATCTTCCTTCTTGCAAAAAAGGTTTGAAAAGTTAATCAATTTACTACAGCTGAGCAGACCATGCAGAGAGGTTTCTTGCTTTTGGATAAATTCTTGGATTTATTCCTGGCTTTAAACAATCGGTCCTGTTTGACATTAACCTCAGCAGTCAGAAGTCTGTGTTCTGGAGCAAAATGAAATGATCATTCTAAAGAGAAATGCTTCAAGTCTGGGGAAAGAACAAAAAAATATGGTTTCCTAAGATACTGAAGGACACTCAGATCACCTCTGCAAGCTTGCAGGCTGACAGGACACTTGAACTCTGCTCTCCTGCTTAGGTGACATCATAGGACTATGCTAAAGCAAAACAAGCTCATCTTTCAAAGACATGTAGTCCATTCAGTGCAAATGTTAAAAATCATTAATAGAAACCATACTGAGGCTAAGATACCTTCCCCCATCTTAATTATCCTTAATTAGCATTGCAATAGCAAAATTCAAGTAGGAACTCTGGCTATCTGTGTCCTAAGCAGTACTCAGGAGCCAAGTGTGTCTTTTAACACATGATTTGAAGGTAAAAAACACCCCAGCAATGAAGAGACACATGGTATAAAGATAACCACTGGAAGCTGAAAACACTTCTCTCTTAGGGCCTGTTTGTGTGACTCTCATTGAATCACATGATCAGTCAGAATCCCTGTTCACAGAAGAGTCAGATTAACGCCTGTGCAGGAACCTGAGCTGAATGTCACTTCAAAAATTGTGACGGACTGTGAAAGCTAACACCTAAGATAATCTTACTGTCATTTCTACAGGTAGTGTGTCAAGTTCTGCCCATAAACATCGAGCCTATGTGCAGTTCAAGTGGATGTAAACTGCAGGTGTTCTCTCTCTTCCTAACATGCTTTCTAAAGAATTAGGCTCAGCCTACATAATATCATAAAAGAGGAAGAACTTGTTTCATACTTTACAGATTTCCTTTTCCTCCTAAAATGAGCAAAGTTATTCTACTGTTAGAATAACTTTTAAATAGTAATTCCCAGCCTCAGACTGCACACCAACAGTGTTTATTTTAATTTCTTTAGGACACAGTGTGACAGAAGCTGTGAATTTGATACACACCTTCAGAACATGTTATGCAGTCACTCTTCTTAATCTAAAATGTGAAAACCAAGAATGAGTCGACATAAAATACATGTGATATAGCATAGAGCAGGATATAATGGGTCTAGTACATATGGTATTGTGAGAAATGATTTTCTGTGACAGCCAAATATGACAATGAACAGAAGACAAATGAATTTCCTGCACTTCATCCATACGGTTGCCTGTCCTGCAAAGACTTATATAGAAAAAACTGACAGATCACCTGGAATTACCTAATCTGATTGGCATTATATGTGACAGATAAAACATCTGTGTAGAGAAAATAAAATGTACTTATCCATGACTGAGATACTGACCAAAACCAGACCAAACTGTGGGAAACATCCCTCAAAACAATTTTAACAAGTATTGCAAAGAGGTCTCAAACAATTTATGGTAATGCAGAGACATGGAACTCAGCACACTTTCAGTTCTAATGACAAGCATGCCACAGTTCATTTAAATGTTCCAGTTGGGTGATGTGTAGAGAAAGGACTGGTGAGTAATTCTAAAATGAAAATCATCTGGAAGAGAAATAGGTGAAACAGGAATAATTCAAAGTAGTATCTGTCAAGAATAAAAAAATCCATTGTTCATTTATCAGAAACAAAGGTACTTTCAGCATCATTGTCATATTCTCTTTTCCCAAGAACAAAGTTTCTATTAATGGATTTTAAAATGCTGCTTTAAATCTGCAAACAAATTGCCCTTTAGAAAACCAAGCATTATTGATTTTAATATGTGGTGATTGCAAACAGCAGAAACTTAGCAAGTATACACACAGCAGAAAATCTGAATTTTGAGAGGAGATATTTCAATGAGATTCCACTGACACATTTATTCTTGTTAGTAAAACTTCCCAGACTAACCCAAAACTCATGGATTTTCCCAAACTATACAAATTATCACCTTCGCTTGAAGAATTTGTTGCCTGTATCTTAAAATGGTATATGAGGTTGTTTCAATTTTGGTGACAGAAGAGCACAAATTTTTAAATTATGCATACAGACAGGAGATTTAGAGGGAGAGGACAGAGCAGTGCATGGGTGGAAAGCATTGAGAGTCTAGATGGAGGACTGTTGTGGTAATAAGGGTGACATGGTAGTTGATGGGAAGGTGCTGCAATTAGGGTGTGGGTGTGACAGCATCAGGGTGATGAGAGGAAAATTACCAGAGATGCTTGAAATGAACTGGAACGGAGAAGCCAGGCAGTCAGAACAATGCTCGTTATACAGGTGTCATAGGCACAAGGACTTTGTTTTTCTAGCTGGATACAGCAGGCACAGCATCCAGGCAACTTAAAAATGCAACTTCCACAGGAGCCTGCACAGGAAGGCAGGGGCCCACATGATCACAAGTTGCCCAAACCCACTTCAACTGCAAGGTCCAGAATCTGCTGAGGTAACACAAACCATGGCTCTGCCCACTGTGGAATCATTATATCTTGGGAGATAGCATGGTTGCAGTGATACTCAGCCATGCCCTCCAGTTGCCTTAAAAATCAGATATGAGTAATTTAATCAGAACATGCTATCATGAAACAGGCAGCTCCCTTCTTGTTAAAAATATCAACAGGAATAATGCCCTCTTCTTACCTTAGGCCACATGCTGAAGCTTTTCCTCTTGTTGAGCTAGTGCCCTCAGCAGGATTATTAGGTACAACTCAGCTGTCAAGCATATGTCCTTTAACAAGGACCTTCTTCAGATAGCAGGCCTCCTTTCACCCATAAGCATGAAGCCTACATCCATAAGCATGGTACAGCCCTCCACAGGAATACAGACCTAACACTTCTAACAGTGGATCAACAACTTCCTCACTGCAGTAGGCCAGAGGGACTTTTTCAAATGCTCATCACCTTCCAGCCTAATAAAAGATTTCCAACAGGCAACCCTACCTGACAGAACTCCATGTGGTTTTTGGACTACTTACACTCATTCCCAGAAATAACCCCAGCTAGTCCTGGCAAGATGCAGCTAAATCAACTTTCAAGAGAGTAAACCAAAAAATGGCTATGCAAAAAATCTCCCTGGGATACAGCATTGCTGCTTCAACACAAATTTTATATTCCACCTATCATAAATGGAAGAGACCAGTCTCTGGAGAGGACAATTTACAAGAGGTGTGTCATAAAGATGCTTTGATTTTCCCCTCTGGAAAAATTTAGGTCTCTCCACTGTCTCCAAGGTGGCTGGATAGGCCAGGGAACAAAAGCACAACAGCAGACTCTTTCCACAGAGAGAGTTATCAGAAATATCATCATGAGAATTTTTCCAGGCAGGGTAGTCTCACGAGGCAGACAAAAATCTGAACAATAATTATGCTTAACTTTCTCCAATCATTTTCCTGAAAATTTTTAACGGCAAAAGAAAGTAGACAAATGAGTTTGTACATTGAAATACTTCTGTAAGTAACATACAGGGAGAGGAGAGAACCTGGATTAAATTATTAGGAACAATGAAAATTCTTTGGGGGTAAATCTGAAAGGAAAATGTATGCTGTGTTCCACTTGGGAGGATCTGTTTCATGTCACGTATGGCATGAGATTGCCAGGGCACTGCTTTACTTTTGTAACAAAATACTTTGTGAATATCCTGGTCTCCAAAGGCAGACGTGAGGAGGAACTAGGAATCCTTCAGTTCAGAGCTCAACCCATCTGATCAAACCCATACACTTCTCTTCAGCAGGAGAAAAGCATTGTTGCTGTGTTGTCTCAGACCCTGTACATCCACCCTAATCTTCTTCCTGTTTCATCTTTCCCTGTATTTTCAGTCTGGACAGATCATTCTGTTGTACTTGAAGATTCACACACTCTCATGGAACTGTTTTATTTCAGCCCTCGCTCAGCAAGCCATGCAACAAAAGCCAGAGAAGAAGAGTGAGCTCTGTGTACTGTCAGTGCTACATACTTCTGACTATTATTTCCGCTTGATGGCTTTGGTTTTATCCAAGGATTATTCAGTTTGGGAATAATAGGAGATTTACATGCTTGCACACAGGTCAAATTACAGTCAGAAAGCACATGTGTTCCAATTTCTTCACCTGCAGATTATTCCTGGCGACTGTTATTTTAAAGCCTCCCTAACTGGCAACAGCAGAAATTACTGTTTCAATCCTGTTTGCAGATGAATGCTGATGTCCTCCTGGTGTTCCAGCAGGATATTGCTGTGATATTGAATGATAAATTGTTTCAAATAGTATCAGATTAGCTCTTCAACTGGCTGAATAGATCACTAAAATTCAAACTTATTGCAAATTTTTTGCAAGAAGCTACTTCTTAAACCAAGAGTGTTACCATGTTATTTTGAGTTTTATATCATCTCAAGCACATAACATCAACTACAATGCCTTCTCTCTGAACACAGGAACAAGTGCCAATGTTCTGTCATTATTTATGATATTTCTAAAAGTTTTGGCAATCATTTGGAGATATTAAAAAGGAAATAAATAGAGAGCTATGCTGATTTTTCCTCACTTCCATAATAAAAAAAAGTAAAATTAAACCAATGTGAATTTCAGCACCTGTCCTGTAAAACGAAGCAGGGAAAGAAATGACAGTTTTGCAGCTTCTGAGGAGTTACCTTGACTGACTGAAATACAATTGTGAATCCTGGATGTAAATAATGAGAAGACAATGTAGGAAAAAAAAACATTACCTCACTGATCGAGCTATTCATTTTTAATGATGACGTATACACAGGCAGGATAAGGAAGCATACTGGCACCCAATTTAATTTTCAAGTTTGTCTAAGTTTTCTAGAACCACATAATACTACCCAGACATGAAAGTAGGCAAAGGATTCTCCTTCACTTTTTGGGTTTTTGTGATTAAGTATCTCCTCAAAAAATATTCAGAGTCACATGCTCAAACCTAGTGCCCATAATAAGACTCTTTACCTGGAGTTAGACAGGGTTTGAAACGAAACCAGTAAATGGTCTTTTCCACCTCCTTAACATGTAGCAATAGATGTCTGGGTAGGGAAGAGAAAATTATAATCTCAAAATGGGGCTCCTAAATTCACTTACCAGAAGCATTGGGATATCAGGCACTCCTGCTCCATCAGCTGCACACCAGCAGGATACAGCCCTCAACTCATTCAGGACATTGCCACTCTGTTCTTCCTGAGCAAAGAATTTTGGCCACAGCACAAAGGTAGGCCTAATCTCTGGAGCACTTCCCTCAGCTCTTAACCTCTTATGAGGCTTCCTAGGGATGGAGGATGCGCACCAAGAAACATCTTTGGAACAGGAGCTTTAAGACAGAGGCCTATTCAGTGATTGTAATAGATCAGATGGCTTTTTTGTTTGCTTGATTTTAACAAAGAAGAGCTCCATCATAAATCTTCACTTCAAATTTGATTGCTTTATAATATATCATACTGTGATGTAACTGGCATCTGCACTTGGCTCTTATTAGGTGATACCATATGGTACAATTAGAAGCAGAGACACAGAGTGACATTCAAATAAGTTCAACTTCATTAATCTATGATTAAACCATCCTCATTCCCCTCTATGCATTCAAGATCCTAATTTAACTTCTAAAGAAATTCCAATTCAATTGTGCATATATATTTTGCATTTTTGCAACTCCAGATCACTCAGCTGAATGTCCCTCAGAGCTTCTCTAAGTTGTTTATTTGCTTTCTTACTAGGACAGTTTCACAGTCTATAGCAGGGCCATCCAGATGGGGAAGGTGTGCACAGTTTCCAAAACCTCCCATTTTCAAGGCAAGCACAGGCTCTTTGACACATTGCCTGCCTCCCTCTGGGAGATCTACACAATGGTATTCAGCTTTGTCTTATGGTACCCACATTCTAGCTACAGCACAAAATAAATCTGCAGGTTATCAATAAAGGATTTTTTAATTGGCAAGGCTGTTTTATTTATTCATGGGAAGATAAGAGAGTCTTAGAATACCTTCTTTCCCAGAAGGTTAGGGGGTTGCACACAACTCACAAATCTTTCCTGATAATCCTCTAGTTGAACCAGAAATTATATTATGCTTTTGTTCTTTCATGCCTAAAACTGACCAAGCAGGCAATGATTTATTAAGCAAGAGTCTTGAGTCTCCTGCCACACAACCCACTTAGTCACAGTAATGGCTATGAAACAGATCATGCATTCTAAGATAGGCCATAATTTGTGTTCAAGAAACTTGTCTGTTTTAATCACCAAATTTAATTTGCAAAGCCCTATAAAGGTTATGAAGTAAAAAGGAACAAAGCAGCTAAACTTTAAGTTGTAATGTTATGTGTTACATACACAGAACAGGAAAAGAAAAAATTAATTTGGCACAGACCCAAAAGATAAAGATCAAATGGCTTCAAATAATTAAATGTAGGATTCTTCCAGTCTACAGTTTTGCACCCTGAGTCTCTGTATACAAATAATCAGATGTAAAGCAATCATATATATTTCACTTCCTCAGTGAAACAGTGGAATTGGAGTATACTTAGAAAAAGTGGAGAGGCTTCTCTTCAGGGACTGAGTTGGGGTTTCACACAAAGTGCCACGCGTTTTTAGACGCTGATTAGGAACATCTTCCATTTTAATTTTAGTACACTGATTTGAACTTATATTCAAGGCTACTTGCATTACAAAGTAAATGAAGTTGATGTTTAAAAATTGGAGCTTTCAGGGAATGCAAAAGAAAAGAAATAAAAACCTTCACCATTTTCAAACAAATGTAGTTTTCCCAACTACTTGAAATTACTTGAAATACATCAATTCATTAGAAATCACTTTAGTGATATATCTAGAAAAGATTGAGGCAACTGTAATGTTACTTTTCATAGGTTAACAACCCAATTTTTTGCTTTGAAACAATGGATAATAGAAGATATTATCTATTATGACCATAGCAGCAGATTCTACCAGCTACTTATTATAAAGATGAAAAAGGAGACAGAAAGTGGTACTTTTGGAAGTTTCTCCAACATAAAGTATACATTGACCTCAAATATCACAATAGATTTATGGTTTTCTTTTTCTGTGTGAATGTGCATCTAGGAGGAGGGAACATTCAGGGAGGAAACAAATGGAAAGGCAGAGAGAGAGTGAAAGTGGATCGAAATGGAAGATGCAAGGGACAGGCACAGCTGAGATGCAGATGGGGAGGAGAAAGCACAATGAGTTCATGGCTAGCAAAGGCACCTGCCAGAAGCCCCTGCCAGAAGGTAACACCCTTGTGATAAGGAGATGCTTTCCAGGCTGACTTGGATCATTTTGACTGTGAAGGCCCCACTTATATCCTGCCACTGAAACTGATGAAGTATCATCAAATAATTTCAACAGCCAGCATCAAGACTCTCCATCCATGTTTAATCTTATATAACATCTGCTTGTTCAAGAGTATAAGAGAATTAGGTTTAAGTCTCAGTCACACATGTATCAGGCCAGGTGGGAATTTCCTCAATTTGCAACTCTGCAGTAACAATATGCACTTAAGAAAAGGGAGATATGGTAAATTTCTCCCCATGCCCACAAGCTCCTTTTATGATAACCCCAAGCAAACTGCTTAAATTACCTCTATTTCAGCTTATTCTGTAAAGCAATTACAGCAATATTTGCTCAGCCTGAAGGAATTGGGAAATTATGCTGGAGTTCACAACACAAATTTGGATCCCTGGACTGCAGCTGTTATTGGTTGAAATTATTATTATTAGGGAGCAGTTCATTCAGACATACAAAGTTTCTGTAAGAAAACAGACTGGTGAACCACTTTAGTCACCTATGAAATACTTGTGAGTGATAGATGCAGATCTGTTCTAAAGATCTAGTTTAGCATCTATTCTAGATGCAGATAGGTCTGGAGAGAGATGAAGGAAAGGAGGAGTTAGCAGCTCCTAAGATGGTGAGATGAGGCAGCTGTCACCACAGCACTGCATCCATCACTGGCAGTATTTGTGGGTGACAAAGCCCCACAGGATGAAAGAGACCAAGATACAGGCTTGAACACAGGCACATACACCTGCACCATATTAACAGCCACACACTTAAAATGCTGACATTCCTTTCCTATTCGCTTCCACTACTCATTCAACACCCTGAACCAATATATGATTCCAATATATTTTATAGTAGCTACTTATCAGAAATTGCCCCGCATTCTTTCCAACATATTGTTTCAAAGCAGCACTCTAAAATGCAGAGATTGCAGGACAAGATTAAATGTTTTTGACAAGATTTGCTCTGAATTTTAGACTTGGTAATCTTGTTTCTTTTAGTGATTGATGAGAGATCACTATTGAAACTTTCAAGTGGGTCAGCAGCGTGCGCAGCACAGATGAAGTGCTGGAAGTACGGAAAAACATAGACCAGAAAAATGGACTTGAGGCTTTCTATTAAAATATACAGCCTTGCACCTGCAGCAAAAAGGTACAAAGCACCCACCTAAGGCTTTTCATAAAGGATTTATATCACACGAATTACAACTATGAAAAGATGTCATTATTAAAACATATAAACAAAGAAATAAGCTATCATTTTTGATTAAATTAATTAATTCAATCTCTAGGGTGTCTACTATCTAAAAAAGTCTGCACTGGAATAGAATAGCACAGATATTACTAACCATCTTCAGCTGGCCAAGCTGTGAGGGAAATTCCTGTAATAAAATAGCACCAGTGTGGAAAAGTCTGAGATAAAGATAGGGTTATATTATCGTAGGGTTTGATGTTGACAGAAGTCTGACCCACATATGCAACAGGCAGGTCTTTTCAGTGGGTGTTTTTGTCAGGAGCTACAAGACAGGCTGTATTTATACGGAAGAGGTTTTTTCAGCACCCATGGGCTTGCAAATACGTTGTCAATAAGACTGTGTGAAAATGGGTGCTCTTCACATGAACAGTGAAGCCTATAGGCAAAGTAAGTACTTTGACTAGCCATTAGTTTTTATTTTTCACTTAGTTTCCATTTATGTTTCTTACAGAAACCTTATCAAACATAGGGAAAAATTCCCATGAACAGACAACATGGATGTCAGTGAATAAACAGCTCCTCAATATATTTAGACAATATTTTAAAATAATACAATATTGCAGAAATTATAATCTATTGTGAATTAAACATCTAGGTTAATTTTTTTTTTTTACAGGGAATTATTCTGCCATTTTTATGAAGGTCACTTTCAGTTAATCAGAACAATTTTTGATGCTGAAAAGGGCATAATTTCTGCTATACACGTTTTTCTCCCTGACCACCTCTTGCATGGCAGGTCAACCAGAGACAAACTGTTCCTTTCAAGCTCTACCATACTTGACTGCTGAATGCTGGTCTCACAGCATCCTGTGAAGGGAAAACACTCATTTCCCTAAAGAGATAAGGCACCCACACAAGTTAGTGTGGGGCCAACTTACCACTGAAATAGTTCCATGGAAGTTGATCCTATTTAAAATGACTGTTGATGTGAAAAAATGGACATGCTTTCTGACTGGTTTTTAGAAGCCACTCTTGAGATTTTACAGAAATGCAGCTGCAAATCACATTGCCCTTAAAATCTCTTCATTGTTATGTTAAGCCAGTACCAGAAAACAGTTTAAAAGAAAGATGAAAGTCCTGACAGACTGGTTAGAGAAATGAAGAGAACACGTGACAGGAAATGATGTATGAATATTGACTGGGATGAATGGGCATGTTCGAGGAGGGACAGCAAATTCAAAGGTGCTCGAGAAGTTCTAAGCAGCACAAACACTGGAGCCCAGAGTCTCCAGCTATTGTTTGCTGAGTGTCTGTCAAAGCTGGGAAGACTAAATTTATTCACATTCTTGCTTCTGTTTCGGTAATGCAGGTTTAGAAAGGGATAGAATGCATAAGAAAAGAGAACCATACAAACATAACCAGTAAAATATTGTGACTGAGATGGGCTTTCTAGTTCTGCCTTGAAAAAATGACGTTTTGCCCTGGTATAATGCTCCCAGACTGCAAATCAAAAACAAATCTTCAGCCACTTCGAATTTGTGCTATGAATGATCAAAAAAATGCCCCCAAAAACAAACAAAACCAAAACAAAAAACAAATGAACTAACAAAAAACCCCAACAAACCACCCAAATCAAACCTGAAAACACCTGATGACATTACAGGGAATCCAAACCCACTGACACTGCTAATTATGAACCATAGAGCTCCCTGAGTACAGCTGGCTTGCCTCTGGAACAAATGCAGTACAGCATTCACCAGCTAGCACTGGAAATGGGACAAAGCATCATCTCTGTACTCAACTGTTCACCTATGGCCCAGGGAGTTGGGACACGCCTTAGAGTTATTTGCATGTATAAATCACCCTAAAAATATTTATGGCAGGAAAGTTTATAGTGAACCTCGGGCAAGGTCACACATACTGAGGAACCCTAGGGCATTTTCTTTGCAACCAACACACAAGTTGTATTTTTAATCCCCACAGTGGCCAGGCAGACTTTCACATACCTGCCTTCCTACTCTGCTGTGCATAATGGGATAGGTTCTCTGCTTTGTGAACCTTCTTTGACTTAACCTTGGCAGAGGTTAAATATCTGGGAAGCCTAAAATCTTCCACCAAAGGGCTTAAAAGACCTATAGGTGCAAGCTTACTTATGGCTTTTCATGGTTTGCAGCCTAAGCATGCAATTTTTTACCTTCCTTTATCTCTACTAAAGGTCTGGCCAGACCCTACCTCAGGCTTCAATGCCACAGGAACTGCACAACCGTAACATAAGCAGGTCTTCTTAGCTGCTGTAGACTTGGTGCACTTGGGCACACTTCAGAGACAGTGTGAGTAGCACATTTTCCTCTCAAGTTCCCCTATCCAAGCACTCAAAGCATGTGATGAACATAGCTATGATTATCCCTGGATGACTCCTGCTGTCTTCTCTCAAGACAGATGCTGGAATTAATTCTGAAACTTTTCAAATTCAGAGTTCTTTGGTATTAGCAACTTTCAAAAGGTCTCAACAATAACTTTTACTCTAAATCGGGCTTTGATGTGCCATAGATTACTACATTTGAATAAAACATTGCCCAGTAATACTGTGCTTTTGTTTAGGTGAACCATTACGTGCAGAGTCATCCCTGCTTCAGTGCAGACTCAGTCATGTACAGACAGCTAATCCTGAATAGGTCTCCGCAAGCATAATTGTCTAGTCTGGTTAGGATATGGATTTCATACTACCACTTTTGAAGCTCTGGAAAAGCAAACTAAAGATTTTGAAGATAAAGGTAATTGAGTAAGAGAAGAATGATCACCACACCTTTCAACATACTCCATATAAAAGAGACATCATCCTAATGCACAAAAGGAGTTTAATTGTACAGTTATTAGACATCACTAAATTTTCAGCCAAATGCTTTTAATTTAAGTGTGACAATGCAAGAAGCTTTTATTGTGAAGGGAATACCCTACAAAAATCTGAAAATATGTGGAGGCTCCAGAACATACCCAGAACTACAAATAAACATATATAATGCTACTGCAGTGTTTGCCATTACCAGTGCTATTTGGTACCTCGCTACCAGCTGCACATCTTTCAGGCCTCTCATCCTAATAACAATGTGATTCCTAAAATTTACCCAGTCATGTAAGTGACATTAGAAGATCTGACTAAACCTTACAAGAATGAAGTGTAATTTGGAGTGAGATGAAGTAGCATTGGAAATAGACTCCACTGCAAATACCAAAGTGGGATTTCTATGGGCTAAAATGCATCAAGAATGTAAGAGGGACAGTTCTGCAGAATGACTTTATAATTCTCAGTTTATATCACATGCCACAAGGCTTAAGTTTATTAGTGAGTGCAAAGACTTCAGCATGCTTTAAAACTATAGATTCATAAGGGGTAAATGGAGCACATTTGGTATGAATTCCTAGAGATGTTCAAGATGATCCACTTTGCAAAAGGCAGATTTCCAAACAGGCTTCCAAATGAAGCCTGCATTGCTAGGTGTATACACTAACTCCAGGAATTACAAATCAGCAACATAAGTGAAAATATCAATTTATTATATTTTTAAGTGCAACAATAGAAAAATATAAAAAAATTATAATAACAAAATATAGAAGTCTAAATGTATAAACATATAATAACAAAAATTGATTAACACCAATACAAAACACTAGAACAATAATAAAACATACACTCATTAGTTCCTTCTAGTATTTCTACTGTAGAAGTTATATCCAAGCTGACAGAAAAGATATACAAACCGAAAAATACTATCTAATCATAGTAAAGTAAATGTCAGATTTCTGTTACCCAGTACAATTATTTCCATGTTAACTGTTGTAAAATATTATTTGGACCCAATACAGTTTAACGATTGGGTGTGGGATGCAATCCCAAAGCAGAAATCTTACAAAATTCAATCCAAGGTAGTCATATTCAGGAAAAGTAGGTACCAAAATCCTCTCAATTCCACTTCAGCCTAAAAGGTGCTTATTTTTATATTTGTAAGTGCAGTTCTACTGTTCAAACTCTGCGCTGGGAATGGAGCAACAGATGTAGAAAAAGGCTGCTGCTTCTATTTTTGGGGTCTGTTTAGGTTTTTTTAATGCAGAATCAATGTAAAATAGAAATAAGACTGGGCAATGAAAGGGGGGGCTTGTAAATGAGACATTTACTACCTGAAATCTCCAACCCTCTCACATTTTCCAACACCAGAGGGGAATGCAAGCCCTGAAGCAGTGAGATGCTGAGTGCACTTAGCTTCTGCAAATACTAGGAGGAGTGAAGGACACTCTTCAGTAGGTGGAGTTTAAAACCCAATGGGATCTAACCCCACCATGCATGTGGTATTCCTGAGCTGTGGCTGCACATGTGTCCTGAACAGAGCGTTCTCATCCCATCAGTAACACATGTCAGATGAGAGGCTGGATTTCACAGCTTCAAAATAAAGCATGCTATGTTGCCCTCCAGAATGTTAGCCACATCTTTGCTCTTTATTTACATGACTGCACAAGTCACAGTCAAATTTGGCTTCTACTTGTATGAATCTATGAAGAATTTTTCATTAGAGGGCCTGCACACATGCTGGATCTCTACATAATGTCCATACTTAGTGTTTCTGACATGGAATCACTGCAAGTTATAGAAAGCCAAGGAGCTGACTCTGCTTCCAATTATAAACACCCAAACCCCACTGTCTCTAGAGCATCGCTTTACCCTAAGGTTTATTTATAAGGGCACATGTTGATTGTGTAAGATCTTTAATTTTGCATGGTAAGCTGAGCACATGGCAAAAACACAAAGCATGACTGAGTGCATGCGTCCACACTCCAGCAAATCAAAGCCCAACAACAGTATTGAACAGGGACGGGTGGGGGAGAAATTTTGCAAACTGAAGGAGGTATGCCACCTCAAATAGAGCAAGTGCAATAACCAGCTGAAGTGATTTCAGAATCCACTTACTTAAAGAGCGCCTTCTCAGATGCTGACACTATATTTCCAAAGTGAACAAGAAGAATCTTTCCAAGGGTATTTGGAAGAATGTTCAAATTACACAATGCTTGGAGTTTGTATCCACAGACCTAATTTAGTATAGAAATATAGTAATTTGGCATAAAATAACACAGAACACTATAATTTTTAATTTTTATTTTTTTTTACTATTTACCTTTCCAGAATGAAATTAAATGGCTCCAGTTTTCTGATGTTTATAATATACTCAAAAGCACTGAAGTGTGTTTCCCTTTCAAAACAAGTGATGCACACCATTCCTGAGGAATGCAAGTATGTTGTCACACGGCTGTGCTAGCATAGTGATACATCTAAAATGAAAATTAGAGTCCAGAACAACCAGAGGCAGAATATCATTGGGAGGAATTCTTTCATCCACTACAGTTCTGGCACTTAAAAGAAATTATTTTGATACCAATGGCTTTGGCAATGCCATCTCAATGACAAAAGTCAAATTATCTTATCTAATATTTGACTGGGTAATCAATAATCCTAGCCAGAAAAGGTCTGAATTACTACCCCCACTTTGTTTTTGCTTTTATCTTTTCTTCTAAAACTGAAATCCAGGAGCTCTTCAGAGAAGAGGATTTCATTCTGACAGATAAAAGGAATGTGATGTTTCCCCGTCAGGGTTGGCGGATTAAAGACAGGATAACATTAGGAAGCAACTCTGCACATAGAGCAACCCACCAAGACAGAAATCTGCATTTTTACCTTGTTGTTAAGGAAAATTATAGTGACACATACTGTGAAAAATCAAATATTGATGCAAAATGCATCTCTTTTCTTCAAAATAAAAGTAATCTAAAATCAGAGAAGGGAGATGCTTTATTCTGATATCTCAAGGCCCATGTACTGCATTCACATACCAGTACACACAAGGCATAGCTCAAGTGCATTTAGCCCAGATCTATTGTGTATCAAATTTCACCATACCAATACATATATATTGGGAAAAAGAAAAAAAAGAAAAAAAAAGAAGAGTTGGTTGTAGCATACCTAACAGGTGAAGCAGTCCCTTGCAAGTCAGAATGAGGCAAAATACACCATCCTCCGTCAAGAACATTGCATTTTTGTGTAATGATTTACAAGGCATTTCAAAGGTTGACATATTTTATATTCCAGATTAGGACCTGCTAAAACTTGCTGTGCAAAATGGGGCCTTGATCTCAGGATTACCAATGTGTTTCTTAATGCACAGTTGCCCTGACTTCACTGACATAGCAGAAAGCTAGAAAGCAAGTACAAGGGCAGCCTTACATTTGTGATCTTACTCTGTTCTTTTACTGGGGGGCACTTAATCTTGCAGAGAAAATACTGTAATTATTGATGAGTGAAGGGACAGGGTAGCAACTGTGCTTTCTGAAAACCCCAGATTCTTTTAATATACTACACTTGGGGCTTCTTCCCTCTTTTTTCCTGCAGTACTTTCTGAACAATCACTTCAAAGGCTGTTGTTTAGTTTATATCATAAACATCATTTTCTCCTGCCCTCAGGACGCTATCAATCCAAGGAAAGATACACTAGTGTGCTGTTGTCAGGGACACAGATGTTTGGAATCTGCTCACTGATTCCACTGAATAGTTTTAATGTGAGATAAACTAACCTACCCCAGATTGAACTGTATGTAAATGAGAAAACAAAGAGCAATCCTTTCTGTTCAGGTACAAGTAGCACCTGATATTCAAAGTAATAATCTTAAATCTCAAGAAGCATTTGCCTTCAGTGGATCCATCTGGAATGGGAGCACTCATAAAAAGTATTGATTCAATGCCAGAACTGCAGACATCTTATGGAGATGCTGTCTATGAAAAGCTAAACAGGGGTTTAAGAGGATTGCAGAACTAGTAACAGCTGTTTGGTCTAAGAAATTTGTTCTGGCAGTGACAATAAGATGCTTAAAAGGAAAAGGAGTAGAGTTGGGCTTAAGTGCAAGCTGAAGTCTACAGCATCACACAGGATTAAACAGACATACAACATGCATCTTCTATACCAGCTATCTTCTTATTCCAGCTGCCTTTCTGATAGGAGGGCAGCTTTAAACCCCTCCTTCCTCCTACACAACCAGGATATGTGTCCTTCTTATGGCCTAATTAACCTTACTAAGCAGTTATTTCTCCTGTCTTTGGAAACTCTGGAATACAAATGAAATCCTGAGGGAGAGACAAGGAAGTATGACCTAGGACAGAGGTGGAAGTAAGAGTCAGGAGGGAGTTGTAGGATGAAACCAAGAAGCAGCAAAGAAGAGCAGGAGAAGCCAAACTCTGCACATGCCGTACCCACCTACAGCAACTGCATGTGAACATAACGAAACTTAAAAAAGGAATTATTGAGAGAGACACTGGTAGGAGAGCTAAATCCTGCCAATATAAAATGTATCTTTAGCACCTGGAAGAACTCAATAGAAAGGTGAAGTCAATGTTACAAGGACACACAAGCATGACCACTATCCCTTTTCCTCTGAGGGTATTAGGGAGCATGGAAGATGGATTTCCCTGGCAATGCAAATGCTGCAGATGCATTAAGTATCAAAAAGATAAAAAGTCACACAGGGAGAGAGTGCATGGAAGTACACACCAAGAAGCAACATCAGATTACATCTGTAGGGCATGGAAGATGCTAATAGAAGGGACTCTGGAAGGGAAACACAAATAACTTTGATAACTAATCCTTAATTTAACTCCATGACTAAATGAGAGGAAGAGAAATTATAGAGAAGTGAAAAACAATAGGACAAAATGGAATGGCTCAAGTTCCTTAGACAGACAGACTATTAACTTAGCAGGAAGCTAAATACCATCCGTGCTGGAGACACGGCCTCACATCTGTTACTCCTATTTCCAATTATTGTACAAAGCATCTCTTTACATTAGTGCTCCCACAAAAACACCAGCTGACTTGTCATAGATGTGGTCCATTCATCTGTTCTACATGAAGTTATATAGTGAACAAAACATCTTTGGCCAAGTGGCATCACAATGAACAGTAGACCACAAACAACAGTGGAGCTGAATAGGAAACAGAAATATTTATATTAAAAACACAATCTGTGGATAAATAATTCACTCTATAAAAGATACAATTGTTGTGATTAGACACAGGCACAGACGTGAGATTTACCCTAAGAAGGGCTAGATCTTCTACTGTGAAAGTAATATATTTTATACTCTGAGGTTATTTCTTTAGTATTTTTACTTTCATATTTAGGAAAATTAAATCACAGGCAGCTAGAGGGACTGCAGCACCCCTGCAGGACACAACTGGCCAGCTGTGGTCAGTGAACGAATGCACAGTGCCATAGCCACACCAACAGAGCCATGGGCTGAACTCTAAGTTTACCTCTACTCATGGGTGGTTTAAGTGCACATTTCCTTTTTAGAAAGTACAAAAAGACTGATGGATGGCAGGGACTGCAACGCAGGCCTATCACCCCAGAACCAGGATGGAAACTTTGATGCTTTACACAATTTTAGACTGTGTACAATTTCCAAATATCACAACATTTGGCTTGATCCCATTCTTGGGTTTTGAGTGTTCATTATGGTCATTCTCTGTGTTAAATAACCCTGACACAGATTTCCAGCACCTTGAAGGAATTTTTTGTATGGATAAGCTGCAAACTTGGGAGCTAGGCTCATCTGGCCACACAAATCCACATCTCACACCACGTCTGCATCCTGCCTTCCTGCTTATCTACAAGGGCACCCTAAAAATAATGCTTGAGACTCTCCACTTGAGCAAAGTCAAAATCCAGGCAGATCTTTAGGAAGAGTGATAGCAAAAGACACATAATCATTTAAATTTCTTCTTAAGAAAGGTGTGATGCAGCAGGAATGGTATGAAACTGTATCCAGCTAGACACACAATAATAAAAACAGGCTCGTCTGGAATATTCACTAATTAAAAGCCCATTACTAATCACAGTCCCCCATACTTTCCTGAAAATGTGTTGCCTTATGCCCCATGTCACTCGTTTAGAGCCACATCTGTTGGTGTGGCTTAAATATCAGTTTGTGTCTCCAGCAATTACACTCCACCATCACTATATGTGATCTTTCCTAGTTTGCACACTATCTTTGTAGTAAAATACTTTCTAGAGCTGGGACATTTTGGGATGGAATGAGAACTGGCATGACATTTGTTATCTGTAATGAGTAAAATACAAAGTAACAAATAAAAAAAGTCATCTGAAACCACAAAAGACAAAGAACATCAAAACCAAGTGTATATATGAGCTATATAAAAAAAAAAGTGGAAGCATATAAAAAACTAGTATGCAGATAAGGATCCTTCAGCTTTGTCACATTTTATGTCAGAGCCATTGAACACCTATGGACAATGTTCCATGTCACATTTTACAATACTTGAGTGCAGAAAAGTCAAAGGTCAAAACATCACATCTATGCCAGGAATGCTTCTCCATCACTCATTTTTCCCTCAAATCTTGTAAAACAAACTCTGAAACCTTAATATATCACATTCAAAATTTAGTGTAAGTTCAACAATTTCAGAAAGATTTAAATCACAAATCAATGAGAATTTTAAAAGTAACAAAGAACAGTAAGAAAGCTTTCGGAATGTTTGCATCCTCACCCTGAAGTACAATCAATTCCTGTATGAACTGTATGCCCATATAGATACTCAACTATTAAGCAAATTATTTTATAGTGAATGATTTTTCCTATGTATGATTTTGGTACACAAACTGCATGTTAGTTGCATATGTGTATATACTAATTGTATACAAGAAAAGCAGTGTTGGTAGTAGAGCTAGTAACAGAGTTGCAGCATGTGGAAACTGCTTATCACAAGTGTCAAAATTTGCTGGGAGGTGACAATTTAGCTTGGGAGGCCTATTTACCTTCCAGTTTGCTTGGGGAAGCAGTTCTCTCTAAATCAGTAGAGCACTTCTGGCTTCCATAGTTCCTACTGATTTATAGCTAACACCTTTACACAACAAGAAAAAAATCCAAAACCCAGAGAAAGGCACAGGAGACCATTATTTAGGTTTCTATATCAGCACTTGGAGACAGGACACACCAGTTTTACAGCTACTTGAACAAATTGAATTACACCACATTGCACGCTCACCCCTACACACTATATAAAGTGGGGTCTTATAGAGGAAAAATGACACTTCATAATTGTAAACAGATTGTAATGCCATAATAACAACACACAAAGGAAACTATTAAGATAAAGGAGCCCCTTTCCCTCACACAGCTCATCTACTTTGTGGTACATGTAGGACAGACTCCAGAAGCTGGGCCAGCATCCTGGTCCTGTGAGAGAAGTTATACACTGAGTGCAGGGATCAATGCAGTCTGCATGCATTGCTGCTGCTCCTGCTGCTGTGTGGTGTCAGTGGCACCTGGCTGCAGAAGGCCCAAGCACTGATGCAGCTTTCACTATACCCCAGAATTGTGTGGAGGTTCACAGCTGAGAGAAGAAGGATGACAGTTTTCAAATATCCTTTTTATTTCAGAAATGGAAAATAATTCATTACCTGACAAAGTGTTTTTCTCCCCAAAATTTTTCAGCTGTTTGCTTCAAAAATTCACACATTAGTGCACACATTAAGAAGTGCCAGCAGATAAAAGAAAAACCTTCTCTGCCAATGCAAGCTTGCACCAAATCCAATATTATACACATCAGCTGCAATGTACTTAATTTAGAAAAGTATTTAAAACCTGAAAAATACCAATACAAAGGAGATAATTCACACTGAAGCCCTTGTAAATCCTAATCAAACACTTTTTAGATTTCTCTGTTCTACCATAAGCCCACAAATTCTCTTGAACCTTTCCACTTCTCAAAATTTCCAAATTAAATTTATTTGCAGAAGTGATATAATACAAATTGCACTGTGTAAAAAGCACTAATTCTTAGTGATGTTAAGCAAACAGTATCAAGAAACCAGAGATGAAATCTTGAAAGCTTTATGTTTTACAGCTAATTCAAAACCTGCCACAGATAATGTAGTAGTAGTCAAGAGGATTTTGGCTTTCATTTACAACAGGTAGAAATGTATTTTTTTACTTTGGAGGCATTTAAAAGAGAAAATAAGATTCTTTTTTCCTCAAAGCATCTTTCCCACTGTACTGTTTCACAGCAAACTACTAGACTCTGGGAAATGTTTAATCTGCTTTCATGTAAGACGGACAGAAGTGACTGCAGGTAGCAAACTGGACAAATCCTGCACTACTGTAAAATATACAGCTCCCTGGATCATATTAGAATTAGATGTACAGAACAACTTATCTTACACATTTGCTCAGTTGCGAGTGCAGAGAACGTTCTCTGCTGGAAGTAGTCCCCACCAAACACTGACTTCACAAAAAAGCATCAAGATCCCTGTAGTGTTCCTGAGGGGTAATGGAAACAAGCAACCAGCACTTAACATGCTTTTCATATTTTTGCAGCTAAATGTCAAGTGTTCCCTTTAAATCAGTAAACTTGTTAATCAACCTGAACTGAAATAAATACTGAAATTATTTACATAAAAGCTGTTCCAGGCACAAATTTGTGAATAAATGGAAGCTGTTTAAAAGAGGGGAAAAAAGCTTTCTGTTTTCTTCACTCCCGGCCACCTGCTATCAAGGTGTGATCAAGGTGCATTGTACCTGGCTGTCTCCAAGCAAATTACAGTAGGTACTTCAGGGTCTTTCTTACAGCTGACATGTAACTCCATCAATCACACTTGTTTTCACCATAAATTACTGAAATCCCAAAATGCTTTATGGTCCACCATACTTCACACATCCCTGCTCCCCCTTTCTAAAATGTCTTCAGTTATACAATATACATGAGGAAGAAAAAAGTTTAATCTATATTGGTTTAAATGCATGGCTTGTTAAAATAAGTTTTCCCTACAACTGACATTGAATTTTGTAATTATTCCTGACTGTTGTGCTTTAGAGGCTGCCCCTTGATAATATGGAAATTGTTTTCTCTACGTCTTGACTACATGCATGCCTCTCTCTAAAAAAAACAGGAATATCATGTCCTTTTAAAAGACACTTCTCTTCCTTCCTTCCCTTGTATTTTTTTACTCAGATATTTGAGCCCTTAGTTTTGAGGGGACTGTCATTTGACTTTGAGGAGCAAAGTCTCAAGGATAAGGACGAAAGCACAAGGTGAAACACTCATGCCCATCCTGAATCTGATAGAGTGCCTGCAACTGCACTCTAGTACAAAGCCCAGATGTATGTTTTAAGTGAATCAGGGGTCCGGAGAGAAGAGAAATCATCTCACCTCTAAAGCTCTTGGGCATCACTTTCCTTTCACCCGGAGCACAAGCACCTGAAAGAGCTACTTATACAATAGCCCTGCACTCACCAGGCAAGTCAGAGCCCAGGGTTCAAACCACACCTTACTCCAAGGAGACTGCTCTGCCTACCAGGCTGTTGAAGCACCTGAAGTGGGGTCATACCTCCTCCTGAAAGTGTAGTAGTGTGCAATCAAACACACAGGAGGTAGCAAGAGAACAAAGCATTTGAACAAAATGAAGTTATAGGCTACTCTCCATGGCACATACCTGAGTGGGACAGGAGACAGTAAAACACGAGTGTAAATGAAAACAGTTGACAAAATAAAGATTTGACCCCTGCAAGTAAAAGAACTAAATCCTGATGCAGACTTTATTACAGAGCACATACCAAACCTGCTTAAATTCAGTACAAACATAACTGTCGAGACTCAAAAAGAAGTAAAACCTTCTAAATTATACACCTTTAAAATAAAAATCCAAGATGTTTCAGTGATTGAAGGCATGTTGTGAGCTCATAATTCAAGCTGAAAAACAAGCACATGATACTGGGCTGCAAATTACTGAATATGTTGTGAAGGACACTCAGAAATATCAAATATACCAAGGAATGTATTAGCTCTTGTATAATCTCCATTAGAAGCTATCATCCCTGTGTTAAAGGGCTGCACTGCAGCTTTTGTGATATCTACGTTAGTCAAGCAGGCAAAAGGTCACCAATAAGAATGATCCTAGTACAATATTCAGATTTAATATTGCAAAATTAACATCCTTAAAGGCTAAGCAAGATAAACTGAGATTACAATAAATGACAATCCCTCTTGCACATCTGTAGAAAGACTAAAAAGGAGTCATATTAAAAAAAAAAAAAAGGAAGAAGTGATTTATAGAAGCGAATGTTAGCTGGATGGCAAGAAGATCAGAAATACACGTGAACTATTTTCTGCAGTGGCACAGTCTTCTTGCAATTTAAAGCTCCCTTTTGTGTCAAGCTAGGAAGAAAGGGTCCACAAGGTATCAATACATCAGCATTTTGTTCTCTTCATGACCTTTCAGAGGTGAGCCCATCTACCCAACTAGGCAATTTCCCCTCTCCCCTTGCATTTCCCAAGAGGCAGCTGTTGGGATAATCACCTCCTTCAAGATCCCAGAGACTCAGAAAACACAAATAATGCACTGGGCCAGCAGTTCAGCACTCTCCTTCAATTACCAATATACGTAAGTCAGGAGAAGCAGGTAATAAAATATCCACTTTAAGGTAGACTTTAAGAGGCAGGAAAAACAAACCTACACATACACCCTCCTCTCCTCACCACATAAAAGTAAAAATTTGCTCCCCCCCTCCTGCTTCAAAACATCATCTAGCAAGGAAAACTTTTTAAAAGGAACAAAACATATATTCCTCCTTAGACTCTCCTGTATCAGAAGGGAAATTTATCATTCTGTGTGCCTCAGCAATATTTTCTGCTTCAGCCTATATGCTTTCAAATTCCCGTTCAAACATAAAAGCAAAGCATCGATGAAAAGAAAATTGATGTACCAACAAGCAAGAGCTCTTGCAGTGACTACAACCAAACAGCAATTGGGATGAAGAGAGCCAACATTTAATACCATTTTAAGATATAATTAAAAAAGAGAGCTGCTCAGAAAGAACTCTTTACTATAAAATATGGCAGCTATACACTACAAATATCCACCAGTTTTTTTCCCATGCAGTGCAAGCCTAAAAATCTTCAGATGAAAATGTATGGTGGGTTTGCAGAAGCCCTTTGCAATAACACTTAGGGGCCTTTCAGCACATAATAGACTTTGACACCCTGTTCTCTCTGTCGTCAAGGGTGGCACCAGGAAGATTTAGAGCTGGAGTTTGCCTCCTCCCTATCTCACAGATCAAGTACCATAAAAGGCTGGGGGGCTTCCACCACAGTCTGATTTAGGGGAATTTGACAGGAGGACAAATAAAACCAGATTTTTTTCTTAAATGTCTTGTCTCCTGTTGTAGAGCTTGAGTAATATCACAGTTTAAAAGGAACTGTGAAGTCAAGAGGAAACCCACAGTAGTCTAGCAGTAGAGCACGTTAACTGCAGAGCTATGAGCTATTTCACTAAATGAAATGGAAACTTCATTGCCAGGAATTTCCCGGTGCAAGGCAGGGAGATGTTCAGTTGTCTGAAGGTTGGTACAGTTCTTCATTTACACAAGAGCCAGCTGCAGCTGGAACTGGATCCAAAGCCTAGGATCTAAGTGTAATCTCAGTGGATTCAAGTACCTGACTGCACAACTAGTGAAAACACAGGCATCACAGCCAGCTGGGGAGAGCTTAGGTACATCATACCATACCAGAGAGGAGACTCGGTAAGATGTCCTACGCCTCTGATAGCTGTGGCTTAGCACCGAGCTGACAACCTCCTCAGGCACACTGAGACACCTTTTCTTTTTTCAGGACAAACATATTAATTTCAAGGTGTAGAAGCTAGGAACTGCTTTTACAGTGTGGAAAAGTCCTTTCAGCTTTGGCAAAAAAAACCCAGCAACCTTTCACCTGGCTCCACCAATCATCACAGGAAGCACCCAAATGGTTTTGAATTGTTTCCATCTTTGACTGCAGAAAATCTGGAGTTTTGGCCTTAGTCTTTCAAAAGCATTGGCTGCAAATGGCCTGAAAGAGACAAAATTTCTCCAATTCACCTCTAATCCTTTAAATACAAATAACATGGTTTATGCCAGACTTGCCACCATCAATTGTGGTGCAAAGTGAGGCACAAAGCAGGACAATTGTATCACAGAATTGCTGAAGAGCAACCGCAAGGTGGAATTACAGCACGTGAGAGAAAATTAACTTCTGTGAATGAGTAAATTAAGTGCTACATATTAAAAGCCTAGATGTCTCATAGCTAGGGATTGTTCTGCAAGACATCATCGCACTTTTAAGAAATTGTTTTCTCTGATATGCAATCAGACATAATTGTCCGCCCAATTTCATTGAAAACCTACAGTAAAAGATCTCATAAAAATTCTTCTTCACTCTGCTTAAGTGACTCCATTCTCAAGGACCTGACAGCTTTACCGGCCTTTTAATTTAGAAATGTGTCACAAAATCTTTTTTCTGGAAGCTCAGAAAGAAGTCTATACAGAGTCTGGAGGAGCAGAGATGGCAAACTCCTACTTGTTTTACTCACAACTTACCTTACATTGTTTAAGAGCCATACAAATGCAGCCATCCATGCCCAACAGTGCAATCTACCCAACTCCTGACACTTACAAAACTCAGCACTTCCCTCCTCACAAAGCACATAGAGAAGGACCTAGTTTATTCTTCCAGCTTACTACATGGCATTTTGGGTCACCAGATGAAAGCACATCCATGGAATATTCTAAAAGTAAGTACAGTTCTCTTTGGAAAACCAGCAACTCTTGACTCAATATTTTATTTTTAGAGAATGTCAAATTCTAGGCAGTAAATAAGAAGATGGCCACTATTGTGGAAGCTTGGTGCACACATCAGTTGAAACCATATGAAAAAAATATGCATGAAAAACAAATAGGTATAGAAAAATCCCTTCCGTAATCTCAGCTAAAGAATAAAACCAGCTATTTCAAAATACAAGGCCTAAAAAATTGTTTAGCCACAAGAGGGAGACAAATACAAAAATGGACAGTATTTCCCATAACACACAGCTTTCAGTGACGATGTTATGGAAAACATGGATGTGGTCAATAGGCACAAATTTAACTTTCATCTTAGCAATTAATTTCCTGTCCATAAACTTAAAGGATCTAGTGGAATTCAAATCCAGGTCAGGATAGCCACATTGACGCTTGAAGTAACAACATGGTATTTCTTTGCATACAACAATTCCAGAATATCAAGCTTGGAGAGAAAATTGAATTTTCATTTTAAGCGTATTTTCTAGGAGAAAGACCTTGTTGCAGTGATGAAACACTTCAGCCATAAAAATCAAACTTTTCTGAAACATCAGGGTTAAACAGAGTTCACAGCATTCTCAAGATACATTTTTATGACATCTATAAGCCTATCATATGTTATAAATTAATGGCAGATACAGCACATTCTAATTATATCATCCATGTCTATATCATTTAAGTAACAGCTCTAAAGGGTGGATTAAAATGATGAAAACCTGAGGAATGGCTGCAGATAATTGTGTGAGGTGCTACAACACAGATTTACAACCTACTGTCCACCATCACCCTCTGCTGGGCATCAGTGAGGAGCATTTACATAGCAGCATCTGACAAGATGGCCTCAAGGCTCCAGGGGCAGAACGGGACTGGTGGTGCCTTACTTGACTGAAGCTCATCACCTGATGCACAGTTTAGAGCATTTAGGCTATAAGATTTCATTATAGCTCATCATAAACCAATCAACTGATGTCACAGAACAAAATAGCAATGGCACATTCAATGTGTCACAAATAAAATAATTCAGACGCCTGGTTTTACAAGGCTCTGCTTCCCCCTCACCTGCTATGGCTGACTTTGAAAGCTCAGAGAGCCCTACACAGACAGGATTAGGCTCAAACCACATTTTATATGTTATTTTAAAGAGAAGAACTGCTTGGCAAAGAGCCATTTCACAAACCAATGAAAGAGCAGACAACTTAATCCTTATTTGACATAATTCATATAAGCTGGAATTTGCAATATCAGGCTACCCAGGCACCAGTTGGAAGGTACACACCTGCCATTTGGCCTGTAATACCACTGCAGCAATATTGCAAAAGAAAGTCCAGTAGTGCAAAAGGGGAGGAATTAAAACCTTACCCAAGTTTCACAGGTGGACCAATGCTTAGCTGTAACATTACAGGACATCAGTCCATGGATTAATTCACTCACATTAAGAACAGGCACTCATGCCACAGAGTGCAGGAAGCTAAGGAAGGGCAGGCTGGCTGCACGTCCCATGTTGGTGGGCTGGGTTTGAGGCCAGCCAAAGGCAGCTGGAGGGCAGGAGGTAGCTCCACCTGCCCAGCACCCCACTGGCTGAAGCTGTCCCTAAAGTAAACTGGAGTCCTCCAGGCAATGCCATGTCTTGAGCTAGTTGCAGTGGCCTCCTATGAGACCATTTAGCATGCTGGAGTAGCTAGAAGGCAGCATGACTCACAGCTCATTCTTCTTGTGTCTCTGTGTGGGCTTTAACCACTGGGGAAATCACCTTTACACCAGGCATAGTGTAGTACTAGCTCTCCAGCCCCTTTTCCCTGGAGGCAGGCCTTATCTCCATCATTTGTTCATTATATTTTACATCTTGCATTCTGAAACAGGACCAATAATGCCAGAAGCAGCTGCATTTAACTCATTTTAGAAAGAGCCATACCATTATACAATTCTGTTCTGAGCAAATCCACACACGCTGCAATTTTCCCTGACTCCAGTGCATGCTGGAGACAGCACACAAAGATGTGTTACAGATTGCCAACCTCTCCAGAACTGCTCTGAAACTGCTCTTAAACCCAGCTGCTCTGGATTTAAGGTGCACTGCACTGTGAAAAACAACTTCAGTATTTTTTCTCTCTTACATGCGCAAGAGAGATAAAGTAACTGAAGTTCTTTTTTGTTTCATATATACAAACAAGTTTTAAAATTATATTTGTTTCACTAAAAGATGAATTAACTACATGGCATAGAAACAATCAGAAAAGCAAGAAAAGAGGAATGACACTACAAGGAAGAACATACACTTTCTAGACAGGTCAAGTTTTCAGAATTTTCTTTTAAGTGCAGGAAATAAAGGTTATTTTGTGGACTTTTTTTTTAATCCATTATGAATGGAAGCCATGCAGGTCAAATGTATTATGAACTTGCTTTGAAATTAAGACTCCATTTGCTGATTCTGATTAAATGAGCATAAATAAATCTTAAATTGAAATCAATGTGATTATCTCAGTTTGCATCATGAGTTTAAAAAAAATATCTATAAAAATCAAACCAAACACTTGTAATCACATGTTTTAATTGACCCAAAGTGTGAGAAAATCAACACGCTCTTTCAAGCTCTTGCAGGCAGCCAGATAGAATACAAACAAATCATACTCCAAAGAAAGATGCACAAGCACAGTTTTCAAGTAATACTTACTTTCCTTTTCCTTAATAAGTCTGTTGAATGTTAAAGAAAGGTGATTATCACTGCCATATCAATCAGGAACTACGAAACACTGTTTGTGTAGCAACAGACTGAAAACAAAATAACTCTCACCTTCACATGACCCCAAATTGTGCCATGAACCTCACTGGTGCTAGAGGGGTGCCTCATGTGCACAAGGGTAGCAAAACAGAATTTTCTTGACAAGGGAAAAGTTATCTCCAGTCTACAAAATTTCTTTCCGGGCTGAAGAGAAGTCAATAACTTCTGTAGTGTAAACTGTGGAGTAATCCCTGCATCAAAGTCTTGTAAGTGAACTCAATGTGCCTGTGTCTGAATTCCCACTGAACAGCATAACCCATCTCTGCCTAGGAGAAACTAAGCCAACAGCAGCACCAATCTCAATTTTACTCAAAACCACAAGTCATGCCTTTAGGATATAAATTTATCCCCTCCCTTTCCCATCAACACACACGTTTTGCCACTCGCCTTGGGAAGCACGTTATTAAAAAAAAATTCATTTCCCCCTTGGATACATTTTTATATTGTACACTAAATTATGCATTTAAAATCACATAAAAAGAATTTACTGCCTTAAGATTACTGCACACATCAGATAGCTCTCTGTTTCTAAATTTTGGAAGAATTTTCCACCTTCCCACCCAAGCCAAGCAAACATCCAGTGTTGTTACAGCTGAAGCAGTGAGGGGAAAAAAAGAAGACAAAAATATTTTTCACATTAGAAATCTATGCTTCAAGTAGTAGGGAGGAAAAGTGCACATCCCAGAAAAGCTACTGCTCAATGTCTCCAAGAGATTTAATTTCGAGGGCATATCTGAGAAGTTCACAGTTCAGGTCAGTCAAAGATAATAATCTTATGATCCTCTCCTAAACAATGCAAAACTTAGACACTGATTAATTAGCAGTCTAGTGTTGAAGTTGATCTTGCAGCATTTCACTTTTTTCAGTCACAGTTCTCCCTGTTGGGAGGAAACAAAGAGGTGAAACACCACAGTTTAGACACTAGGACAGTTCAGACATGGCAAACATTATTCTATGATTTTGTTCTGAGGAAGGCAGAGGATGGTGAGAAGAGGTGACTTTTTTTCCTGGTATTAACACAGATTGAAATCTATACACAGCAGGAAACATTCACAAAATCTGAAAAAGTGTAAAATATAAAAACCCCAGTTCTCATTTAGACTTCTCGCTTAAATAAAAGTGCCCTGATTTCCTGAGATGATTTCATAACACATCTCCTGCACCTGGAGTTGCAGCTGCTCAAATCTTCCAAAAAATCAGGAGACTTAGATGTTTAAGTATAATTTTATGACATTAACTGCAGGTAGTCATATTTGAACAAGTTTAACTTGGGTTCCTATAAGAAGCAACTGCAGCCTGTCTCAGGCTTTGTCTAACACAAAGAAGAAACACACGGAAGAAATTTATAAAATAAGGAAAATAAAGACAAAGCAGGCAAAGATAGGCTTAACTTAACTATATAGTAGATTTTTTTTTCCTCCAATAAGTTACATTTAAATAGGTAAGAAACCTCATTGGACAGGAATGGTGACCCACTGTGCAAACTGCTGACATTCCCCTGGAAATCCACAATTCAGGTAAGAACTTCTTCCCTGCTAATCATGATGCCCCTGAGTTTATCAGTGACTGGTAGCTATAGCTGAAGAGAAGATATGTGTGAAAATATAAAGGAAAAGGGAGACACAGGCTCAGGAACATTCTTGACTAGAGAAATCAAGAGATAAGTCAAAACAGAGCAGACAATACACTGTAAAAACACAAAGGTTTCAGACACAGAGGTACATATATGGTGCCTGCCAGAATAGCTGAGGAGGGAAAAACAAAATCATTTAAAGAGCCAGCATAACACAGACCCAAAGATGGTCTAGGAACAGTGAGATGAACAGGTCAAGAGGTAGATAAACCTGCCAGGTAAGAGCAAAGACAGTTTGGCACTAGGTACATATGGTGCCACAAAAAGAAAAGAGAGTTTTCCAACCAAGAATGCCAAGGACAAAGTACACCAAACACCTCAGCCTAATCAGTAATCAATTTTGGTTGAGGTATTTTTAATACATATACTTTTAATGAGCCAGGTAGTATTACAGACAAAAGAGTACCTGATGCAGTAGCATCATTATTTCCCCCCTATATGTAGAGATAGTTCTTCTCTTCCCTTCTGGAATCTGCTAGCAGATTCAGGTGGATGGGAAGATGACCTTTGAAACAGCAGGAACCCAGTGGCAGCTACAGCATATTTATTGGAAAGGTTTGGTCGTACCCAAAGCCTTCACATAACTCCACTATTTCCTCACTCCTACGGTGCAACCAGATAAACCATATGTTGGGTACTGTCACTGAAATGGGTTTAACATTCCTACAGTCTTCCCCTGCTTTCAACTCCAGGCCTCTGGGTTGCACGTAAAGGATACCATCATAATTTAACTCAGCTCACGGACACTGAAACAGGTCAAACATTTGTCAACTCCTTTTAAATGTCTTTTAAAATATTTCCAGAACCACTAAATAAGCCCCCAGAGAAGCATGAACAAATAGTCAGAGTCTGCTAAAGAGAAGCGGAAGGATTGCTCTCTCCCAAAAGGGGATAGTCAGGACATCTGTTGAACACTCCAGGTTTTTTTCCTTTCTTAAGGTAATTTTTGACACAGTCCCATGGTCCCACTTATGCTTTCAACTGGAAAACTAGAATTTGGATACCATCATAATTCATTGTTGGACCTTTCTACCCCTGAATTAAATGAGTAATTAACACAGCTCCAGGGAATGTGGTTGGACTCCTTGGCACTGTGCATTTGGTTGAATTGGAAGTCTCCATAGTCCATAGGAAGGAAAAAAATTCCCTTACCTGGCTCAGTGTAGCATAACTACCACATACAAGGAAGGGAGTGGGTTTATACCATCAGTGGTGGTGAGCAGGAAGTCACCAATTCAACAGACTGCACAGGACCCTTTAAGAAAAAAAAATTAGTTTTGCTATGGCCATACTGCAGTTTTGCTAGAGCCATATTACTGCTCTAGATTCTGTGCTCTGAATACAATGAGGGTATGACAGACAGGGGATCTACAACAGTGGGGACATAGCATGACAGGTGGCAGAAATCCCAGAACAAAGAAAGATGCTCAGGAAGAGAATGTCTTTTCCTGTACCCCACATATGCTGAAAACAGCAAATTAGCATTTCTCCAACAAACTCCTGCCTTCTGTGAAGGCAGCAGGCGTTGCACTGCACTGAAGAAAAAAAACCCCAACCTGTGTGTCACCCTCCCCCGCCAGTGAATCTAATGATAGTAACAGTTGCCATACCAATGAATGAGGAGATACAAGATTTCTGCTCTAGCAGAAAAAGCTTGCACAACCTCCTCTCTGTGCCTGGTGAAAGAGTAGCTCTGTACCTTCCCCAGCACTCAGCACTATCAGATCACAGGAAAAAAAACAAAACAAAACAAAACAAAAAAAAACACCAACAAAACAAAGGGGAAAAAACCAAACCAAAACAACAAAACCCAAAAAAGACACAAAAAATAAAACAACCCAAAAAACCAGAGAGCACAGAAATAATGGTGGAGTCAGATTCAGATCTCTGATGAGTTGATCTGAGAAAAAAAATTCCTTTCAAGCAGGCCATGATACAGGTGCCTCAGAAGTCAAATATCAATGACCCTGCTGCTCAGGTTAAAATAAAAAAAGGGGGTCTACAAACCCAAAGAGCTTTGCTTGGAAATGAGAACTTAGCTGATGCAACTTTTGAATTTCTGATAAACTCACAAACCTTATTCAATGGAGCTGATATTCTCACACAGCTCTTCCCTTTAAGTCCTCTGATCAGCTTCAGAATGGCCAGGATTTGACACTAGCTGAGATACAGACCCCTAGTTAGTGGAGTTTTACATAAAACCTGATGCTCAGCATGCAAGCATCAAACTGCTCAAATATATTTGTGAGTGTTGGTGACAACATGTCAGTTTATCTTCTAGAGATTCTGTCAAGTGAAAATTGCTGCTGCACTGTAGATGGGTGAAAATCTAGCCTCATGCCAGCAGGCAACCACCAAAACTGAGTACTTTTAAAGGAAACAAAGAACCAAACAATTTTCCTGGTACATTCATGGCCAATAAAATCATTTGAATTGCGCTGTAAGTTCACTTCTTATAAAATGCCTTGTGCACTCATATGAGAAATCAGGATCTAGCCTTTGGTGGTTATCTGCATCCCACAGCAGATCGTGGAGCAAGCAAACATGCTCCATCTAACCAACAAAGATAGTAGGGTGAGAACTGTGTTGAAAAGTTCCTGCTGCCTGCGAGCTGTCAAATTCAGTTCCAACCAGCAAATGCATCTTGCATGACTACATGAAAGCACTACAGTACGTAGTGGAAAGTTATTTCTTAAGGCTGTCCAGTTTTTAACTGTGTGACAAAAATCACTTTTGTGCCAATTCAAGAGAAGTTGATTGTCAGTAGGAAGTGATCAACCTTTCACACTAAAAGTTTCATATACACAACAAAAATTGATACTTCTGTATTTGTTTGTCATAGTTCTCTCTACTGCTTGCTAATAACACTTAGTCAAATGTTATATTTTATTTGCACATTTCATATGAATCATTAATGCAGCAATAAAGAACATAATATCGTTCCTAAAGTCACATTATTCTCTGGGAGACAGTATGCCCATATAACATTTATACAAGGAAAACAACAAAAGAATGGGAACGGGCACATGCTTGTTAGACCTTCACAAGCTGCTGTGGGAAAGGGCCCCTCATGCTTCTTTGCATTTACCTATTTTCATGTCAGTTTTGTGTTTTGTTGTTTTGGGGTGTTTTTCCAAACAGTTTGTCTACACTTACATTTGTTTTGATTTTTTAAAAAACAGTTTTGCAGTGTTAAATGGACTGGCTTAAACTAAGTCAAACTGGTGTTAGGCAATCTCTACAAGATTGCTGCCATGTGGATCACAGACGGTAGGTTTTTGTCTCAAAAGATGTTGACGTATGCTGGCACAACCAATCTAACACTTCACAATGTATCCCCAAGCAGCAGCTGGTGCTAGCTTTTAAGACAAACCTGCACATATTTTCTATGTATCTCATTTCCCAGACTCCTTGCTAATGCTACAAATAAGATGACTCCATCAGCCAGGAAGGCCAACCAACTGGTCAAAAAGATAATTTACAGTTAATGTAAACCTACTCAGCTGGATTACCAGCATATTTATACACTTACAAGCATTCGTGAGTGGCATATGATGCTAATGGACATTAAAAGGAAGGCTGCATGATGAATGACGGTAATTAATGATTAAAGCATTACACAACACGTTTCTCTGGGAGAGCCATGTTAGTGTAACTAAATTAAGATCCATCAACCTGCAGTTTAAGAGGTCTTGGGGTTGCAAATCACTATTTTAAAAAAAGGTATTTTTACTCTTATACTTTTTAAACTACACACAAGAGTATTAATACAAGACTGAGGACAACTCCAGTTTGACAAACATAAATATGTGCATGGGGAGCATGCATGTGACCCCTTCTTAGAAATCTTTAGCATTTCCTAGCTTACAAATCTGCCTTCCCCTCTTAAAATGTTCTCTCAAGACCTTACATTAAAGCCTTGTTTGAACCAGTAACTTTTCTAATATGTATAAGGAAACACATATTTCCTTTCCTACAATAAATTTACAAACAATCTTCCCTGAAAGGAAAGCAGTGACAAAAAATGTGGTATCCTGGTCAATGTTAAACCAGAGGTGTGAATTAGGAATACATCAGGGAACAACAGCAGTGCGTGTGACACTAATGGCTAGACAGCAGATACCTCAGGCTACTTAACTTCTCCTCTGAGGAGGTCTGGGTGCCCCTGGCTGCTGCCTTGTGATCTTACAGTGCCCAATGCCATGTCAAGCTGTGCTCATGCCTGGCTCCAGCTGCACTCAGCCTGGCGTTGGTTGCTCCAGGGTCACAGGCTGCTGCCTGCCCAGCCCATCACCAGCGGGGAGCAGATGCCCACATCTCAGTCAACTCCTTTTTGTAACCTTAGGCCAAACACAGCACTCGAATTTAGTAGTATCAATTGAACAGATAACACAGATAGTAGTATCTAATGGAACAGATAACACTCAGGTGCATATGACAGCCTGCCAAAACTGCTGTAGAAGCAGGAACCTTTAAAAAGGGAATTGGGGTAGACAGACAGACATGGAAACATCTTAAACTGCAGCAAAATTATGAGCTAGAAACTGGTCAGCCAGAATCCTTGCTTAATATGATCTCCAGGTGGTGACTACCAGCCTGTGTAACAAAAATGAGGTGTTGGGTTTTTTTGTTGCTGTGGGATTTTTGGTTGTTTTGGGGGTTTATTATTATTATTTTTTATGTTCAGTTTCATCACAGCTGCAAGCCTTAACAGACCTACTTGACATGATTTTTAAATCCTATATATCCAACCTGTTTCTAGGAGGATTAGGTTGCACAGTGCTGAAGAAGCAAGCACATGCAAGATGCAGGTCAGCATTAGAGCTTCCAAACATAGTAAAGATCTAAGCTGGTCTTACAGGAATCAGTTCGTAGCACAAGAAATCAGTTTTCCTTGTCTCATGTGCTAACCAGACAGACTTGCTACTTTAACTTAGTATCCACTGGAATGATGCTGACTCTGCTAATCTAAGTAAAGCTAGCTGTTATAGCAAGAGATGCAGGTACTGGAAGAGTTGCCTTGGCTCTGAAATCCAAGTTATTCCCTGTATCAAATTACCTTTAAAAACAACAGAAGTTAATTTAAAACTCATACAAATTCAGAGAACACCATTGTATGCAGCTGCAAAGAATAAGACACACATACATTTACCCAGCTATATGGTCAATCAACTTCATTCCATCAACCACCCATAGCCTGAACGTATTTTTCCATTCTCAGTACAAACATAGCACAACATTTTCAGAGCATGAGAAGCAGCCAGTCAGAAAAGAATGAGAAACTTGAAGTGATCACTTGATCCTCATAAATGCCACTAAAGCTGATTTCAGAAGTGGGCCTTTGTCTTCCTAATCCTAGTAATTCCTTTAATTGAAACTGCAGAAGTTGTCTTTTTCAGCCAGGAAATGCTAGTTCTTCATTCTTAAAGTGACTAAAAGGGATTTTTTTCTCAGTCTAGAAGGTATGTAGGATTTGCACAAAACACACTAGCTGCACAACCAAGAAAAAGCAATGATTGAACAAAAACTTTTATGAAATTGTCAGACACTTCATTTTCACATATTGAAAAGCAGATGTAATACTGTGAAGTCTATAAGAATGGGGAAGGAAGGGGGGAAAAAAAGGCAAGGATTTATCCTTCCACATTATTTTCCAGAGACTTAAACTAGAAAACTAGTGGTGATGAGTTGTTATGAAGTGAAGAGGAATTATGCCTAACAGTGGTGTTTCAGTGAAAAGAAGAGTAGAGGACAATTAGGAGTAACAGATTCTGAGTTCTGTTTTATACTCAGTTAGTGACTTTGAATAAAAATCTTGGGGCCTGGTTCAAGAGAATATGGAGCCACTGAAGGACATCCTTCATGTCAGCGGGATTTCCACATGGGATCTTGAATCACTCTAGGGCTGGATTAAGCAAAGCAAGAACCATCATAAATCTGATGGTTTACAAACAGTATGTAGATGTTTAAAAAAAAAAAAAGGAAAAACTCACCATTGTCAGATAAAATCTAATCAAGTCCAATAGCAGGAACACTTATTTAAAGAAACTTAGCCCATGGTGTTATGCTTTCCCAACAAAGAATGTCACTTTGTCCTGGAACAGGAGCTGGAGAACAAGAAAGGGTACAGGGTATGTCAGGACACAGTCAAAAGACAACTGTGAGACTGAGATTCTTTAAAATATACTTGTAGTGGTGTCTTTAAGAGATGGTTCTCTGAAAAGTAAAGGGTTCTCTAAAGAGTCTTTCCAATTATTTCTGCATCTCAAAAATAGCTGGGAAGAGACCTGAAGGATGAAAGCTGGCAGACTTCCACTTCTAAGAATCCAGGCCACAATCCACCTGCTTTAGGATATTTGCTCATGATCTAACTGCAGCCTGGTGCTTGTAGGGCCCAGCTGATGATACCCAACAGACTGTATTTGTTTTACATGAATAAATTAATTAAGTCTTCAAAGACAGAGAAGTCAATGGATGTCCATGGTAATGAGTGTATCAATGCCACTTTAAAAAAGGCTTTTGAAAGAGAAGTCAGGAAAAAATGAAAATACATTTGCTTCCATCCACAAGAACAGAAGGAGAGACAGATTGCAGATGCTTAAGAAATTATGATAATACAAATACCAATACCAATATATTACACCAAAAGTACCCAGCTATCAGCTGCATAACTGGAAATAAAGATTTAGATGTTTCAGTAGCACTACTCTAGATTTCAGCTTGTATAACTGAAATTGGAATATGGCCTGCTGTCACTAAATTGCACAAAGCAATACAGGAAGACTTTTGCAAGCAGAAATGCAGCACCAATAAAATGTTTTTTTCATGTGCATCACCGTAAAGTGAAGAACTTTTCAGAAGGAAAACTTTAGAAAGCTCAGCAAGCACAGTAATGTGAGCCCAACTTTAAGAAAAGTTAAGGCATCAAAGTGAGGATGAAAAAAGGAAACTGTAATTAGTACTTTATCTCCAACTACAAAATTAGCAGACATCACAGGAATGTAACTCATAAAGCCATTTTGAAAACATCTTCCACTATTTAGTGTTCAGGCTCTTTCACTGTGGCCTCTTCTTGCTCAGTTTTCCATCAGCTATAGTAGACACAGTTGGCCATGGCAGTTGGGTGAATACAAACAACTGCACCTTTCCAGTCTGGGGGGCACCAACACTTAAAGTAAACAGTGCAGTTCAAATGATTAACAGTGCTTTTCCATTATTATGTACTGTGATAAGTATTTAAGAATATTATAAAGTTTTTACTAAAAGCAATGATTATTTCAGTTGGTACACAAACACATTAAACCACCATCCTACACCTTGTAGCTCCTGCATGAGACCACATGCAAACTCTGGCAGGCATGACACACCAAGCACAATCAGGTTACAGGAAGCCCTTAGGCTTCCCGTACATTCAAATATTTTTTTAAAAGTCAGCAGTACCTGAAAAGGGGAGGCTAAATGTCTGCAACTTGAAAACAGACAGTACCATGCATACGAATTTAGTGGCATTGAGACTTTTCAGAAACGGCTTTATTCAACAGGAGACTCTCAGCACATGGGCAACTTTTGTCTCCATCTAGAGATGTGAAATTATCCACATGAGAATTTACTGAGCACGACTAACTACTCTGCTGATGACCACTGAAGACATATCTGAGCTTTTTGGGGTTTTTTTTCCCATTAAGACCTTGATTTTATTTCACAGGAGCCTAAAACTTCCCATTTCTTTTAGGTTTGGATCACTTCAACAAAACATGCACTATCTAACCAGAAACCTACTCACATGTAATTGAGCACAGCCTCCTCTTGTATGAGGAAACTTAGATTATTTGCTCATTAATCTCACTTCTGAAGAGGAAAGAGTCCATCTCCTATCACCAGTGCCCTGCAGCATCCAGAACTTGGATCAACATAAGCATTAGCAAAGGGCAAAATTCAACCAGGATGACCAAAAGTTACTTTAATCAATTTACAGACTTCTACACCTTTTACTATCAAAAATGTTTAAATACTTCTCCTAATCCAGCAGTATTTCCAATGCTATTGAAATGAGGGAAACAATGAAGAAGTCACAAGAGAGTATGTTCTCGTTTTCCTTTGACGCACAACACACTCTTAATTTTTGTGATTTTCTTTGACAAGATAATCAGCTGAATGCTTGAGACTTGAAAACAACTTCAGAACACTCCTTGAAGAGGAAGGAGTTGGGCACAAGAAACTTGTGCCACCCACTGAGAATTACTGGTAACACATACCTTAACCATGATTTTTTTTCTTGTCCTTCAGTTAAAAATGGTTTAAACCTAGTCTAAATTATAGCAGAAAAACCTAAACAACACAAATTGTTTGGTTACTCTTTTTTTTTAAAAATGGGGGAAAGTGGAAGAGCAATAACTATACACACGTCAAAAGGTATTTCATGTCTACCCCATTAGCTACCTCTGATTTTTAATTTTTATTTTAGATACATTAATATTATTCCTTTCTTGAAGAACAGGGAGGACTGTGAAGTGACAGGAGTTGAACATCTTGAATGAGTGAACTTAACTACATCAATAAGGTCACAATATAGGTCACTAGCAACATCATTTTCACTAGGCTGGTAATAAGTTCTCAGATTTGACATATGACTTCTCTGTCACAAGATGTTAATTACTCCCACTGAGGTAATATGCAGGCCAACACAGAGAAGTGCATGTTCTCTTCTGATTTATTAGAAACTGTATTAATTTACAAGAATAAACACAGAACTCATTAATTTCAAATAATGCAATTTAACTACACTGAATTACACCTGTTCCTTAGCTCTACCCCAGAACAAAAAGACATCAGGTATAATAAAAACCTGAAAAGGATTAAAATATTGAGTCAGGCTGGGGACTATTGCCTTTTTTATTTAATGCATGCATTGTCTATTATGAGCAATTTTCTGAAGGCTATTGCTCTTGCATAATATGCTGTATGAACATGCAGAGGGTGGGGTCCCAACAGCCCCATTCTTTTAATTCACTGAAGTGGAAACAGTCAAGAACAAATGGAAAGCAGAGATCAATTGCTCCCACTGGTGATGTCACCAATTATGAATTCTGTGGAATTAAAATGAATTTACCATCTTGGCTGTGTTATTATGGTTACATTGTGTAACATTATGAAAAGCACATTCATCTCATATATAAAATTAGCTGAAATAAATGGATCATTTTTCTCCTTTTGAAATACTGTATACGGTAATGATACTTGATCTGTTCTAGCAAGATGTCTCAGGCTCACTTTTTAACTAGTCACAAAACAGCTGTCAGCAATGTCAGGAAGCAAATTCAGGAAAAAGGTAAAATTCATTTAGCCACACATCAGCAACATCTGGAGCAATCTCAGAGAGCCACCAAGGAATCTGACAGCCCCATTCTTCCACACTACTCTACTTCCAAAGGTGAATTGCCCTGCTTTCAAAGGTGTAGACTCCAATATACAGTGATAAAAGAGACATGAATTTGGTCTTCAACTTCAAAAGCAAACTACATAACTCAGTGTTATAAGTATCAAATAAGCAGCACCATCCTACAGAGAGTAAGCATACAAATAAGAAAAGAAAACATTGTGTTATTCTTTTCCAACAATATTCATCACCCAGTGTTATACAGTAACAACCAGATCATGAGTGACTGCAGCTGAGGGCTAGACACATGGCAATCACCATTGTGTAATCAGGCCTTACAGGCTTGGGGTAAGGAGTAATCTTTTTAACCACACCAAGGAAATTCAGCAGTACTTATTCACCACAGATTCTAGACAGCTCCAAAGTAATTTTGTCTTTTGGATGCGTGAAAAGAAAAAGGCTTGTTATGGACAACTGACACTCCATATTTGCTGAGTTTGTGTTTGCAAATGAAAGAGATAAAGCAAATACTTAATTGGTCTTAAAAAAATTTGGGATGGAAATTAGAAAACATATGACTACTTTGCAAGGTAGCAGGAAAAAAATGGCTTACTTGCATCACTAGCTCCTAGCAAGTAAATTAGTACTTTGGCACACAGCAAGCAGAACAACTCACAAGGGCCTCTCACATTATGTTGATACCAGGCACAGACTAAACTTAAGGAACAGCATTACAAAAGGAAGAGAAACAAAAATAAGAAATAAAAGCTCTACAAAAGTGTCGATTCAACCAGAAATATAAAACTCTTAATGGCATGGGAGAAGGAAGGCAATTTCAATAAATCACAAGGAGCTTTTAAAGAATAGAAAGAAATTGCACAGAGCATAACATTGGAGAGGAAACCTACATGATCAGGACAACACTGCACAATGACATTTTGCACAGCCTGAACAGCAAAGAAAAGCACATCAGATTTGGTTAGAAAATCAGACTTTGGACAGTGTACTAAGACAGCATTGATCCACAGCACTTAAATGGAAATGACTGTACTATCGGATGATGTATGAGAGTCTAGAAAATAATTTCTGATATACTAAATTAATTGATGGCATCTAGCAGCCTTGAAAACTTGCTTCCCATATTGACATTTCATTCTAACAAGCAAAGGACAGACAGTGTCCCTCAAATACAGTTACAGGTAACATTTTAGAAAAAAACAAAACAGGCAAGCCACAAAAAGGAACATTTCAGGCACTTTCAATCATTTTTCAGCAGTTCTGGTTAACTGAGGATGTTGTAGTTGACTGGAATTTAGCAAATGTACTGTCCATCTATAAGGACTGGAAGGAGGATCCAGGCAACTTACAGGTCTGTCAGCCTGACCTTAGTGCAAGGGGAAGGTCATGGAGCAGATGATCTGGAGTGCCACCATAGAGCACATGCAGGACACCAGGCTAGCAAGCCCAGCCAGCTTGGGTTTCCGAAAGGCAGGTGCTGCCTGACTAACCTGATTCTCCACCTATGATAGGGAAACCCACTTGGAGGATGAGAGAAAGGCTGAAGACTTAAGTAAAGCCTTTAACACTGTCTCCCACAGCTTTCTCCTGGAGAAGCTAGCAGCCCATGGCTTGGACAAGCACACTGTTTGCTAGGTAAAAAAATGTTTGGATGGCCAGGCCCAGAGTGGAATGGTGAATGGTGTCACATCCAGATCAATCATACTGCTAACAATAATAACATTCTTAAGGATCAAAATAATTGTCTGTCAAGGACAAATGTGAACTGCCCGCTTCTGGACAAAACTGGAACACTCAAATACCTCATTAACCTGGTTTCACATCTATGACACATCAGAAAACATAACACTGTTTTAAGCCCCTGGAAGTTCTTTGAGGATGGACACTGAAATCTCTGACCAGCACACAAAACTACAGGCGTCCCTATGAAACCCAGTGTGAGGATTCACGCTCTTGCTAATCTGATCCAATACACCATCAGGCAATAGCCATTCCATCATGGCAATACATAATAATGGCTTTTGAGCAATAAACTTCAAGTAAGTGATGGACTATCACAGATCCAAGACTTACTGAAGCTTGAAAGAGCAGTAACATACAGCCCCCTCCAATACAAACACCAACCAAACACACTGCTGTCACTTCTAGCAAAACGGAGAGAAAAGAGGTTTGGGAAAACCCTGCTACAGAGCACCCAGCTTTCCTTTGTCTCCCCTATAGCAGTGTTGTATAAGAAAATCAAGGTGACTATGCAAAGGATATTCAGAAACATCCTGCAACAAGGCCAAATCCAGCAAGCTGCTGAGTAAGTACCTCCCTCAAGGTGCCGAGTGCCCCTGACTCCTGCTTCAAGTTATATTGCGGAAGCCTTGACACATTCGGACGCATGGAGGACACCCATTATTTCAGCCATTTGAAAGGAAGTCTGATTGATATAAGACACCCACAGGGGCAGTAGAAGATGGCTGCAGTCTGCACAGTGACATAGGAAGGTCAGAGGGAGAGGTAGGGGAACTGCACTAAGTCAGATTTAAAAAATAAATACCCCGTCCCCCTAGCAGGGCTCTGGAAATGACCTACATATCATTCTGTCAAACAGTTTCAGTGGCGATACAGGCCAACCTAATAGTAGTGGCAGCAGCCCTGATTGGGACTGGGCAGTGGGGAGATGTAAATGTGCAACAGAGAGAGTCTGCTTTTCCCCGTGTGCAGGTCTGGAGCTCACCGCAAAGTGTTGCACTTGGGATCACAATAACAGCTTTCTTTTTGCTATATTTCAAAAACATTAATTAGCTTCCGTCAATTAAGGTGTTTTTAAAACCCATTCAACCCTATTAGGAGTGCATAGTTTACTGGATGTACAGAATGAAAGAAGCATTGCTTTCTATTAGTTAGTAAACATACCTAAAGATAAATTTTTTGCTTTGGTTTAAGAGAGTGAGGACGGGTAAATTACAGAAGCAATCCTATAATATACATTCTCTGCCTAGAAAAATCTAGTTTCACAGTCAGTATTTCTAGAAATGTAAGTACTGAAACCGCACTTTAGTTGTCAGTAAATTCATTATCACATTAACTAGGTCTAAATTATTAAACCTTAATGATGTAGGTTCTCAAAATGTGTTGGGCTTTATTTTCCCACACAGAATCAATGTTAAACATTAGCAGTATAAATTAAGTAATACTTTACTGTGGCATGCTGCTGCTTTGAATTGAGTTACCCCAGGAAGATGTATATTCATGGCTACAGGCTCTCTTTGGCCTCCTAGCGAGGATGATATAGTTTATTGTAACAAATGAGCAGTCGACCTGTAATGACTTAAATGATGTATACATTTTTGCCAATGAAAATGTACCAGTGAGGGCCTTTCTGCTTAAGGGAATGAGAAGAAAACAGGAGCATGTACTATAAACATGATTTCCATGAAAGCCTGGGGGAGCATCTCCCTTTACACAGTTTAGAAGCATGGCGCATATCACAAAACATTTTAGGATAGTTAAATTAATAGAATATAGACTCCGGCAAATTTGGGAAGGATGATTTTTTAAAAAGAGTATTTCAGCTTTAACCCTGTGCTGCTTTTCTTTCCTTGGCATTCAATCTGAACTGTGCAAAAGACAGTTAAGAGACTATATAGTTACCATCTTGATGCAATTTATGGGTCCTTAAAAGAAGAAAGTATTTATATTGTGAAGTCATCGTAACTATTGTCACATGTTATTGCTACGCTTCAATTTCTTTTCTTGCTATTTCTTTTACACATCCAAAGGGCTTAAAAATTGCAACGAGCAGTTTATCTGATAGTCTAAATGTTATAGCAGTGCATGCTTTGCAGAGATACTTGAAACAGAGAGAGCAAGGTAAATATACATCTTGTATTGCTTTTCCAGGATGCCAAAATCAGGCTGAATAGCAATAGATGCAGCTTGTCAGAGCCATCAGCAACTATCAGCAACACACACTAACAGGTTGAGAAGAAAAAATTAAAGACTGATAATCCTGGCCACTTGCTACAGATCCCTTGACTAAACTGCAAAGACTATTTCACCTAATTTGGAAGCATAAAATGAATGCTGCATCTGCCCAGATACAGAATCAGACTACTGAACTGAAAGAGGTACATGATAAACTGAGGGGTGACAGACTGTAAGTCAGTGTGACAGAGATTCACTTTCTCCTCCATTGTTTGAAGTATCAGGAGACAAAAGAAATATTTCCCCTACCTATCATGAAGTACAAAAGACCAGTTACCAGAGACAGATGACAGAAACTTACACCTGATTCAGGAAATAAAGAGAAAAAGGATGAGACAAACTTACTAATGTTGGAAGTGTGGTAGAGTCCTATGAGTGGGATATGGAGATTCAGACATCTCCTGCCTCTGACAATATCCAAGTCATCCAATATTCTCTCACATTTCTCTAATAATTACACTATGATTTTTCAATATAGTCTTGCTAAACAAGGTCTTTTCAGTACTAAAAAGGCAGCCGATCTCATTCATACCAGTCAGGGTGAAGAATTAAGAAATACGGAGAGCAAGATCCATCCCCATTCAATTAGAGGACAGAACTGCCAATGCCAGTTGGACCAGCTGGAGCATAAAGATGATCATACCATGGTGGCATATGATGCTCTTTCTTCCTGCTGGGGTTGTGTGTGTGACTGACCTTTGTATACAAAACCTCTATTCTCAACTGCACTGAATTAAGTCAACAGAAAATTTGCATCTTGGCCTTCCCAGGGGAGTGACACACTGTCAACACAATGCAACAAGTTAGATAGTCACACAGAATTTTAGGTTAAAACAACCACACTATTCACAAACAAAACTAACAAAAAACCAAACATCCACAAACAAACAAAAAACCCACCACTACCAACACCCCAAAAAAAAACCAAACTCAAAACTCCACTAAAAATTCCAACCAACCAATCAAAAAACAAACAAACAAACAAAAAAACCCCAAACAAACAAACTAACTAAATTCCAGGGAGCTCTGGGAAGGCAAAAGGAAGATAAACTGTATTTTAGCTACTACATTTTTTACCTCCACTGCATGAACTTGCAGTTGCATTCACATATTCTGAAATTACTGACAGGTAGCCAATATTTCAGAAATGTGAATCACTGCCTTTAGTCATTTCACACCTGGATTCCGTTTTTCTAACCATTGTCAAATCCACAGATGACCAATATTTAGAAGTAGGAACATGAGACATGACCTTGGCCATCATCCATATTAAATAGTAGATATCACAGTAAAAACCAACCAAACAAACAAAAAAAAACCCCCAACCACCCAACAAAAGCTATTGCGTTACTGATGAGTTTTGCAAAATTTCAGATTCATCTTTTCTAACAGGTGCCTTTGGACTAGAGACGCATTTTCATACTTTTAATTGGTCTAAAGGCAAGCAATTTCTAGAAAGTTAACAATGAAACAGACTAATTTCATCAGTCTTCTCCTGCTTGCAACAAAAGATTGTGCTTTATGTTATTGCCAGCTGGCTTCTATGGACTCAGATTTATGAGTCTCTTTTGAAAAATTAGATTAGCTAGGGATGCTGGCTTATGAGAAGAGAGGTATTAGCTCTCAAAACAAAGATATTCACAAACATCTTGGCCTGATACATACCAAACATTGCTGGTGAACATCAAGTATGTCCACAAATGCTTCTACAATACTGGCTATATCTGTGCCTTTGCTACAGTATCCTGCAAAGATTACCATGTAATAGTTTCTGTTTGAGAAGATGACTCTCATTCACATATGATCAGAAATGGTTTGAGTCAAAGGCTGCTTTCACTAACAGTTGTGCTAAAGAAATTGACTTAACAGTACTATCAATCAATCTACTCCTACATTAAAATACTTATTCAAAAAGAAGAGAGAATGGTATAGCGCTTTAAGAGTCTTCCACTAACACCTAATGCATGTTGCATTAAAAGTATACTGTTCGAGCTGCAGAAACTGCCACAGTAATAATGGTGGCCAGACACAAAATAAAACTAAACCTGGATTTCCATTTAAATAGTATGCTTACAACTGGAATTATTTGTATTTATATATTTCCTCTTGGGTTTCATTCCTGACACAGGGGATCTTTAGCTTCTGTAACCCTATTGCAGCATTTTTATACAACAGCAATTCAGGTACACACACTATAGTTTAGAGAACATTTCTAGCCCATGGGAATGAGTTTTCTACTCATGTAACTTTAGGGACACAGAGTGCTATTGCCTGCAAAGTAGTAATAAAGCCCTTCCTTGACTCATTTGGTTCAACCACAGTTCTCAAGTCTATCTGTTCCACTTGTTTAGTAAACTCACAAAATACAGCAAATTGCTTCTCTTCTCTTTCTATCTGAATACTGCTCAGAGGACCACAGAAAAGGGTCTGTTTCCAGCTTCATATTAAAACTGCTCCATCAGGGCCAATGCCATGACCAGTAACAGCAGAATTAGGCTGGGCATCTCTTGAGTGTTTTTAGGTACCATGGCAACACAACAACAGTAGGCCTGGGTTTGAAGGTGTAATGTTACCATCTATTTACACAACCTCTAATAAACAACAGCTTTGTGCTTCCTGTAAAAAGGAAATTAACCTAAAGAATGAAAAAGGGGTTTAATCTATTTCTAAAGAACAGCAAAGGCTCCAAAGTTTTGTCATGATGACATTGCATCTGGACAGAGACTGCACACGTGCACCACAGAGAGGGATAAATTCAGAGTAACAAAAACTAAACACACCAGATATTAGGCCATCAAATTCTAACACTGTCATGATCCCCATACTACATATTCCAGAAAAATTAAACAATATGTCCAAGAATTTACATGTAACAATACTCTTAAGTCCTGTAATGGCCATCTTTTGAGCATACTGGCAGGATCCTGTCACATACAAACAAAACCAGAAAGCATGTATTGCCACCAAGCAATTAACCAGTTGAGAGGGGATCTTACTAATGTATATAAATAGCTAAAGGGAGAGTGTCAAGAAGATAGAGCTTTCTTCTCAGTAGTGCCAAGCAATAGGACAAGAAACAACAGGCAGAAACTGATGCACAAGAGTTCCATCTGAAGGTGAGGAAGATTGTCTTTACTATGTGTGCAGGTGACTGCACATTGGAACAGATCGCCCAGAGCGGGTGTGGAGTCACCCTCACTGGAGCTATTCAAGAACAGTGGGCTCCAGAATGACCCTGCTTAAGCAAGGAGTTGGGACCAGATCCACCCACTGTGGCTCCTTCCAACCTGACCCATTCTGCGATGCAGCGACCGCATTAAGTTAACACACATCCCTGGAAAGCGTGGTACTTCAGAAAGAGGTACTTCAGAAACATGAGGGGGACCACAATAAGAGGCCACGGTTACAGCACACCAACCAGACCACAAATGGGCATCCCAGAGAATCAGATACTGCGAAAAACAGCGAGATGTCTAAGACACTGCAAAGTGTAGGAGTTGCACTTGGCTGACTCAGTTCTTACACTGCTCCCACTCTGATTAATTCACTGTACACACAGAAACAGAACTGCTGTAGTGCAGTTGTGAGTGAGAGCGGTGCACAAGCATACAGGTGGTCTCAGCCAAAAGCAGGGAGGTGTAGATAGCTGAGCATTTTCGGCTGGGAAACAAATGACATTATGTGCCAGATAAGCAGACAAAGGAATGCAAACCCTCCAGATCTGTTTGCCATTGCATCATTACATTACACTCATTGTTCCCACTTTCAACTGTCCAAGATCAGCCGCTTACAGAAGTTATGTTCTTAAATTTAACCATGCTATCCTTATTTAAAATGAGAAACTTTAATGTTTGGTGCAATTCCATCTGTCTGCTTTCATTTAATAGACATTTCTTTATGTGGCTAGAGGATAAATTCCTTATCTTAGCATAAGATGGAAAAACTATAAACCTATTAACATAGTCATAACTACTGGTTCCTACTCTGAAACACACCATTACATCCAAGGTGCAGTACCAATCTGTAGCAGGTTCTTTCAGTTTACTCCCAGCCAAGCAGAATTACTTTAGGGACCTTTTTAAAGACCAGTTTTTCTGAACACAAAATGAAATTATGTTGTATGTTTTGGCTACTCACAGCAGCACCTTTACATTATGTCTGGTTCTTGATTGCTCTTAGTGTGAGCAAATTGCAGAGCACACTGTTTGGGATTTTCACTTTATGGGAAGAATGGGAATTTATTGCTGGTTTTATGCTAATACATTGGTGTTCTGTGTATTTATAACATATTGTTGCATTTGTTATTAATAGAGCAGTGTGCTGGGGAGGGATTAAGAATCTTACATCTGCATTTACAGTATTTAAAAATAAGGTAGTACATACACAGTCCACAGGGTTTACTCAGAGAGATGTGTTTCCTGTGCAATTTCTTCATTCTGCCTTGGGCAGGAAGCAGGTCATGGGTGTGGATAAAGGGTATCATTGGAATGTGATGGTGAAAATAAAAAATTTAGAAGCAATATAATCTACAGGTTGAAAAATGCTACAATTGGAAATTCTGTCCCACATAATTTATATGGTATAGGGCAACTTTTAAGAGTATTTGACTGCGTGAAGATGGTACGTCATGGGATCCCCCATAGGAGTCTCAATCTCAATCACTTTAAACTTCTCCCAGCTCACTAAATAAAAGTGCCTACACCACAAACTGAAGCCACAATTAGATAATATCTGAGAGACAATAACATTTCATGCAGGTCTAACATAAGACCTGAGTGGGCGCAGAACCTAATTCCTAGGCAGGCTGCAAAGGTTGCATAGATATGTGAGTGTTTAAATGGAGAGAATGGTGCACAAACACACTACTTTGTCTAGCTCTGAATTTTCCCATTTTCCACACCGAATTTCCCTTTCGTCACCTGCAGGGATCTTCTCACATCTGTGCTCCACCTATTCTGATAAACCCAGATTTGGTCTTTTCTGAGGCTTGTGGGTACCAGGAACTCCACATCATCACCAATTCAGAGACCCCCGCCTGCCCCTCCTGTCAGGCTCCCCATCATCATATTTCCTACCAAAGGGCCACACCCTCCAGCATGCACCAGTCACCTCCAATCTTTCTGTGCCTTGGCAAAGCAGCCACAAGTCAGCAGGATGTATTGCAGGCCTTTTTCAGCTTTCCAACTCCTATTGGGAGGGCACGTCAACAAACGTGAGCAACATGAAAGTGGCAGAACCTGCCAAAGGACTGTTCACAAATTTGCACACCAGCAGCCACCAGGGAACATGAAAGATTTTTACATATTGTGCCTAAAGGCATTTTGATGGGTTAAAGGTGAGTAGCTAGGGCAGAGAGTTAAGGAAAAGGCATATTAGTCTGCCTTTACCCAATTAACAAAGACTGCTGAAATGCCCCCGCAGTTGTGTCTGGCTCCCCCCACAAGCCTCAACTTCTTACTCTTCACAAAAACTTAACTCCAGATACAGGTTTTCCCCTTCTCTAATTGCTTGCAAAAGACATTTTCCAACACCTCCATCCTTATTCACTCTGTCTACCTATCTTGCAATGCTTCCATCTTCTTGGTTCTATTTATAAAAGAGGAGCATTAACATGTTTTATTTTAGATGCACAGGTAATTGTCAACTTCATGTGGCTTCTGGACTTAGTGTGCAGGAACTGGTGATACAAATAATAGCAGTATTTACTGAGAACTAACAAAAGAAGTAGTAAATGGTACCAATAAAGCAACTTGTCTCTAACTGGCTGTACAGCTCCTAATTTATGTGGCTTTAGCTGCAAAGGTGTTCACAGAAGTCAACAGCTCTGGACCTGACAATCTGGAACATCGCTATATCACAATAATTAGAGTACAAAAACTTCACTCCCTTTGGTTAGAGAAATTTGTATTGGTGGGTGTGGCAGCAAACAAGAGTATATGCTACATTCAAGTCCTGAGTGACATTTCCCTTAGCGCCATTTTTTGGGCACAGAAATGTATTACTTCCTGCAGGTGCCAGATTGGTTTCAAGCATTTGTGGATGGGAGCGCTAAACTATGTAGATAAATTTCAAAAGATGAATGAGCATCTGCACTCCAATATAATTTATATGCAATAATACAAGTTATTTATACACTCCGAAGGCTCTGCAAGCCAAAACATCACCATTTTGTCTATTTTCTGAATGTATAAATAAGATAGGATTGTACAGAAATTATATTGGAGAGCAAAGGCTCATTTATCTTTTTAAATTTACTTGCATACCCTTTACACTAGGAAAAATAATACCATCCACAATTTACAGAGAAATAAAATCAGTCAGATGAAAGGCTTTATATAAAAGTGTTATGGTAACATGTTCAAATTAGGTAAATTCAGCCTTTTCAAATTCATTAATCCCCATTACAAACTAAACCCAGTTTTAACTCCACATGTACAGAAAACATGACACAAAGGCAGATCAGGTGAGCTGAAAAGAAAGAACAACTCTTGCAAGTGGGACCAAATATTTCTTTCACTTACACCAAGATAAGAGCCAGGGCTGAAAGCTATTCTTCTAGTCTTGCACAGACTGAAGTTACAGCATAATCTTCTCTAAGGAAAGAGACACTTGCTCAAGCTTTAACCATCTCTAGACTTGAGCATGTGTAAATTAAAATGCCATTTCTAACACCACAGTTCATCTCCACTATGCATAATTAACTCCTGCACAAAAAGAACCTACATAATATACTTATTACCAGCAATTAAAAATTTACTCTTCTTATGTCAACTGATTAGAATTAACATCCTTCAATTACAGCATTTGGAAGAATATGTTTTGAAAATAGTTTTCTAGTCTCTGTAATAAAAACTTCAATTTTTTTTTTTAGAATAGTAAGTCCAGTGTTAGAAGATCAGATCTCTCTCTCCTCCTCACAACCACCTCTTCCTTTTTATACAACCTAGTCTTTTAATGCATAACCCACTATGGTTCCTGTTTCACGTTCTGGGAAAACTCACAGTTTTAATGACTCAGGTGGGGTTACTGTTTTCTTGTAGGAGAGTTAAGACTCTGTGACAAAACCATCAGAACACAGATGTTGTCAGAAAAGCTAACCCAAAGCCACCGAGTTTAAAGGAAACATTTCAGTTTAGATACCAAAAATTAAGTCAATACTTAGGTTCATTCTCCCCTAACTGCTCTCTCCCATTAGATTTTTTAACCTTGGCTTTTTCACATTTAAATTTAATAGCACCTTTAATGCAGAAAGAGCACTGGGATTTCTTACTTTCAGAAGAGATGGGCTAAACTATTTGAAACTGAAAAATACACCAAATCCCACATGAAAATGACAGGGTTTAGAGCACTTTTCTCCTTACAAGCCAGAAAAGGAGAAATCACCCTGGTGAAAGAAGAACCAAATCAAAGAACACTGCAGTCCTTTGTAACAAGGATTCTTCTTGTTTTTTTCTACCATATAGACATACCAAACTTCTTCTCAAAGCAAAGAATCCGAGAAGGATAAATCAAAACAACTCAAAATTTCCTTAGTCTGGAAAACTCCTTTTATGAAAGAGACAATTTTAGAAGAATCAAAGCTAGAATCTATGTCTCCTGCTTCTCCAGCCACAAATATAATTGCTGGTTATACTTTCTTCCATGTGATGCAGTTCTTTAGATACCAGTTCTGGTATGGTCTGGTTAAAACCAGAACAGGGTGCTAAAACTTCTGCTGCAAACTGCAAAAATAAATAAGCGATGTGTAAGTGCACTGTGGGATGAAAGCTTTATAGATCCAGAAATATTTTTCATGTGCCCAGTTTTGCAGCATATACCTGCTTAAATCCTTATGCCAACATCACACGTGGCCACAGTCAGAGAGTTCCCAATCCACCATTCTATTCCTGTATCCCTTTTTTCTCTATGCACATTCTTAATACCAAAGAGCAGAACTAAAGCTTGATAAAATGACAAAAGAAGATAAAGCATTTCTTAAAATATAAACAGCCAGAAGCAAATGTAATCACACTATTTCTATACTTTGGAAGGCTGTACATAAATACAGGAGTAACTCATTTAAACTACTGAAGTGAGCTTGATATCCAGGTCTGGGTAAGCTGACTTCTGATGGTGATTTTATTATTCACTACAGTAAAAGAACACCTAATAATATTCAGATTTCTTTTCTTTTTGCATTTGAAAAATAAGAACATTGGAATGCATCTGAATTAGATATAACTAGAGCAGATTTTAATTGTTAAATATAGTACCTTATTTTTTAAAAGAAGAAGCCCATTCATTAATGCAGCCTGGAATGTCCTTTCCAAATTGAAAGATGGAAAGTAACTGAGAGCAGACAGGAGATTTTCACTGGTACAAATGCATTATCCAGAGTTTTTTAGCTAGAGCCCGTCCAAGCCATGGACCATGACAATAGCTTCCCCTCCACCCCAAACAAGAAAGCATTTCTTTATTCAAGATATTAACCTAAGTTAAATGATAAAATTTTAAATGTAACTGCTTCTCCAGGTGCTCACAGATGTCAGGTGTGCTCTTGAACATGTCTTTCTAATACATGTCAAAACCACTGCACATTTTTTTGACACCCCAATCAGGAATTTGCAGAATGGGACAGTCAAGGCTCCTGCCACCATTCAGATGCCCAAACAAACTGGATGGGATACTCCAGGTAAAGGGTGCCAGTCCAGGTAAGTTTGGCTAGGAACAGAGATGAATGGAAGGGGCAGTCCTTTTTCAGCACGATGAACAGGCAGAATGGCTTTTGCACTGATAACTCATGAAAAGGCAGCACAGCAGAGGAGCAAAGGTCATACTAACATTTAAAAGGCTGTTTTGTCTAAACTATTCTTTCTTAAATTTGAGAGGAGTGTGTTGGTAGGAGCTTTTTTTGTCTGTTTGAATTACATTTACGCAAGAAAGAAGACATGATAGAAAATACATATAGCTCCTCTTAGAAATACACCATTTCCATCTCTATCAGGAATTCTCTCCAGAATTTTCCAACAGCTGTTAAAAGATTACTGCCTGCATTTCAGTTAGGGAGCTGAAAGCAGCAGCAAACAGGACTGTAATCCAGCAAAACCATACTTTTTATTACTGTAGTGATTTCTAGTGTGGGAACAGTAGGAATTTACAGTCAGTATTGACTATCCCCCTAAGTGCTACCATTTAGATAAGTTTGTACTTAAAAGATAATACATGCTGAATTGGATCAGTAACTTCTTGTCACTCCACTCACCCACACACGCCTTTACGTCTAATTTCCAAGCCTGGGAAGAAGTTCACAAGCCTAGCATGGAGACAGGAGACCTTTCTCTGGAACAGGGTACACCCAGCTGAGCACCCGCTGTGGTCACCACACCATCACAATCTTCAGACATTGTGATGAGACAGGTATGCCTGTGGAAACCTGGATTTAAGCTAATCTAAGAACAGACTTGTTTTAGCAGCGTGGAAGCTGATTCACTCAGGTTTCACATCCAGTGCCAAGCTTAGCACTGCTGCGGTCAGATTACAAACATTTCAGCTGGCTGCTTGGAAATCAGCTCCTGCAAAGCTCTTCATCAGCAGCTCTCAGACAGCCCTGCTACTCCAGCAGCCACCTCACACCCCACCGCTTTGACAAGTACTTGACCACTGAGAGGGGACATTGCCCAGGAGCTCCTGGGAGCACAGTGAAGCAACGTGCTAATGAAATGACAGCTCAGCCCAACGGGTGTAACACAAAGATCCACTGAGCCAGCTTCATCCAGGGAAGGTGCAGACAGAGCAGAGAGCAGAAATGACACTTACACCAATCTATGACACCTCTGCAGGATGCATTATGGCAATCCCAGGTTTTGTCATCTCGTCATCCCTGCTCCCCACACAGTCAGCTCTTTCCTGGCTTAGAGCATCCCCAGCACCACAACAGCCTTACCTGACATCCCCCAATGCACTGGCACTGCCAATCCCTACCACTCTTTCCTCCCTTACAAGATACAACCCACCTTCAGCCCTCCCTTTGACAAGGCTTTCATTTGATTATAAACTCTTTTGGGCAAAGATGATCTTTTATTATGTGTTGGTACAGTGCCCAGAAAAATGGAGTTCTCATCTCAAGGCACTACTGTAACATAAATAACAATAATTCACTCCTACTAGCCTTCAGTAACTCCAGGAGTTTCACTGGGTGATGGCAAGTCATGCTAACATGCCTTTCTACAGCACAGAAATAAATCATTTGTGCACATTCCAGTATTTTGGGAAGAAGGAGGAAACAGAAAATGCAAAATGAATCTAAACCACATTTGATTCTTTAAATCTATAATAAATCAAATGATTTACTAGAACATAAAATTCTCACATGCAGAGTCAAGGACTGAATATTCTATTCATGTGCAAGAGTCACTTATTCATTTATAATTAGATAAAATGAACCACAATTTTTTAAGAAAAAAATTTGCATGTGGCAACAGTAATGTATTACAGAAGGGTGGCACTTTGTTACTATCCATTTGTTAGTCAGGACACTGGAGCTGCAATTTAATAGACAAGAAATAAGTACAGTAGAGGAAGGGAAAAAATTAAATTCCGCGTGATCAGCAAGGTTTCGAACAATCGCTAGCCAACTGAAGTGGGTGCCATATCTATAAGTCATTTTGTTTTATAGGCCATTAGGATCTCCTGAGAGAGGCTGCATGGAGACCGCTGCTTTTTGTTGAAATTAAAATGTCAGAGAAAAAGAAATAGAACAAAACAGGGAATCTGCAATTAATTACAAGGCCATAAAAATTCAATAATCAGGAGGCAGTGCTGCTGTAGGCACAGCGGTATCTGATTCAGGCTAACAGGAATGGAATACATTAATCTTTTCAAATTAGTTTTTTAATCTGACAGGGATATATAGTGACGTGTTCTTTTACTGTTTGAGCAGAGCCGCTGTCTAATATATAATGCTGAGTGTCTGGAATTAGGACATCTATAGCCGTTTTGTGCCTACAACATTTTCACGGCATTTATTCAACCCTATCTGTACACCTGTCCTACAGTAATCAGGCAAAACATGTTCAAAGTTCATATCCTAGATACTGCTCATGAAAAAAGAATTAAAATGCTGGGATTAAGATGAAATAGCAGGTCCCCAAAACAAGGTTGGTTCAAGGCTGCTTAAAATGACAGTCTGCTCTTCAGGATATATCACCAGGCTTTGAAACTGGCTTCCCATTCCTCATCTACATTGAATTCTCCCTTTCTTTTCCCCACCAAAAGTGACTTGTAAAGAGACTGTCTCCATGCTTCCATATTTTGCATCCTTTAGGCCAACAGAGCAAAGCCCTAAGAGTTTCAGAGATGACAGAACTTTTTTATTTTTCCCATTAAATACCCATTACATCCCTCAGACCTATTCACCTGGTGAAAATATCACCAGTCTTCCCAGCAGCCCTTTTAAGGAGCCCAAAAAGCACACTACAGAGTCTCACATGTTACTCAAACTCTCGAGGTGGATGAATTACTGGACACCAGCTATCTGAAGCATGTCTTCAGTCTCAGAGTAATATACAAAGACTATTTGACACTGGTTTTTTTGCACAAACATCTTTTACTATTTGTGGCTAGGCTTTACCCCCTAATTCTACTCAAATTACACTTTGGGAAAAAAACGACTTTCCAATTAAATGAAAACCCAGGAGTCAGGTCCTTCTTTCTCAATCTGCCCAAATACCTTTATTTTTAAAATTATGTAAACCGCCCCCCAAAAGCCTACTTCTACACTTTCTCTCACAAGAGGAAGTGGGGAAGAGGCACATAAAATCCTCTTTTTACATTGTTAAGAAATCACTTTTTGTGTTTTCTAAGAAGAGTCTTTTTATAAGGCATCTCTCTAATGCTGCCCTACTGAAAACAGCAATATGATTATCAAAGCCTACTGGCTCAAAACTTTCCTGTAGGTGGCTAAAATTGCTGTCATCCGGTTTGTCCTGTGTGCACTGGGCACACTCATTTTGATCCATCTGAGGTTTCAGTCCTGTGAGCACAAAATGCAAAAAAAAACAACCTCCCCAGGTGAGCATTACATGTCTAAGCTCAGGTTGAACTAAGACTTGACACCTTTGGCTAACTCCATTTTTAGTTTACAGATATTTTTTTCCAATCAAATTCCAGCACACCCACTTGATAAGATGGTTTTCAATTCTTCACAGTTCCTCAATGTAAAGTAACATAATTTATGCATTCATTGCTTTTTCCTTCAAGGCAGAATAAATGGGCATGGATGCATTCTTTTCATGAATCCTTCAAAAGGATAAATATGTTTGTGTGGACGCAGAGGAAAGAAAGGGAGCGAGAGAGCAAGAAAACAAGGCCTAACACTTTGAGATAGGATCTGCAGGACAAAAGAAATAGTAGCTCCATTTAGAAAACATATTCAAAGCACAGGAAAGGGTACAAAATGCTTCCTTCAATAGACATTAATAATTTTCTATACATTAGTTTTCTTTTAAATCATGACAGCAGGGCTCTACCTTCTGTGGTTAGTTTATCTAATACAGTTCTCCTACAAGTGTACTCTATCATATTTATGCACATGAGCACATCCACATTCAATGACAACAGAGGGTAAAAACTTACCTCCACTGAGGTCATCAACTATAAGTGCAGCAAGAATCTCTCCCTAGATCTCTATAATGAATTGATCTGTCCTAGCTCTCTACTATCCCTCAGTGCTTAAAAACATGCAAGCTAACTACATTTTCTCATCATAATCCTCCATTATCAAATTCCTCTCATCAGAATGGGTCCCAAGATGTACTTTTCTGACTACAAAAGCCATGTGTAGCGAGGACGAACCCTAGAAATGTTTGAACACAGCATCCATTCAATGTAACATCATCTTAGTCCACAACAACTTGAATGTGGAAGACAAGAGCACTGTATGTGACCAAAATTTCAGGGGAAATTCAGGCAGACTTATTGCCTGAGTTGTAGAACAGCCTATAGTGCTGTGGTTCTCATCTCTGCTGCACTTACACTGCTTCATGGGAAGCACTGCGTAATGAACAGGCCAAGGAGAATTAACTCTCATGCTCGCATCCTAAATGTGGCCTCACCAGCTAAGAGGTACAATCAGAGCTTAAAAAAACGGTTTAAAATTAATACATTAAAACATTTCCCTGTTCATAAAGTGTAATGAGCACATTGAACAGAATATTACTTTCATAAATGTTAATGGCTCAAAATTATTTGCAGCATCATCACAGCAAGTTGCCCACCACAAGTGTTGAATACTCACAACAACCTGGGTCTCCTTGCTAATTCAGTTTACTTTTCAGTCCTAACGAGCATGAGCAATTGAAAAGACACAAAAAAAGAAATGTTGTCAAATTCAAAAAGCTTCCAATACACTACTACTGCTGTTTCAAGAAAAACAAAGCATGAACAGAGCTACCATAGAGGGGACCTCAACACAACAAACTAATTTATTTAGCAATTTGAAAAAGAACTTAAAATGTCAACCTACTGCACAATTGTCCAGCTCTGCTTGACAGAGCATGACTTTGTCTACACAACTCACTGACAGTTTTGAACACTGTTTCCCAGCTGTGCAGCACTATTCAGAGTCAAGTATTAGCAGCACTGAAAGCCAGCCCAGTAGATTTAAACAGCAGATACCCAGCTCTGAAATGAATAAAGCTTGGAAGACAGTGGCTGTAACCTGTGCCAGTATCCTCACACTTCCGCCACTGCTGAAGTTGCACCAGTGATAGTGACTAGGAGAACATTTTCTTAAAAATCCTCCAGCTTATATACAGCATCCACAAGAAACTGTAGAATGGTTCCCTTGGCCCTTTTTTTCCTACTGTCCAGACTCTGAGGATAAACAGATGTCTCTTGAAACATGTCCTGCTGGCAAGAGACAGCAGCCTTAAATTCATTTAGGACAATGACACATTCCAGTGTAAATATTCATTGTGACTTATGGGGAAATTAACCATGCAGCTCTGATTAGAAATAACAGAGACACGAACAGCCAGTATCTACAACACAAAATGGATATTAAACATACACCGTTGTTTCTCGCAGTCCCTTTATTTTAGCAGAAAAGTAACACATCCTAAAAAATGCCAGAAGGAGAGAAATTACTTTCCAGTTGTCTTGCATTATGTTCAGCTAAACACTAAGTGTTTAAGCCTTGTTATATCCATAGGACTTATTATATTTATACACAGATGATAACCTGACATCTGTTAACATTAAAAAAAACACCTTTCAGTTTGGAAGTCTAGGCAATCTTTCAGTTGCAAGACACATGCCTGGTCTATCAAGATTATTTTTTCATATAAGAGTCTAAGTAATGTGTAAGTCCATGGTACAATATTAAATAAGATATAAAAAGTACAATATTATAACAAGTTGATAAAAGAACAAGATAATTAAATAATGTTTAACCAACCTGAAAACCTTCTACAAGATGACTAGCTCATTAGATGCAGGAAGAAAAGTGGATTTTGTTTCTTGACTTTCAAAAAGTTTCTGACGCTGTGTGCCAGAATATCCTTACAGACAAACTGAATAGGGGCTAGATAAAATGATATAGACTGAGACCTGGCTGAACTGCCTGGCTCACACAGCTGTGACCAGGGCATGAAATCCAGATGGAGGCCAGTCACTGATGCTGTAACCTCAGAGGTCAGCACTTGCATCAGTACTGTCTAACATCTCCATTAATGACCTGGATGACGGGACAGAATTCACCCTCAAAGTTTGCAGATGATAAACTGGGAGGAGAGGTCAACACATGGGACCACAATGCTGCCACTCAGAGGTACCTTGACATGAAGAAATTGGTCAGTGAGAACCACATTAAGTTCAACCCATCTGGAGTGCTGTGCTCACCATGGAGATCCCCAGGAAGGATGGGAGAGGGAAGGAACAGATACCAGCAGACCAGACCAAATCCAGCAAATGGCCACATAGATGGTCATAGGACTGGAACACTTGTTATCCAAGGAAAAGCTGAGACAACTGGATGAGACTGCTCAGCCTAGAGAAGAGGAAGCTCACAGGGGGTCTTATTCATGTATATAACTAAACAGTAGAAGCAAGTAAAGATGACAGATCCAGGTGCTGTAGCAGTCAACGAAAGACAAGACAGCTGGCACAAACTGACATACTGTATGTTCCATTCAGCCTTAAAAGAAAAAAAAAAAGCTTTTTACTGTAAAGGTGATTAAACTCTGCAAAAGCCTGAGTAGAGAATAGTTCTTGAAGTTCTGCTTAATCCTTGGAGTTCTGCTTAATCTGACTGGACATGATCCTGAGCAGCCTACTGTAGCTGACCATGGTTTGAGCAGGGAGATCCTTTCCAACCTCAATTACTTGGTGTTTCTGTGAATAATTCAGTATGTAGGTATCATAAGGATGACTACTTGCACTATGATATCCAATACAGGGTCCAGCCATGAATGCAAGTTGAATATTAACATGTATATGTGGGGGGGAAGGGGAGGAGAAAGGGGGAAAAAATAGAAGTGTCTCTCATCAAGACATTGCTCAGCTTCTCTTGAAAAAATTATACACTTCATAAATCAGTTCTCTGCTCAACAGCCTCACAGGATCACAAACCAGTAACAAATTCTATTTCCTCAGCATCCTTTACCCTTCGGTCTATTAACAATATGGATTCAGTTTCAGCATTCCCCAGACAATCAGGAATCTGGAACTTGCTTTGCATGTTCTAGACAGGCATCCTGCTGCATTCATTCTCACCATATGCCTACCTCTATGCCTATGACACAAGTACTCACTTTATATAAAAGTAATGAAAATGTGGGTGCTTTTAACATACATAGTCTCCACTCATTTGATGTGCCACCATTAATTCTTATGGTAGGCAAATAGAAGAAAAGAGAGTAGATGAGCATGAAATCAAAGCAGGCCAGAAGTCAGGTTTTGCACGTCACTGAAAAAAAAGAGAATAGAAGTGAGCACAGAACCCCAATCTGCTGGGATAACAGAAAACAGGAAAAAAAAAAAAAAAACAGGAAAGAAACCTGTCTCACACAAATTATGCACAAAGGCCAACTACACATACTACATGAAAATGCACTTTATAAGCCTGGATGTCCCCAAGTGCTGATGTTCTGGGCAATGAAATTCAGCATGAAGACCTGCTGGGATAACAGAAAACAGAAAAAAAAAAAAACCAAAAAAAAAAACAGGAAAGAAACCTGTCTCACACAAATTATGCACAAAGGCCAACTACACATACTACATGAAAATGCACTTTATAAGCCTGGATGTCCCCAAGTGCTGATGTTCTGGGCAATGAAATTCAGCATGAAGAACTGAGGATACTCAAAATCGCACAACTAGAAAGGGAAGCAGGGAATGGGGGTGGGATAAAACAAACAAAAAACCCCCACCACCAACAAAAAACCAGGAAAAAGGTTGAGCTAGAAACAACACCTAAAGGCACTGAATGGGAACATGACATAGGAGAGCTCAGCTCCATGATAAATGCTGGATTGACATGAGGATGGAAGGAAAATTAACAAAAGCAAGTGTTCCAATAGCTGAATGGTTCTCAGAAGTCATCCCTGCCCAAGAAGTCAACTATTAAGTGTCATTTTGACACTCTGTTCAAATCCAGAAACCTTGTAGAAAACATTAGCTTCAACCTACTGAAAATTAATTTAAAATGCAGCCCATGTTTTGGCATTTCATATTGACACAGCATGCCCTGTCTCTCTGTTTTATTCTCACATGTGCAATAGCAACACCAACCCTTCAACAATACACCAAAATAACAGATGGCACATGCAAAAGAAGCCAAAAATTCAGCATGGGACCTTACTCTGACTAGCTCATGGTGTCAAGAGACGGAGTAGTATAAGTACATCACTTATGAAAAAAATATTTTAGTTGCATGAGCCAGGAAACTTGATGATTTAATAGACAACTTGTGACTAATCCATTGTCCTTTAAGCCTTTGCTAGGTTACCACTATTATTTTACATTCTCAAGACACCTTTGACAGCCATTCTCCACTCCCACCACTTCTTAATCTTGATGTGCAGCAGCCTCCAGAAAGGTGCCAAGAAAGGCACCAGTCTCTGCAATAGCATTGTTTGCCAGAGTTTCCATTGATAAAATAGTCCTAATTGCAAAGAACTGACAATCATGTGGGCAAAATGATTTCTAGTCTTCTGCTCAGATGCATCTGTGGTTTGGCTGGACAAGCTTACAAAAGAATGCGAATCAAAAGGTGAAAGTACTTTGTATCTATATAAATAGATTAAATATATCCATAAATAGATTTATTATATCCATATCTAACAAAAAACTATGTAAATGTCCTGCACATTTCATAGCCTCTCTCTTTTCGTTAGTAGTAATAGACAGAAGATGTTTCAAGTCAGCTGCTGTAGATCAGCAACCCATCATTTCTGTGCAGCATTACCTTGGTGCCATCCAAGAACCACAGAAACTAGAACCACAGGAAAAAAAATTCATTGTTTTCACATAACACAACACACTGACTCAGCACTCCAACCACAACATGCACATTTCCTAAATGGCAGCACAGCGTTCAAAAGAGTTCATTCAAAGTATTTAGAATATAGAAGTACCTATATTTAGAACACAGAGGTAGAAAGGATGAGGGCAGAGTGAGCACTGACTGGCTGCTGGAAGGCCATGGTAGGTGTAACTCTTGTAACTCAAACAGCAAGGAAGAGGCTGGGCTCAGAGAAGACTCCATAGCAGGATATACAGCACTGTCCTCAGTCTGTCCTGGCCTACACTAGGCAAGCTCAAACACTCAGCACTCAAATGGGCACTCAAAAATCACTGTTATAAGAATGCTACAGTGCTTTAGTTTTTGCCCAGTCACTCCTACATTATTCTCCCGTGAGCTACCCACAGAGAAGTAAGCCTCATCATGTGAGGTGTTTAGAAACAGACGGGACAAGCATTAGAAGCTGTACTCCAGGGGACTGGCCTCAGGGCACAGATTACATGACCTCATGCAAATCTTTGTCTTCTCTCTAATTTATGCAGTCAGATGAATACTCATCTCTTACTAAAGGTTCATCAAGGGTGCAATGATTGCAATAATAATGATTTGATACAACAGTTTTCTTCCAAATTAGATGGCTAATACAGTCTTTGTCTCATTCCTGTCTTCCTCCCCCCAACTCTAATTAACTTCTCTGTGCAGTGGCTCAGGAATGCATGTAATCCCTCCTGGAAGGGTTTTTTCCTAATCCTCCAGGACAGGACTCACAGCATGCTGATATGGACTCCAAAGACAGATGATTCGGTGCAACTAGAGAAGCATACAGCAGACTTGCTGCAAAATCCTACCACATTCTGCTCTGCAGCAATGATGAGTTTGAGGATCACCTTTTTTTATTTGTTTTGCTTCTTTGGTTCTGGGGGTGAGGTTTTGTTTGTTTTTTACATTAGTAGACAACTGATTTCTGAGTTGACTAAAGAAACAGGTCAGGAACTGCCCAGTTGTGTAGGATTAGCATCAGGCAGATAGAGAAAATTAAAGGCACATGCCTTATGTTTTAGAGGTCATAAACTGAACTGCCATCCTATCTTCACTGAACACCTGAGCCTTGTGAGGAACCCCAGTAACCCCAGCCACAGAAACAAGGCTTTCAGAAAAGATGTAGCAGTAGCATGAAACATCATAGAAACTAATCTGAACTCCAGTCTGGGTGCTAACAGCTAAATTCACTCATAATTATTTCCTTCAATGATTTTGAGTGAAAGGAAATTAATGCAAGTTAAAAAGAATCCAAAATATTCATACTAGAGTACCACAAAAAGCTGATAAAGAAAAAAAAATAGGTCAGAGTGGAAGGAAGCTACCTTCAGAGTAAAAGGGAGTGTCACAGACACGTGAAAATACAGAAAAAAAGAATCTAAATTAAGCTACCAAAAGTGACCCTGAAGATGATCAAGAGTCTGTTTTAAAACAATATGATAAAGTAGATGGAAGAGAGACTTGAAGATGACTGTTAATGTAAATGCCTAAAAAGTTGCATTTTAAATGTTAACTGAAAAAATCCACAATTTTTAATGAAAAACAAACTAAAAAGTTCACGAATAAGATGGGAGCAAGAGATTAGCAGGATGGAGCCTGCTGAACTTGAGCACTAAACTGGGTATTAAATAAAACCAATAATACATTAAGATTGTAGATCTAGGAACAAATAAAAATTCCACCATCCAGTAAGTTCCAAGAATCCAAAACACATTCCTTACAAGTGACAAGGTAAATTGTACAACATACTGAAACGAGTCCTGTTGAAAAAACAAAAGTCAAAAATAAGAGAGCATATTTCCATAGTTTATTCAGATTATTGACTAAACAGTGAGAATCCCTAGTTCTAAATTTAACATTGTCTCTAGAAAAATAAAGGATTGGAGGTATCTTGAACATTGGTCTGGAAATGGGTGGGTTGTCAGATTTTGGACAGTTCTCCAAATGTTCCATATGAGCTACATCAGAACTATTCTGTCACTGTTTAAATAAGAATAATATAAAAATTTATCCTGAAGTTCTGATTATTCAAATTATGCCACATTAAGCACTGCTGTCATCCTTATCTGTAACCTGTTAGAAACACCACTCTTGGAAATTATGATAGCAAAGAGGAGCGTGTAGTAACATGCTTTCAAATTGACAGGACTGTAAATGAATGATCCCAATAAAGTCACTTGACTTTCTCTTTTCCCCAAGAAACAATTGGATGAAATGCAAAATGGCTAAATATACACACCACAGCAAGCAAAATTTCCTGACATCATAGCCAAACATGATGATGAATTGCTTTCATTCGTTCAAGAAATTGAGAATCTGGAGTTCCTTCACAGTGACTCTGACCATGCCTGAAATACGATGGCAGCTTCCTGGGAGGTGCCCAAAGGATTCAACGTACAAGACACACAGTGATGAGAGGGTTCAGGGTGCAGAAGAAAGTTGTGATACAACTTCACTGGTTTTGGTTTGGTATAAAAAGATAATATTTTAGTATAGAATTTCACAATTGAATTAGAATCTCATCATTAAACGATTTAACAAAGTAATTTTGATCCATTATATAGCTTTAGAAAAGAGAGTCAAGGTAACTATTAAAAACATACTGTTGAACTGCTATAAATATATGTATATAAAAATAGCTGCCAATGACAGCAGCCAGCCTCCCACATTTATAGTCTGCTGCTGTCCATCACAAAAATAAAATTTCTCCAGAAGATGATGCTGAGCTGTGGCATCAGTGGTTCAAAGCGGAGGGGGCCTTACTTCCAGCACCAAATAACACAATTTAATTGAGTTTCACTTGTGAAAAGGATATGTATTCTGTGACCACAATTACATTTTCTCCTTTTCCATTTTCCCAGCTCTCCACACCTTCTACTCTATCCGGAGAAACAAAAACCATAAAAGGAAATGACTGATATAAACATATCACTTTCACATGTTCTAGTATGAAAAAGAGTGAATTTATTACAGAATGAATATACAGACGAACACAAAGCATGTAGCAAGGCAAATTAATTCCACTGAATTTCCAAAAATAATTTTTTTAAAGATCACAAATAAATATAAAAATAACACTAAATAAAAGACATCCTACTTGAATAGTCAAAAATACCCAGATCTAATAAGAATTCATCATAAGTAACCAGCAAAAAGATAAACCATAAAACACAAACATGCAGGAGAAGTGTTCTAAGTGATAGAAGTGGAAGAAGAAAATTGAAGGGAGTAGAATGCTTCACATAAGACTAGGGAATAGTAACTGTATCCTGTACAGCAACTAAAATTCCTTTTAAAACACACCTAAATCCCCATCCAAAAGCCCACTCTTAGAGGATGACAAGTCACAGAAAGAAATTAAACTGTCAGGCAATTTGAGACTGCAAGTTATGATTATCCTAATCAACTTAATACCCAAAATTGAGGAGTGTAAAAGAAAGCAGTCATTAAATTCCCCTTCAAAAGGACCACAATAACATAAATATATGATTTAATACTCAGACAAAGATATAATAGCCTTCTCATAGACAGGGAAAAATCCAGTGATTTGGGTTCCTCTGGATTTGCAGTAGGTGAAGCTTATATTAGAATCCACCCTTCGGTATATTGGCTGTTCAGGCATAAATCTACATGAACTGAAAAATATTTATCTTCAGGAAACCACGGAGCAGCCCTTAGAACCATGGAAGTATTTTTAAAGCCCTATGCAGGATATGAGCAACATTGCTTCCTTTCATGATCTGCCACGTTGGTCTTCTCTGCAGAGTTACTATATAAATACTGATGTGAGGTTCCACAGTTCGTGTCTTTCAGCAACTTCAGATCAAATATAATGAATTTATAAAGAGAGGAAAAATATTTTTTCTCCCAGCCACAACATCTGAAAATTCATCCCAGAATGAGTTTGCTCCTCCAAGTCCCTAACCCCTTCTAATTACTAGTAATTACAAACTAAGGTCCCACCAAGCAAGCCAGGTCTCTAAGGAAAAGCTCCAGTACACTCCCATTGTCCCCTCTGGGCATACACAGGTGAAAAAGATGCACAACAGGAAGAGACTGCACTGTTCAGCAGAGGCACATGATGAACCCAGTAGAGGTACCAGCTCCCCTCCAACCCTTCAGCTTGTATTCAAAAATACCGCAATGAATGCCACTGATAAACAATTGCTTAAGTTGCCAGGTGGAGTAGAATACCAGACTAACTTTTCCAAGAATTTTTGGTGTACTTTGATGACACTGAAATTGAGTAAAGAAGGAGGTTTTACTGAGCTTTCAGATGAGACAGAAGGATATTTTTTGCTGGTAGCAAATGGTATATTCCTACATGAAACCAGATGAAGTAATATTTCTGTACCTATCTTTATTTATTTCTGTGGTACATGAACTGTCCTGAGACAAAATTTTCCTGAGCAGTACAATTTATAACAAAAAAGGAACTTCTCCTTGAAGGAGAAGGAAATCTTAGGGGGGAAAAAAAAAGTCCTCCCTTAATTTTAAACTAAAGGTCATCCAGGGTTAATGCTGTTGAGGGCAGTACATTATGAACATAACTTGACTTATTACTTCTGTTACAAGATTAAAAGTTATGAATCAGATTATGAGCTGCAGGGTATAAAAATCTGAAAGTGATTGCTTAGTTTGACACAGTTCTACTCTATCTTAAAACATGCAGAATTCCCTGGGCTCCTGTAGAGGAAGAGCTCTTCAAGGATTAAGAATAGTGTTAGAGACAATGATATTTGTTCAATTTTATTTTTTTTTAACTTATTTAGCCATTCATGTCTAACACCTCAAAAAATAACTCATTACTCCTGGGAAGTACTGCCAATATGATAAATGAGAACAAAAAGAAGAGAGCATAGAAAAATAATATCAAAGTAGAAAGCTTGTATAACATGGGCTTTATCAGTAGTGAGAAAAAAAACTCATTAATCAAAAGTTAGTTAAAAACTTTCCTGCTCACTTCATAACTTTGTAGTCCTCTTCAGTCTGGCAATTTATTTATAAGAATAGACAGAGGGTCTTGTCTTATAGCTCTGTCTGATTAGATCCATCTTACAGCTTCTCAGTAGTGTGATATTACAGCCAACATTGATGAGGGAATTAAATACTTTCCAATATCAAAAAGACCTTCAGTCAAACAGGTCTTTACTTGCATGACAAACATGAACAGTTGAGCAATGGAGCATACAGTGTAATTTGTGGCAATGGGAATGACACAGAATCAGAGCCAGAAACTTCAATGAGAAACTTCAAAAAAAAAGGAAGAGGTGGCTCTCTAGTTTATGAGTGTAAATATTTCTCAGCAGCCAAACATTGCTGTTTCTTATCCAAAATATCTGGAAATTAGATACAGCAATCAAGTGCTAAACACAGATTCCCTGGACTAATTATGCCAGATAACCTGACATCCAACCAGACTACAAATTTCACTGCAAGGGGAACTGCTACAGAAGTTTTAACAATATAAGCTGCTGTTCTTTAACAGATGCCAATGTAGGTCTCTATCTAAGGCAGTATTTAAGACGGGCAGACAATCGTGTGTCATTACACAAGATAGTTCAGTGAGATATTCATTACTAGTGGGTCATCATTCACTTTATCAAGGCAAGAAGCCAATATTTCTCAGTGTTCCTGGGAGGCTGATGTTTTCTTCCATCAAACAATACACACTGGTGTGAAGCTGTAAAATAGATGGTTGCTGACCTAACTCTACAGGACCAGGTAACACAAACAAACTTTAGTATTCTTGCCAAGCATAAATATTTTCATTCTTGGGGTTGACTTTGTACAGAATGCTGGTCCTATAATAAATTCAACTTCAGGACATGACTTTTTGAATGAAGCCCAAATCTACTGTTTGCATTGGAAGATTCTAATGAAGCCAGTCATCTAAATGGATATGATTCAGAACTGAGGCCCAGAAAAAACATTACTTTTGGTTAAAAGCCATGTCATCACTGGGAGTTCCAACCAAATCAACCAAAAACTAGTTGAAAGAAAGATATCTTACACTATCCAGTGAACTGAAAAGTATCAAAATAATCAGCTACACCATAATGACTGGAACATTGACATTGATTTCTGTGATCTAGAGTAACATCTATCAGTTCACCTGCAGGGAAGCAAAAAGTTTTGGCAAGTGTCACTAGCATTAGTTTTGCAACAGGTACTAAAAAAAAAAAAACAACCCTCTCACATAGAGAACCAAAACAGTCACCTACTGAATGGCCTACTTGACTTCAGTGGAAACCAGGCCTGAGCAAAGATTGCAGGAAGAAACCACACCATGTTACCGTGAAGAGAATGAGCAGAGAAAACAAACAAAAATTTCAAAGAACATTGGCAGAGGATTTTCAAAATAATAGAAGGAATTGGAAGTTGGATATGTAAGTCCCCTGTACTAGAAATGTTATCCCTTAAGCAAAAAACCAGTGACCTGGACAGGGCTCCAAACACGACACACATTGACTCTGGAAAAACTCAGGAACTCATGATCCACACTAGATAGAAAAGTAACTTGGATTTGACAACTTTTCAGTTTTCCAAGGTGCCAAATTCCTGACTAATTCATCAGAAAACATTATGAGAAACCACTAACAGAACCTGGTACTATTTTTATATTATATCCTTCACACACCTTTTACACGTACTTGGGTGTTTTAAACATTGACAGGGCTCCTCTGGGACCCTTAAAAACTGGCAAGAATTTCTCAAACATGAAAAAAGTGGGAGTGGGAAATAGGTAATGCAAAAGATTCTTCACCTGTTTTCCACATCTGGTCTTCTAAATTCTTAAAGACATTTAACTGATTGTTTCCAAGCTGAATAAGGTAGGATCCACTCTCAAATAAATGGAAGGAACTTGCAATATTAATCATAGAAGCCAGAAAAACTGTTCACTATCTAAAACTTGTCATTGTATCATCTACTAACTGTAACTGTCCTTTATTAAATTCTATTCTGTTTGTGGTTTACAAAATAATTTGAACTCTGACTTAACTGAAATTTAAGTTGCTTATGATGTTTCAGAACAACTTTGTTAATTCACTACATTAAAAAAATTATGTATTATAGGTTTCAAATCAAGAAGAAAAGAACCCTAAATTCCCATTAGTAGGACCATTTTTTTAATAGCAAGCAGCATAAAGAAATCCTTAGAGTTGTGCACAAGGAAAAAATAGAAAGGAGACTTCAATCCAGAGACTGTCTTCAGTAACTGACACACCTCAGTCTAGTGCTGTAATTCTGAGACTTCTTGTTTTTTGTCTTGCAAGCAAGGAAACCCCTGCTTCTTCTGCTATTGTGGTTTGACTACTGCCTAAGCAAATCTATCAAATGTGAAACAATTCTATACAAATTCTAGCCTGAAGATGATACTTATCTGTCCTGGTGATAAATATTCTTTGGGTCATGTTGTATTTAAGATAGAAATTTGATGCTGGACACAAAGCAATTCTTTTCTACATCAGTATATCAAATAAAATTCACTATATTACTGACGAAGATTCATCATCATCCAAGTGGCTTTTCAATGCTTTCTTTGAAATGCATCCATATTCTTGAACATAAAATTTAGCAATTTACAACCAGACCCTGTTAAAAGATGATTTCAACTAGATAGCAAAATGACTTTTCAGATGACAAATACAATTTTGTCTACAATAAAACCTTCTGGAATATTGATTTCTATGATGGAATATTTAATTTAACATCTTAGGTTTGTCAGGCTGTATTTCACTCTTTTAATTTTGTAATACATTATATTAAAATATCAGCATATATATCTTACATGATGCTAAAGTGTTCCAAGATAAAAGCATTCTGACATCACTAAAATGACGTGTTCCTGACTTTTCATGCCATGTTTAATCTTATACCCAATGAAAGAAGAAAAAATGCTTTCCTAAACATTATAGCTGCCCTCAGGGATAGCAAACTTGTCAGTTACAAGCTACAAAGAGTAGCTTCATGGCATTAACTTGCTAGATGCTGATGCATGGGCATCCACAGACAAAACACAGCACTATCTACATGCCTTAATGATAAAATCCAGAATCAGAACTAGAAACGAAATTACATTCTACTTCTTTCCACAGATGATCTGAAGTATTATCAAGTATTTGCATCATTTGGATTTGTTCTGTACCTAGAGAGGATTTTGGTCTTGAGCACCTTTCTCCAGAACAAAATTCGTACTAAGAGCATAACAGAAGAAAGGGACTTGCAAACAGAACATGTTACAAGCCAGCAGTTTCAAAGCAGCACATTACAATTTTTGTCAGCTGAGAAAATTAAAGGCTTTCTCTATGCTTTCGTTGAAACCAGCATTCAGTGAGTTCATTGGCTAACACAAGTGCAGAAATGCATTTCAGGTATACATTTGAATGAGGTGCAGTGGTACACGTGGTGACTATCATTTATCAAGCAACTGAAATTAGGGAGCACCAGAAGGAAAACAAAAAGACACACAAAAAGACCTAGAACTTCTCCACCTCACTATTATTTCATACTCTTATGAAGCCAAGAGTCCTCATAAAGGAAATACTCAAGTAACGCACCCTCGGGAGCAGGCTGATAAATTACTGTTTCAGATGGCTACACTGCTCAATATCACTAGCATGTTCAATTTCAAAGTCAAGAGAAAATGAACTTTTTTTCCAAAACTGCTATTGAGAAGCTTATGCCTGGAAATGCATATTCAGACATTGTTGCAGACTACTTTCACAAAAAAGAAAAAACATTGTCCGGCTAAAACATGTTTTATGAAAATACAAATTCAATTTCAATGGTGCCAGCTACAGTACATTGATGGCATTGATGATACCCCCTTTTGATCCACAAGTCTGTGAATCACCTTCCTGAGAACACAGTGGCACAGTCTGTGTGAGACAGCAAGACTGTCACTGTCTACTGAAGGAACTCACATTTATAACCAGCCAGCTAACCAACCAAGAAGGCTTAAGGATAAACAAATCCTTCCTCCAAAGTGCCACACCACACTTCTTTGTACAGATGCTGCCCTCCATTATTACACACCTTAAGCAAGGAAGCTTTTAGCAGCTGTTGACCTGATAAAGTGGCCACCTTTTTGACACAGGGCTCTTTAAAAAGCAAAAGGAGGATGTAAAGAATAGAAGTCACCTACAGTAACTAGTCAAAGAAAAGCAACTGAAAAACAAAAAGCTACTAAAACAGCTAAATTAACCCAATATTTTGTACGTGCAAATTCCTCATGTTAAACTCACCAAATTGCTGATGCTTCTTCTTAAGGCTCATGTGTCATTACTGATGGATCCCATTATTTTCCTGTTACTCCAAATTCTGCCATGCACAGAGTAAGCATTTTCCCCAACCCACTTTGTACCATATGGCTGCTTACATGCTTAGACAAGCAGCACACTAGGTATCAATGACATTACGTTAGACCAACGACTCTGAGGTGCATTCAACAGCTTTTTTATATTATTAGGACAACTTAAAAACACAGCCCATTTCCCTTCCATGAACCAGCAGGGGATTGAAGGCAAGTGCAAGGTTAAGACCTCATGAAGAGTTGGAGGAACTATTCCACATGGTGGCAGCAGTGGTCTAAAATACAATAAAGTTCCATGTTCCAAAACTTAGTCACACCTGCTTCAAATTCATCTAACAGAAAGAGAAGTCTTCCTTTCCTTGATAACCTCCCATAGTTTCAGTTCTTTCAAACACTAATAGAGCTGTTGTCTCTCTGCTCTTTTTCCACGTGATTTTGAACTTTATTACAGGATTGAAAACAACTTCCAAGTCAAGAAAAAAGTCAAAGCAGTTTCTTCAGTGAGGTTGGCATAAATGCAAAACAGTAAGCTAAACAGTAGTCTGAGAGGGAAATAACTCCCATCCAGCATATCCACTGCATTCCTCCACCAAACTTTCATAAGAATGATATGGAAAAAATGTCACTTTCTCTGGTGGCTTGACCTTGGTGGTCACCTGGCATCCAGCCAAAGCTGCTGTATCACTATTTCTCTTCAGCTAGACAGAGGGAATATTAAAAAAAGGGTCAAGTTAAAAACAGGAAGAGATCACTCAACCATTACAGTCACCGGAAAAACAGAATCAGACACGTCCCCTCCCCCTCAGGTTTAATTTTCCTCCAAATTCTCTACACACACCCCTCCATACCCTTCTTCCCAGCATCGCAAGGAAACAGGAACGGGGGTTGCACCATCACACATCATGCCTGCTGCTCCTTCCTCCTCATGGGGAGGACTCCTCACACTCTTCCCCTGCTCCAGCACAGGGTTCCCTTACTTGAAACAGTCCTCTACCAACTTCTCCAAGGTGAATCCTTCCCACAGGCTGCAGGTCAAGGACCGCTCTAGCACAGGGCCCTTCCAGAGAGTGCAGTCCTTCAGGAACAGAGGGGCTCCTTATGGGGTTCCAAGTCCTGCCAGCAAAGCTGCTCCAGCATGGGCTCCTCCCCATGGGGCCACAGGATCTGCCAGGAGCCTGCTCCAGCACAGGCTTCCCTTGGGGCCACAGCCTCCTTTGGACACATCCACCTGCTCCACTGTGTCGTTCTCCACAGGTTGATGTCTGCTCCACCATGGACCTCCATGGGCTGTGGGGGGAAAGCTGCCTCTCCGTGGTCTTCACCTGGGGCTGCAGTGGAATCTCCACCCCAGCAGCTGGAGCACCTCCTGCCCTCCTTGTGCAAGGACCCTGATGTCTACAGAACTGTTCCTCTCATATCTCACTCCTCTCACTGGCTGCAAGTGCTGCTGCACAGAGAAACTTTTCCCTCTCCTTAATTCCTTCACCCCAGAGGTGTTACCAGCCTTGGCCAGGAGCAGGTCCATCTTAGTACCAGCTGGCATTGGATCCATCAGACACAGGGAAAACTTCTAACACCTTCTCACAGACACCAGGCCTGTAGTCCCTGACACGCACTATCAAAACCATGCCACACAAACCCAATACACTTCCTCACAGTGTTCAGTAAGTTCAGCGTTCTGGAAAAAGAGACACTGACAGTGGGCCCACATATATGGCTTTTGATGCCAGCTCCTGGATGAAAATATTACAGACCAAAATCTTGTCCCTAGAGCAAATCCTGGGTATAAAAACTATGCCCAGGGACTCCTTCCTGTCAGCAGGACAAGTATATTAACAATAATTGACACAGCTGCAGACTAGTACAGCACCCTTTTAAAGCTGCTGGGGGTTTGGGAGGGGTTTTGTTGTTTTGGCTTAACGGAGGCGGTGGTGGGGGGGCGTCGAATGAGGAGAAAAAGACAAATTACTCCATCTAGACAGTTAGTGCACAAGTTAGCTGCCTTTCTCTTTGTGGTTTGCTCTTTGCATTAGCACAGATTTTCTGAAATTAAGTTGCTATGCTGAAAACTGCATACAGAAACTAAATGCTCTCCCTTCTTCTTTTAACTGCAGGTGAACTAGTTCTAGGAATTTTCTGCCCTAAACAAACTAGGGAATGAATGGTGCTCCCAGCTCAGCTGCTTGTGCACCACAGTCAGTGAGCACTTCTCTGCTCCAAGCAACCACCTGCTCCAAATGCATTCCAGTGCCATCTGCCCCTTGGATGAGAGAACACACAGCCCTTACAGGAACCTCTGGTGACTTACACCAGAGAGTTATCATTGGTCTCCCAGTCATGAGACAGGAGGGCAAATACTTATTAGAGCAGGGAATTATTCATATTTGGCTATTAAAGATGAAAATGCCCCAAAACTGCTCTCCAGTCTTAAGTAACATAATCAAATTTCATAAAGAAGGCTTTCCTACACAGACTTGAAGGAGGGCATCAGCTGAAGGAAAAGCACTTATACCCAGTCAGCCTAGACAATTGCACTCTTCTACAGTTGTGGCCTAGGCACTCCATTTTCTCTTGATCATCTTCCACCTGCCCTTGGCCAAACTTGCTGCTTGTGTTTTAAATTCATCTAGGTCATCTTGATCCTCTGAAACCCTTTATTAACAAATAACTACCTTGAACTGAAACAGAGCTATTTCCTTTTGAAAATACAAGCACCTGCAGCTTAAACTGAAAAAGCAAAGCTTTCTGACCTAGTGGCAGAGGGTACTTTTGTGGATCAACACAGAGGAGAAGCCATGACATTTAAATGCTAGACAGTAGGTACAAATGTTTTCAATGTGCCTCTGAAGACCTCTGAACCAACAGGATCTTCATCATGTCCCCATGGAACTGCTGTGACAGCCACAATTAATAAGCTGCTTCACAAGTGGAACTTGTTCCTAGTTTGTAACACAAGAATATCCCCATTCACAATTACAGTTCTCCATTTAAAATTGCCTATAGAAAGTTGGGGTTTTTTTCACTTGTTGGGGTTTCTTGTTTAGAATGTGCTAAATATTCAATTGTATAGATTGATTCAGGTCTGGGGAAGAAAACATCTTTAAAATGTCAGTAGGTAGTTTAAAGCTCATTTTCCCTTTTCCCTTCATACTCATGTTTGAAAAAGCAAAATACATGTGTTACCCCTGAATTTATCATCAAAACAAGCCTGACATTAATTGCATTCTGTTATTACAATTGGAGGTCATATGTGGTTTTCTTAATAGAGTTTGCAGCTCTTATTTTTATATATATTCCATGTGGGCTAAATAACATTAGGAAAGCTAAGGTCAAAGCCAGTCATTTCAAAGGAATAAAGGGAAAAACAAGACATCTGGTGAGAACAGTTTATAAGGGGAAGCAAGGCTTTTCTTCTGAGATTACACCAATTGAAGCCTAAATTGGGGAAGAAATCCCAAAGGGAGACATACTCCACTTGGTAAATCAATACTGCTCAGAGATGCAACAGATTTGATCCTGCATTTCAAACAGACAATAGCATCTCACATTCCAGGAAACTTCCCTACAAACACAAAGTTTTGATTTCCATAAAGTACCTTTGGATTTTCTCTCCTTTAAGCTGTTCTCTTTCCCTGCAATAAAGCAGTCAGATATCCTATTCAGGGGTTTGCCACTTCCAGGTCATCCCAGCTATTTGTCACCAACCTATACTCGCCCTCACAGACACATTCTCTCAGGTCTGCTGGTGTAAATGCTTGTGAAATCATTTCCTTAACTTTGTTTAAAGTTATTTGCCTGGGTTAAACATATTTCTCTATGCCCACTGATTTTAACCATTGTCCGTTCAGCAGCCTGGAAAGGAAGGTGATCCAGGTTCAACAGTCAGCCCTACCCTGGGCTCAGAGTCAGAGTTTCTCAGCTGGGTCTATTAATCCAGCTCAAGTGGCCCTACAGCTGAACATGAAACTACAGCTAAGGCAGCACTGAATCACGAGTGCAGCAGAATAAGTGACATGGGGCTGAAAATCCAATAAACAAGCACTGCCACTAAACTTTGTATTGTATAAACATAACACAGATATACACAGAGGACTTTTGATACTTTTATGAGTGATTGTGTCTGCCTGTATATATTACCTCCGGTAGCACGCACAGTTGGGTAAGAGTTACTCTATATGTGCAAAACCACCTGTGTAAGAAGCTTTTCTCCTGAGCATTCTCTAGGCTATCTGCACCTCAAAAATAAGTTTATGCAACCCTACACCCACCTTGGGCTGCAAGATCATGGTGAAAGAAAGATTGTGCTGCATCTCCCCCACCTGTCCCAAATGCCAAAAGGTAGCAGTAGACTCAAAGTTCTGGATATCTGCACCAGATACCAAGTGCTCAACACTGAATGAACAGTCATCAATAGATGTTAAGTTTCAGTAACCGCTAGATCTGAGCTTAATTCAAATTTTTGCACTAGTCTGGAGATAGTGTCTGGACAGCACTAACTATCTGCTTGCTTTGCTACCCAGTTTCATGCTGACTGCCAAATCTCTCTCTCTGTGGGAGACTCTATGTGTGACTGAGACCCTGCTAATCCATCTCGAAATGGGCACCAGCCTCTCACCTCTGGTGCTCCAGCCCATGAGCTGTAATACTGCCTGCAATTGCATTAGCAATGTCTTCTTTTACAGGTTATATGGCAGAACAGATGCTGGGTACCAGGATGATAAATAACCCAATTTTGGCAATCCTAAAATACAGGGACAGTGAGATAGGAATGAATGCAGCATATCCCAAACTATACATCCCAGAAAAAAATCCCACCTAGTCTACAAACAGGAAGTTGCAAACTTTGCACTAATTCTTAATAACATCAAAAACACAATTCTCTGAACCACAGAAAACTATGCACAATTACTCAAAAGCCTGAACAATAAACGTCCAATTCTCTACATTTGTTGAGATGTTCACTGCAGCTATATGCATTGGTTGTTTTTAAAAAGGCATTCCATTACTTTAACTTACATGAAAGGTAGAAACATTAAGGCTCTCTCTAATCAGATCTTTTCCCCTTAGAAAACTAAGTGTTACTCAGCAGTTTCATTACAGTTCCATATTAAAAGATGTCATGTCATACAATCTTCATCATCTTTTAAGCGACATTATAGAGATGGGAAAAGAAAAAAACAAATATAAAATCCAATCCTATCTGTATGGCACAGAAGGAGGAAAAAAAAGTAAATGTGTTCTAATTTGCTTTTTGTTTTCCTCCTGCTTTTAAAGCATAATTAGTTGGTCCCTCCTATCCCTCTCTTATTCAACAATTCCTCTTCAGTTTCAGGGCAGAAATCTGCTGGGAATCCTGCCAAGAGTTCATTTTGGGTGAAGCGAAAACGTGCTGATCTTAGTCCTTCTCAATAACTGTAACACCTAGGTTCAACAGCGTTCATACATCAAATCTGCATCATCTGCTTTAATTACCCCATATTTTCATCAGTCTCCTTCTATAATTCTACCTTTTGTAACAGTATTTCCATTGCTGTAGAATTTGAGGCTGGGTTTTATGCATCTTCAATAACTTTGCAATTAAGTAGCCCAGTATGACATCTTGCCCGCAAACAACTATGTTATTCAACTGGCTTCTTTACAGATGCTAAAGATATGGTGGAGAACCCCCTCTTCCTCCTCTCAGTGATTTAATCAACTATTATGAATATAACACATTGTCTAGATTCTTTCCTTTTCAGCCTTGCCCCCAAATCTATTTAAAGACTATGATCTATTATTTGCATGGCTTCAAGTCAGAGCAAGAACTGTACATGGCCAGCTGAAATATCTATAGCCTGTAGGTTTGCCTCAGGCTAAACCATCTCCTGTACTAGTAGTCAAAGCAAGTACCATCTCATTTATTAAAGATGTGTTGCATTCACGTATCTCCAGCAGCTGCTGTGGCTAACTGCATAAAAGATAAACTACAGTCAACCATTTTGGATAATGTTCACATCAGACTTTTGCGCTCCCATCTCAAAAAACAAGAAAGAAGCATAAATTTAGATTTTAATTTTTTTTATATGAACATCTGGAATTATTTACAAATATCACCTAGATATTGGGGCCTCAAAAAAGCAGGGATAATGCAAATAGGCTTAAGTTCACAGATCTTTGGAACAGAGAATCCCAGTCTAAGACAGGATAATCAGAAAAAATAAAGTCATGATCAAATCTTTAGACCAGTGTCGTCAATTTAGCCATTTGGATTTAAAGGTAACTGTGGATGTGGCGAAGTCCTTTCCACAGCCATAGGTAATATTGTGTCCCACAGCTTTCTTTCTGGATATGGTGCTGGAAGCTGGCATTGACTGAAGACTTGGCATTTTTTCCCCACTTGGTCCCTTTCAAATTTAATGGTTTCTTGCCCACACAGAAGCAGTAATCTAATATTCACATTGCTATGACAGGAAGGTAGAAGTATATTTAACCTTTTCCTCCAAATTTATTCCTAACAGCCCCATTTCTGATGTGGTACTTCTCAGGTCAAGTCTTCAGGAACAGGAGGATATTTTTCTGTCTTACCATGCTCATCTCTAGGGCTACATGTTCAGACAATAGAGCCCTAAATTGCTTTTGGAACCTTCTCCAAAATCCATCAACTTCATAAAGCATGCAAGGGCAGAAGCCAACCAGCCCAAAATTTCATAGGTTTGATGAGAAAAATCACTATGTGAACAGTCTGCATGCTGTCGGGTAAAAAACATTGCAAATGACCTCAGGATGCTCCCAGAGCAGAGCATTTACACCTACATGTCCACTTGTTACAGGGCCTTTCATGTAAAAAAATTGTTAAAGAACATAAAAAAAAAAATTAAAGAATCAAACCCAACCCAGAAAACCTCCATTGGTAGAGTTTCTACAATCTTTGGGTATTCTATTTCTGCATCCAGCTGTCTTTAGCTGAGAAGTTCCCTCTGCATCTCAGCTAAGAACACCAACATTTTGATTTACCTTATCAAGAAACCTGGAAACATGATGCTGGAGAAAGCCTCAAGTTAAACAGCTCAACATTTCAGCTCAACATTTCTAAGTTTTTGCACTTTCTGAAAATGCTGAAGTGCATATTTCATAGAACAGACACAGATTCAGTGGGAACAAGACGTGCCTGCAGGAGTCAAGGATCTGGTCCATAGCCCTGGCGGGGGGCGGCATTAAATTCTTTAACTTAATTCCAGTGTAGTTTGTAATGAATAAGATACAGAGAGACCAATGGTACTCCAGCAGGAAGAGCAAAAGGCAAAAGATAAAGCTTGAGACAAAACTACTTGACTAATTTCAGAGCAGAAAATATTTATCTTCTGCAATAGGAACTTTTCCTCTATAGTTCAGGATGACTAATATACTACAGATACTATGTTTTATCCAATGGATACAGATTCAGTACAGTGAGAGCTACTCCTTGCAATATTAGTAAAGAGGCACATGCTGATAAACTTTGAGATGGTCTTGTTCTGAAGCTCAGGCAAACCAGAAATCAGCTTACTCATAGAAAGGCAGCTCATAAAAAATTGTGTATGGAAATCCTACGTATAAACTAGGTTGCAATAAGCTGAAGTTTTACCAGTACTCTTGCAGACACAATGTGGTTTCAAGTCACACAAATCAGTCAGAATTAGAACAACTTTGATATGCCAAGAAACAATAGTTGCATTAAATAATTTTCTTAAGCTACATGTATATTTAAAATTAAAGAGGACAATATTGAGAAGTGGGTTTTTGCACTTCTTGTCTCTTCAGCCTACAATTTTTTCCTTCAGTTTTATGGCCAAGAGCCTACACTAGAACCTGGATTCATTTCTCAGCCCTGCAGTTTAATTCCTGGAGGGCCTCTGTCAATCATTTAACCTTCTTTAAACCAGGGTCTCAATTACTGCTCTGTCAACTCAATTGCTCTGTCTCTGAAGAGCAGTGATAGTATTTCACATCTTGCTTTCGTTTGTCTCACCCAATAGCAAACTTTTTGAGCAAGAACTGATTCTTAATATGTGCCAACACAGCACCCAGCAAGCTGAGGTCCTGTCAGTTGGCTAAACCAAACAAAACACCCCAACTTCCTTTCCCTCTGCTATCACAAGAAACTCCAAAATGTTGCTTGATTATGCATTATGATTTCTTTTCCAGATGCATTTTTCCCTCCAGTATCTTCCAGCATCATTTTACGTGAAATAAGGCAGCTAATCCTAAAGTAAAACAGAGGGAGGGTTTCATGCATAAACCACCAAGCTCTACTCCACCTCTACTTGCAGTGCAAACCTGGTTGCTGTGTGTATCCAGTGGAGGAAATTCTGCTCAGCAGAGGAGTCACCATCCATGTTCCAGAAGAATCAAGCACAGAAATAACTTTTACTCTGAAGCAAGTTCAGAAACAAAGATTTTGAGTGATTTTAAAAGATGACCCAACCTGAGTCTTCTGCAGAAGTACAAAAGCAGAATGTATTTTCTACGCCCAGTACAGCAGATATAACAATACAGGAAGTGATCAAAGTATACCAGTTAGAAGATCCTCCAGTGATTCCTACCCTGCCCTTGCTACTGGCCACCACGGCAGAATTACAAAATAACAGCCTGGGGTACTACAACAGGTAAAATGAGATGTGTTAAGTGTCCCTTTGGGCTTTATTTCCCAGCTTAGATGGCAAAAGAAATAAGACAGTTAATGATATTATGCCTAATATCAGCTTCTGGCTACAATGACACAGGATTTTCTATAGGTACTGCTGCTCTCACCACACAGCAGTGGAATTACAATCACTTGAGCTCATTGCAGATTGCTCCTGACAGCAGCTTGATTTAAGGGCTCAGGGATACCTGAGATATTCCACTAAGTACCTATTTAACCAATATTTTCTGAAGACACCTACACATCTGTTCTACTCAAATCTTCCTAAGAGAGTCTCCATTTTTCATTTCCACTTGTTACTGTGCCTTGGACCCTCAGAGTTTTTCAAGAGAAGAGCCCTTGCCTTTCAGCACTGTAATTATAATCAGCTAACTAACAAAAAGGCTAAAAATGTGACATATATAAAAATACGGCCTCTTTTCAAAGTGAGACACTTGACTCTTCTCATCAAATTCATAGCAAAATAGTTACTTGAGTTTTCAATGCCATAATGTCAATTTCTAATTGATCTGGCAAATATACAGAGATACAGAAAATGAAGGTGTGTAAAGTCTTCAAAAGAATTTCCCTAATTTTCATTCAAATAATAACACAATATATCCATGCTAGAAATCAAATTCCATTGGTAAGACATGAAAATCTTATTAGCACAAACAAAAATCTCTTTCCAAAGATGCCATCAAGACATGACAGCAATCACAGACACAAGCCTGAGGCAGGCACACAAATTCTGAGAGTGAGCTAAAATACCTGTTAAATTTTACAATCTAATATTGTAAGGATTCATAAAAATACATAAAAAGTTACCATGTAATTTTGCCAAAATCATTTTCTGTGAACTTCCACTTTTTCTTCATGCCAGAGTCCTGGCAATTATTTTTTCTAACATATTTTTTACTCATATCAGAAATTAATATGGCTCATCAGAGCAGCTTTGGTGTGATGGTTCTGTGCTAAGATAATACCCCGTGTATAATAATTTACATTAAATCTTTTTGCTAAATACATATTGTTCCCATCAGTGAACAAACAGCCTATCCAAACATCCAGATAATTTGTTTTAACAACATGTTACTGTTCTCGGGTAATGCAACAAAGCAGGCAATCACAGATGAGCGAGCAATATGCCAATAAAATTGAAAGAAATAAATTAGTATCATGGTAACACATGTGTCTTCACAATTAATAAATTCCACTCCATCAGTCTGTGATTTAATTATGCATTATGTATAGGGCTACCATGAATCATTCATGTATTCTGTTAACTAAATGGCTAGATACAAAGCTTATGATGAGAATATTTACATAAGCATTCATGAAGAGAAGGATCCTTAATTAATTTTTTGTTCCTAGGTTTTGGGTTTTTTTTTTTTTTTTTTTTTTGGGGGGGGAAGGGTTTTTTGGGGTTTTTTTTAGGGTTTTGTTGTTTTTTTTTTGGGGGGGGGGTTGTTTTGTTCTGTTTTGGAGTTTATTTTTTTTAATAAAAAAAATATACCTTTTGGCCAGACAACATAGCTTCCTTTTCTTTTTACATTCAGAAGTGAGTTTTTTACTGCAATAGCCCATAGCTAAGGGTACTAAACAATTTCTTAATGCGCTCCTTTGCAGGAGATCCAGCTCTGTCCAGTGTTTGCCAGCGGAACCCTAACTGAGGTTGCTCAGAGTCCTGTGTCTCCTGTGTCCCTGTGGTCTTCTCATCCTTCTCACACTCTATTGCTCCTTTCTGTCAAGAACCATCTCTATCAGGACTTCCCATCTCTTGACAAGCTGTCAGGGCTGCAGATTAAGATGTAATGCTTCCTACAGAGGAGGAAGGCACATATAACAGGTGCAGAACACCATGTAGGCAGTCAGGACTTTAGGACTTACATCTAGAGATCAGTGGAAAAGAATAATACTCAGTCATTCTCTGCTTGGAGGATTTATTCGGTCCCTTACTTTCAGGGCTGATGAAGGGACTTGCCCTTTCACAGTGTCTGCTTTAAAGATCACTCTAAGAGTATTTTGTTTAACTATAGTGAGTCATAGATGAAACACTGATACAAGGACGTGACTATTTAGGATTTGCTACTTGTCACTAAGACGAAAGTTAACTGAAATCACAGCAGAATTCAACACAATCAGGCATTTTAAGAGGCGAGAAACTCTTGCAAAGGCAAAATAAGAGCAGGAGGTCCCCTTCATCACTTATGGTAGATTTTCTTCTATTAGACTAAAACTTCAGAACAATTTTGTGAAGACAAAGATGTCTTGTTCCTGAAGCTACTTAACACAATCCTTCCCTTTAATATCTATTTTATGAATATGGCACAGACAAAGGGTTCCGAGATTTCAGTCATATGATAAAAAGTTGGATATTTCTAGATGTCTTTTGAAAGTTTACCCAGATTCATCCTCCATTTCCAGTGATTTTTCCTGAATAGTACAAGAAAATGCTGTGACTTCATCACTTCTTGACTGAGGTTAATAGCCTAAGGAGCTTTGTCCTTTATGTCCTTTATGTTAAACTCGCCAATAAAATGCTCTGTGTGACCATTATTTATGTATGTAAACAGGAACTAAGGGGAGAAATTGACTGAAGTTAAACTTGGATTTGTTCACTTTCATTTGTTCAGAAATACTAAAACATATTACCAAGTACATCCTACCCAAGTTGCTAAGTAGAAATACAGTCTGCTCCAACCCTTCACAGTTTTATCTGAAACATCCTGTCTTAAAAGAACACTCCAGGTCCTTATACAACACACTGCATCAGGCATAAGCAATCTGCATCATGTCCTAGTACCAAATACTCCCATCTCCCAGCTACAGTACACCTTGCAATGTAAGTACTGTCCTTTAAGCCTCCAGGCAGGGGGTAGCAGGAGACCATCTCCTCTCTCACCACAAAAGCAGCTTTTCTTTCCTGATATTCCTGAAGCTATTGCTGTGTAGCCTTCTAGTCCTGCAGGAGGCAGAGGAACAGAACATCCCTCGCTCTTCCAACTGCTGGTTTCCTCACTAGGTGCACTGGCATTAAAAGCTTGGTGTACCTGCCCAAGCTAGAGTCAGCTAGTAAAGGATGTCTCCAAAATACAGCAGGTATTGCTGAGGCCACTTAGCAGAGTTTCCTGCATGACACAATAAGCTAAACACCTCAGAAAGGGCATACATGTTCACATCCAGAAAATATACTCTGGCTCATTGCCAGTTTAAGGCAGTGGGGGAATCCCTACGTGTGTTTAATGAAAGCTGCAGATAACAGTAATAACTTCAACCGTCTAACTGCTGCAAAGAGCCTGGAGGATCAGGAACAATTTTATACACTGAGAAAGAAGCAAGTATTTTGGGAGATGGAGTGAAAAATGTAACTTATCAATCAGATACATATTTGGGGATTTCAGGATTATCTAGTTCCTGGTTCTAGGAAACCCTAAGGTTAAATTTAGTCTGAGCACTTCAAAGCTTGAGGGGTGTGGGCAGCATCTTCTGTTCAACAGCCTGGTCCTTGAACAAAGACCGAGCTCCATTAGAAGGCTCCTGCAGGTACATCTGGAAACACACAAACCATGAGACTCCATGCAGGACTCCAAATCAAAGGAACACTTCAAATATCTGGAAAGGATTAAAAACACAACCTGTGTGCTAGGGAGTAACTAGAAGGAGGGAAGTGCTGGACTAACAGCAATTGCCAGGGCTCAGTTTGTGTTAACAGTTAAGAACTTGTTTACCTAACAAGGAAATGCAAAGGAAAGGTTATTTCAGACCCACATACGTTTTGGCAGTATTTTATCATTTTCAATCTATTTCTCTCTACTTGGAGTATTTACCTGGGACAAATAATCCATGTTTTCATCAAACTACAGCTGCTGTCTTTTGAAAGGCTATATTCTGGAATCCTTTCCAGAACTGCAAGAGGGGTCAAATCTGCCTGGGCCTGCAAGGAGGCAGCATCTCCCTGCCCAACAGAGATGCTGCATGTTCACGAAGTACATTCTAAAAACAGAGTGAAAACTGCAGCTCAAACAGCTCTAAGGACAGCCCTGGAACTGGAAAAGGCAAAGTTTTCACTGAAAAGAAAGAAACATATACACATCTAAAACACTAATTTCAGTTGTGGAACATGCAATTCTTTTCCACCATTTGTGTTGTGCTGTCAAAAAGGAAAAGCACCCAGCCTTTCTTTACAGGATGCAGTCAAAAGCCTTGCTCACTTCTATAGCAATCAATGAAAAATCCTGACAGAGCCGAAGAAACAGACTGAACTGCCCCTTGCAAAGTCAACACCTTTCTCCACATTACCATTGCCATCATGGATGTTAACTTGACTTCACCTCCATGGGCCATAATCATAAAGGAGAGAGATAAGGGGGAACAGACGTAAATTTAAGAACGTGTTATGTCCATGCCCTCCTTGTTCTAGTTTTGCTCTTTTTCTCCATCTCCACCATGGTTTAACAAATCTTTTCAGTTTGCTTTAATAGCGCTGCAATTATCATTTATGATTAATCCTAGCCACAGTAGAAAGCTGCAATCAGAGTTTTTTGCTGGAGGGGATGTTGTACTTAGTACAGTATAAAAAGTTGTAATGCATGCTGACATGCTATGCAAGTCTTGGAGGAGGGTAGCAAAAATGAGATATCTGGACTCTTTGGGGCAGTAGGGTAAGGTAAAAATGGATCAGGATTTCTGCTTCATCTGGACCCATCAATCTTTATGTGTTTTTGAACATTGCCATTCTGAGTCCATACACAAGAGGATCAGATTTTCATTCCCATTTTTCAAGTGTTGATGTGTATAGCTTCAGTTATGGTAGATAATGCAGGAGACAAAAGTTTTCATACGGTGAACTCTCAGCAGTCTATAAGTTCAAGCATGAGGAAACACAACATCTGTATTACAAGGAAGCTGAAAAGGCAGTTAAAGTGGGAAAGAGAAAGTGCTCAATAGGCAACTTATCATACACCTAAAAACTTGCTCCCTCATTACTGAGAAAGAAAAAAAAAAGTAGTTTGTGCCCAGTAGCTACATGAATTAGGAAAATTTTCTTAAAAGGAAGACATAACAGACACATTCCACAGAAAATGGTTTACGTTACCTACTGTGGGGAATAAAGTTGCCTACAATATGTTCATGCTTCATACTAGATCATTGTACAATTTCAGTCCTGTCCAAATATTTAAATATGAGATTTTAGTGCATGGATATTTCTAAACAGCATTGGACAATTTCTCTACTGTGCACTGAAGCACAGGAAATTTTCTTCTAGACCAGCTGAAAGACTCTGTAGATAAATCCTAGAGAAAATGTCTGTAGCTGTACCAGTTCAAGAAGCATGGGATCTCCAGCTTTCTGGGATGCCTTGAAGCATAAGAACAATGTGTCTCAGCTTATTAGAGAAGGGAAAATAGAGGAAGAAGCTTGACAGTTTTCTGGCTAGACTTAGCCTATGTGTATTATGCCAAGTCTGCTCCAGAAAATCACTTTAGTAAAAAGCTTCTTTATGTTTCTGAACTAGTTTGGTTTCATGAAATATTAAAGATCAGCCATCAAAAGGGAACACATCACTATGAACATTCCTCTCCCATTCAGAAACATCCCACAGTTAAGTGACATGACATTAATGTCACGTTCTTGCCCCGTTACTTCCCAATGACTGCCTGCTGCCTGGGCCTTTAGAGAAGTCACAGCCTGGTTTTGAGTCTGTTGTTTCCTGAACCTTTGTCTAACACAAGAGAAGTGGATGTGGAGTGGGACAAGTTTTCTAGCAAAAGTAAATTGTTTCAGTTGAAGTGAGTGTGAAATCTGAGACACTACAGTTGTACTGGGACATTTTGAGGAATCAAGGAACACACTGGCAGATGGTATTTAACTTGCATAGGTTCAAACTAATGTACACTGGCAAAACGATCTTAATTTCTCCTGTACACTGTTGAGTTGCTAATACAAAGGGAGGCCTTCAAGAGGAGTAAAGTCAGAGGAGTCAATCTGAAAAATCACAGTAAAGCTGCCTAGTCTCTTCCTGCTCAGAAGAGTTACTAAAGCAGACAGGTTCCCTCTTTCTTGGCTCTGTTTAGCAAAGCTTAAAAACTATCCACACACAGATAGGCAACTTCTAAATCAAACTGTCATTTGAAATACCTAGCTCAATCTTCTCTCCAGAAACACAGAGAAGAGACCAAGATAATTGAAAGCAGACCTAGGAAGATGAGTGGAATCAAGAAGAGGCTGCACAGGAGCTAGAAACCTTATTTTTGTCTGTTATAAAGTAGTTTGTGCTCTCTGCCACTAAACAAGGCCACATAAAGGGGAGTCAAGCAATACCCTTTACATCTTGTGCCTTTTTCATGCAATGATTGAAAAGCAGTCACCTAAGATCAGGAGAGGTTCACTAATGAAGTTAATGACAGAATGCACCGATTCTTTTGAAGCAAAGCAAAATGCAGGACTAGAAGCCAATTTCCAAGATGCAAATCAATTTGGCATTAGAGACTTCTAGTGCACAGATTACTAAAATCTGGTAAAAATAATTCAAGTGTGGTACATGGGATTTGGCATTTAAAAAGGACAGTTTCCACAGAGCAGAGTCATACAAATTACATTATCACACACACACAAAGCAGAAGCCAACATCTTCCTCTCATGATGAGAGGTCACCAGCACCCACAACATCTAGAAGTGGTTGTCAGTTTTATAATTAATCTATGCTGACAGATCCATTAATTGGAGCAGATCACATTGCCCAAGCAATATAGGTCACAATGTTTTAACAATACCTATACAAAGCAGTCAATGTTTCAAATGACCTCATGCCACAGCCATTTCTTTTGCAAAAAAGGCCTCCACAAAGTAAAATCCTTGCACCTTTTTCCCCTTTCATGGCAGCCTCCTATCATAAGGAAAGATCAAGCTGAGGGCAGATGTGGGGAAAAGTCATTTACTATGCTGGTAAATGGTAGAGGGAAATGCTGCACTGTCAGTTGCAATTTAATCTTACAAACTGTTTCATTGGAAGTTTTATGTAGAGCAATAAGATTTCCCTGCTGCACCAAAAATAAATCTGTCCATCCAATTACCAGCAAATTATCAACTGTTAACTTCATTAGTGAACAGTAATTTTTTTCCTATCCCACAGGGGGAAAGGAAGACAGAAAAGACCTACCTCTGCCTGATTTGAGTGCAGTTACATCAAAACTGTTTTCAATTCACGACTCTTCATGTGCCCAGAGTGAGTTCCCAGGTCAATATAAGTGGACTTTGAAAGTAACACAAAATTATGGAAACCTGTGATGGCAAAATGAGCTCTGAAAGGAGTGGCACTGTTGAATCACACCTACACACAGCTTCTCTTTTGCCTGAACTGATACAAGTTCCGTATGTCACCCTGCAGAGACATCTGTTCTACATCAGACATAGCTGGCCTGAGGACACAGCCCCCTGCAATGCAAGGACATACTCCAACTCCCAATATACACTTGGGCTGCTCTCAACAGCACAAAAGGTGAAAGTTTAGCTGGAGCAAGCTGGAAGGTAAAGCATTTTGGATCACAGCTACAAGTTCTTAAAGAACATCTAACCCCTATCTGTTCCTTGGGGAAAACAGATATGGTTAACTACAGACTAAGAGACCAAAGCCATTCTTGCACAAGTTTCCACTCATTCCAGGCACTCCAGTTTTGAATGCTTGTTAAAAGCTGATATTTTGTCATACACAAGAAGCTTTTTGGTCCTACAAAACACAGAGGCATCAGCCTGTATATTCTTGATTGCCACCTACTGGCATTTTACATATTAGAGTAAGGTTTACAAATATGCACAAAATAGAAATTAGGCAGCTTCAGGTAATCTTTGCTGAAGCACACATGGTAAATAGTTTTCTAAATCCTAGCTTTTCTCAAGTACTGTGAACAACAAAGAAAGGAATGAAGCTTCACAAAGCCACTACTTCATGACTAATTTAAAACATTACTAACTCAGAACCCGATTCTAGAAAAAAATATAAAGATGCCCTAATAAGGATTTTCTTCCCACCAATTTTTATCTCATTGACAGAAAAGTCCTTCTTCCTGCTTCATTGTATTAGAAATTTGAAACTAAATCTTTAATCTGAGTTGAAGTTTACTTAAAAGGTCTCAACACAATGAGATAGAATAAACAGCACCTACGACTTCCAGTAGCACTTTTCACCAGAAGATCAAGAGTACCAAGACAAGTCTTCTCCTGCACCAGCAATGCTCCCTGAGAAAAATTTGTATATTTCACTTTGCATCTTAAAGGAAACCAGAATCCTCAACCCTGCTCACCAGTTACTGAATCAGCCACAAGAAATGGGAATGGTTTACCTGAGGCTACCCAGCAAACCAGAGACATGGCCAGGACAGAATACAGGTCATCTCTAATCATTCAACCACAAGATATGTTCCCAACCAGAACCTTCCCAGCAGAAGGATTTCACCAGTGATGGAGCCAGCCTTGTAGAACTTCTGAAAGTAATCATCCTCTGCTAGGACACAACTTTGCACAACTGCCTCTACAGTCAGCTTTAAGAAGTCAGTACCAGCATTTTGGAGTTCCAACCTGACCTGTCCTGTGCATTAAATTTATTCAGACAGTTGGTCCCTCCTTTCATTCCACTGCTGCAGTGCTGAATTTCAACATGGCAATAATTAGGCTACTAAAAACATAAGGAATAAAATAAAATTATCCATGTTTCACAGGTTTTCCAGTAAAACCATGCTTTCTGAACAGGTCTTTTAGGCAATGCTGGAGAGACAAAGTAAGAGTGTATTAAGACTATAGCAGGTTCATAATTATGCTATGGCACCAACTAGGAAATAAATTCACAAGTTACAGAAAACAAAAGTCAAAGTCAAGAGAGTGCAGGGGAAAAAAAATAAGTTTTCATCTTGTGTATTTTCCTTCTTTTAATGAATCAAGACAGTCAGAGTTTTACAAAGTAAGAAGAAAAGGAAATCAGTCTCTATATTAAGCCATTCATCAAACTCACTCCAACATAGCCTACAAACTTAAGTCCAAAATTAGTAGATTCCTTCTCATATTAATGTTCAGCCTTTGCACGTAATTTCAGGTACTTATGCACCTTAGTACAAAGTAAAGACTTAAATAGCAACCTATGATACTAATAGCTTGACACCTTCCCAGAAATCACAAAGATTTACAAGTTTGAAACCTAGATCAAACATTAATTAATTTCAAAATAAAGCATGGTCTTTCGTGGAAGAGAACAACATACTCTGAGATTTGTGCAACTGTAAATGGTCAGTTCTCCTAGTAGCATTTTGAACTGATATCAGCTTTAGTGTAAATGCCAGGGGTTTTTTATGTCTAATGCCTAAGTGTTTCTTTGCCTGTTTATTTTAATCAACTATTTGCTGGTAACCAGCAATGCTTGACAGAATTTCTAGGAAGAACAAATTTTATTAATTTCCTTATTTTTAAGTGAGTTAAGTAAATGAAGAATCAATACTCCAAAAACATTTTTCACTTGCAATCTAAGAATTCTTCTCAGCAGAAGCCCAGACCTGAGGCAAGAGTTTCCTAACACTGCAAAGATCAAATCCAGAAATACTACACCATTACACAAAACCACCCTTACAAGTTACCTCAATCAAACTCAAAATAAGCATTTCGTTCTGCCAGAGTAAGAAACTGAAAATTTTCTCTGTATTTTTCTCCAAATCTCTGCTTTCTACCCAAAAGGTTAATTTTTTGAAGAGTAACAAGAACAAACAACAGTTCCATGCCAGCACAGTATTCTTCTTCTTTAACTGGTGATCAGACTGTACTCCAAACAGCCTCCAACAGAAAAACGCTTAAAAGAAATAAGCCACACTACAAAATTCAGACTGCAACCCAGGCTATCTGCTGTTTAATGATAATATTCACATTTCCTGCCAGACAGAACACAGATCAGGACCTTTGTCAAGTCACTGGCCTGAAAACAAGCTTATCATAGATAGGATTAAGACATAAGCATTACATTCAGAACCAGACTTTGTTAAGTTGAGAACAATTTCACCCAGGCTTTGTAATCAGTTCACTTCTACTTCAGAAGAAAGAAAATAAATCATTTCTTATTTGTTCCACTTCTATTATTTTCCTGCCAACTTCTCTGCAATCTCATATGGCTCCCTGCTTTATGTAACTATCCAAACCATTCTTCCTTGTCTCTCTTTTCTCAGCAAATCAGATAGAAACTGATGGATCAAACTTCCAAGGGCAAGTTTACCTTTGGTATTCAATAATAGACAACTTTTTTTCAAAGACTAAAGGTTGGAGCATATGCTTATACATATTCTACCTCAAAAAATTAATGACAGTTGATGTTGTGAGGATAGTTTTCATTAATTGCCCTCCTAGCAGGAGGAACAGGCTTCAATATTACAATCACACCAAACTCTTTGAATAAAAATACAGGGAGGTTATATTATACAGGCCTCTCTATTGAACCATACACATTCAAGCTAAAATCAGGAGTTAGTCAAGTTGCATGACTACTGTGGAGAGAGAAGTCTGGAAGCCTATGTGAACCACAGAAGACAGTACTGACACTGTTGTAACTGCATTGAAGATCTACTAACAGAGGAAACCATGAAGCCAGACAGTCTCCAATAAAGAGTCTGAGAGAACAGAATATAACCACTTTAATTAAATATTATGCAAGTAGCTGAATGACACTGTAGTGCACAATTAACTGTAGATTCTCACCTACCTCTTTATTTCATGTTCTGGCAGGGGGCCCTCACTTTGCAGAGACAGTCTTGATAATGGCAAAAGACAAAACCAGAGAGCATAAGGAATGTGCTCCCAGATGACAGTGGGGAAACCAACAGGAAAAAAAAAATTAAAGGCCTCAATTTTTTTGCAGCTGCTAAGAGATACATGGCACTCCAGACTGGATATCGGCTTTACAACTTTTCTCTTGTAAAAATTAAGTTAATTCTCTAAGTTAAAAATTGAAGGTGATAGAATCAGATAATCTCAAGACCACACTGACTTTAGTGAGGTAGGTATGGCTCATGTTAGCTCCTGGCTGTGTCAGATAAGGCTTCATGAAAACCAGTAGAGATACAGCTCCACTTGCACAAGCCCCAGTTGGATTCTGTCAATGCTACTCAACTACTCTGTGACTACTCTTAGGAGTCTCCTCCCCTACAAATACTTTCCTTTGACTAGGTTACCATTCAATTATTCTAGAAACACAGATCCTACCCAGCTTCTGATCAAAACATCACAGGGAAGATGCAGGCAGCTAGACAGGTATTGTACTCAACTGCTAACACCAGCCATCCTGTTATCTGGCCACAGCACAGGCAAAGTCAAACCTGTGCTGCTACAGGGGCAAGGGATTTCACAAGGGCCCAGGCTCCAGAGAGCTCTTCTGAGGTACCCATATGTGGTACATATGTTAAACACTCCCTCCAGCCTGGCCTCCAGCCAGCTCTCAAAGTACCCACACCCTCAATGTGTTCATTAACCAGTTATAGGATTTTCTGTAAGCTGGGAAGCAGAGCACAAGCTTAAGTCCTTCTGCCTATGCTATTATAGAGACCCTCAAGAAAAGCCAGGAAAACCTCTCCTGACATGAAGTCCTTAAATATATCAAGTTAAGACATATAAAAGTCACTATTCATAATCCTATTAACAGAAAGCAGGAACAAAACAAAGTTTTGGTCACACCAGAGTCCTTTGGCAGGCTCAGTGGATGATGTCAGCTCTCCCAAGTCGTAGAACAGTGCTTCTCTTCCAAGAAAGGAGGTCAGACAATCACCTAAAGCCTTTTAAGCTCCAAAGGCTTAAAAGGCTTTAGGTGATTTTGCTCTGATTATGATATTGGCTATTAGACAGCCAATATCATAATCAGAGCAAAATCAAATCTAAACTCTGAAACAAGCAGTTTCCTCCCTCTGCATTACTACTAAACAAAGCAGGAAGGACTTTTATGCACACATGTATCTGTAGGTGTTGCACACAAGTGGAATGTGGTGGATTCCTTTCTAGTGATTACTTGTAGGGGTTTTTTTTGCCGGGGGAATATTTAAAAAAGTCTAAATTCCAAAAGACGACACTCATGCTGTTGGATGCTAGTCTGTAAAACCAGAGGAGAATCTGACAGGCTGGGTTCTTAGTCTAAATGATCCACATTGACAACTGACAGTCCTTTCAATGAAGAAGCACCTGAGTACTTAATAACAGAGAATTAACAATCTGACAATGGGTAAGGTACTTGCTCAGGCATTAGTAAGGAAACAGAGTGACACCTTACATGAAAAGCTACCTGAATGCCATTTAAACTTGTCAAATTGCAGAAAAATAGAACTTCAAAGTGATAAAATCAAGGTTATTCATTATGTGAACTAATGTCTAATTTTCTTAAATTGCATCCATTTCACACAAGTAAAAACAAGAGAGCTCTTCTTTCTTCTGTTTGCTGGAGCAAACTACCCAGCACAACCAAGAACTACTATAATGGATTCTCAGATCCTGCAGCTAGAAGACACCAAACCAATCACCCTTTCTGACCTCCTGTGAAACACAGATCATACCAGTCCCTAAATGAAGTCCCTGGTTTGACTAGAGCATGCTGTCAAGAAAGACTCAAATTGCCAACAAAGAAAAATCCATGACAACCCTTAGTACAACACTCCAGTGGTTAATTAGCCCCATTCTTTTCAAACACAGCTCTTTCTTCTCGTCTGAACTTGTCCAGCTGCAACCTCCAGCCAGCAGCAATCACAGCACACTTGTCACCTAGATAGAACATTTCTGGTCCTTATATAGGTACTTATAGACTGGTCAAGACACCTTTAAACTTCTGTGAAATAAGCTAAAGTAGATTGTACTCTCAGAGCATGTCACTAAAGGACATTTTTTCAGACCTTTTAATCATTCTGACATTGCCTCTGATCCTCCTCCAATTTATCAGCATCCTTCTAGCACTGTTGAAATGAGAGCCAGGCACACTATTACAAAAGCAATTGCACCAGTGACAAAGGAATTACCTCTAGCCTCTCATTTAAAAATCCCTCGTTTTCACACCCAAAGACCTCATTAATCTTGGTGGTAACTTAGGAACTGGTTATTCAGCAGATGCCTCAAGTCCCTCTCAGAGTCTACCCCTCCCCAGTAGGTTCTCCTACTATAGAACCACTACCTCTTTAGTTCCCAGATGCCAAACTTAACTTTTAGCCCTACTAGGAAGCTCCACATTTGCTTACTTACATTTTCCTATATAGTACTACTGGCTTGTAAACATGGTATTACAGAATAGCATCTTCCTTGTTGGCAGAAGACTTGGGGGAGCATAACTGCAGACTTTAACCACTAATGATCTTGGGGGTTATTCCACATTCATGTAATTAAAAAGCATTAAACAGATCTGGGAACCAAATGCTGCAGAACCTTACAAGAAACACATGTTCAGCAATAATTCCTTGTTAACCATCATGTTTAGAGACCTGTCACAGCTGGCCAGTTGGTAATATCATTAGTGTGTGCCATGCTAGTTCTCTATCACTTTTTTCCAAAATGTCCTGTGGTAGCAAGTCAACTGCTTTAGAGATGTCTAGAGAATTTCCTTTAATCAACTAAATTTATCAAAAGAGATATCAAGTTAGTTTGACAGGATCGCTTTTCCATAAACCCAACTTGACTGACATTAATTATATTACTCTTTTTAACTCTTTGCTACTCAAATCCTTTAATCAGCCATTTCATTATTGTGCCCAGGATAAACATCAAGTTGACAGGGCTATAATTACCAGATTTGTCTTGTTTTCCCTTTTCATGCAGTGGCACAACATGAAGTTTCTTCCAGGCTTCTGGAATCTCACCACAAATCCAAGAACAAACATCATTATCAGTATCACAGAGAGACAGATATGCCATCATTTTCAAAACTGCTTATGGTTACACAGGGTAAATCAGCTCCAGAACCTACATTCCTGTCACAGGATGTGCATCATGTATCTCACTGAAGTACAACTAAGCTATGAGCAAACACCAAGAAAGGACAAGCTAAAATGCTAGATGGCAGATGCCTCAATCTAGCACACTTTGAAGGCCTCAAATTACCACAATAGCATTTCAAGATTCCTTTGAGAAGAAAGCCCTCCACAGCTGCCTCCTGAACTGTCCATGCAATAGAAGCAGGGAGAGGACCCCTGAAATGCTGCCCTGATTTGCATGGTTTGATCAGAGACCATCATCAGAGCAAGTGTTGAACTGTGCACAAGTGAGCACATTTGGGAGACTGGTAACAACAACTCATCACCATGAGAGAAGATGCTGTTTGCTGAAGCCTTCTAGGCAAGAGCTCTAATTGAAATCAATGCTAAACTCTCAAAGTCAGGAGACACAGAAGCTTAAAGATGTCAGCAAAATCTAACTCTTAATGAAAAAAAGATTAGACAAGTGGAAACCAGGCTAAGAAGGGGCTTGAGGGCCTAGATGGAAGTGATAGTTGATGTAAGAGATGGGGACATGTCAAAGTAAGAAACATTGCAGAAGGGCAATAAGGCAGCAGAGGAGAAAGAAGCAGTTAACATGGAAAGGATGGTGGAGGAGAAAGATATTAAATCAATGGTACCACTGCAAAACCAAATGTAATTGTTTGAAAGCACGTTTCAACAGTCCCCTCTCAGCCTGCTTCAGTCAGCTTTCACAGCCTTTGCTCAGTGCTGTCAAGTGCCATCCCACTGCACAGAGGGGAACAAATATTACAGGCAGCAAGAAAATAAAACAGCTCTCAGGATGGAAACCTGGATCTCCTTACCAGTCACTGCAGTCATGTGACTGTAGCTGCTCTGCTCTCCAGGGCTCTAACACAACCTGTGTTAACACTGGGCAGAGCCAGAACATTTGTCTCTATCAGAAACAGTAGACAAAAGTCTTCTCGGTGAATGTGCTATAGGTCAAGCTTCTTATTTGCCTCCTGACACAAGCAGCATGATGTTGCATTGTTCTGAAGAGAAATCACCAACCCAAGAAACTTCATAATTTCAAAGAACCACTCTCACCCTTAAAAGCAACCTTGGGCTTTTAAGATGGATTGAAGATGGGGGCTGTGCTTTCATGGCAACAGACACAAGTAAAAAAAAAAAAGAAAAGTATCATCAATTTGCTAGGTCTAGTAAAATTTTATTATGCTATGTCCAAAGCATCTTTGCCTCTATGTAAAACAGTATCAAACCCATTGCAGACCTGGCCAAATTGGCTGGCAACTCAGAAGAGATGGCACAGCTAACAGCAACCAAGCTAAAATGTTGGGACTAAATCAAACTGACAATGTCCCTTTAAGGGAACAAGCATACTCAAATAGGTCTATTTTTAAACCACTTTTGCAGTAGGCTGCCATTTCTGACACTGTTACCAGCAGCCAAGACAGCATCTGCGGCAGCAATTTAATAGAGACAGTATAGTGGCAGGATGTTTCTCTACCTCCCTCCCCAGCCTTGTCTCAGGAAAAGTGCAGTGAAGAGATTTCAATGAATTTTTTTCCCCAAAAAACTCAAAGCAAAGCAACCAGCATACAGTGCATTCATCAAATGGAACAACAACAGCCATGGCTGTACACAGTCTGTGCTCTGATCTTTCAGGCACTGGTGTTATTGCTAGTCAGACCACTTATGGCTCTAGAATATCAAAGAGGGAGAGATACAACAATTCATCAGTATCTGTAAGAAATGGGTGAGATTTATTCCACAGCCAGAACCACAAGGCAGCAGATTTCAACTCCTACTAAAGATTGGTCTCTAGAGGGCCTTTCCTCCTCTCCTCCACCCAAACAAAATTCACTCATTTTCAGAAAATCTGTTAGGCATTAGGGGGGAAAAAAAAAAAAACAACTTTTTATTGTCTTGTGAAGAAACAACACTATTCCTTGTAGAGTAACTTAAAAGACATCACAATTTTTATATGTTCTTAAACCATTTTTGTTTATGACTTCTCTGGTCATTCCTATACAATATTTGGAAACAAGTCTGAAGAGGAGATGTAGTACACCTAGGCAAAGAACCCCTTTTAAAATACTTAAGACCATATTAGGCTTGGAGGAAAAAAGCCTATAAAATCCTATAGTATTAAGTATTTTTCATCTCCCACTAAAGCAACACCAGTGAAGAGTCAATTGTTCTAGCTGATTCATTCAGATGTAAAATACAAGAGATGCTCCATCCATCAAGAAGGCTGTAGTTTTAGATTAGTAAACTCATCTGACATAGCTCTTAAAACTTGCTCGTTTGCCGCCTATATTCTCACAAAACAGGCAAACAGATGCTAATTAACAGCAGTGCTTCTGAGAGCTGAGAAGTTACACCCAATATTGTCAACATTTTAGGTTTCTACACTAGGGAATACAGCATTAACTTGGGTCAAGCCATCTCTGCAATTCTTCACATTTCCTTCACATTGTGGAACACAATTTAATAGAGGCACAACCTCCCCAACACTTTCCCTTTGCCCATTAACAAACTTCTAACATCCCTGTGGCACCCTCAGCAAGTGCTTATGCAGCAAAGAACTAGCAGAGAGACATTTAAACTCTTTCAGCTGTCTGTCATACAGTTTTAACCATGTGATCAGCAAACACTACAGACCACAGCAACCCACAAGCTGTAACTTCATTATCTACTGCAAAACTGGACAGCTACACAGATTGCAACAGTGTAGCACAGAGTTCATAAAACATCCTCTTCTAACCTTAAAAAGCATAATTTCCAGAGTAGAAAGTGCTCCCTTATTCATTAACATCAAAATGTCACTAATAGTGTCACTAGGCATCAGGCAGCATCCTTTTGAGAATCTGGCACATTTTTCACTCCCAGCTTTCAGATGAGTACAGCATTCAGCTGAATAGCTTTTTCAACAAATGACATGTCACAGCCTTGACACAAAAATACTTGCACCTTGTCAATCATTCACTCACCATCAAGTTCAAATGCTCATCTTCACAGAGATGAATTTGATCTGCACTGCAGTTAATGTTAAATATGGACTCACAGAGAAGACGAGCGCAAATAAAAGTACAAAGTAATTGTGGCAAATCAGAGAAAATACCATGTCATTTGTACATGAAATAGGCTACTAGGAACTTCTGTAGCATGTAGACATTCGGGCATATGGAACAACAATAGTCGAGTGTCAGATGACAAGGATGGAAATGTAAGCTGATATGGATGGCCTCCAATTTTAAACTGCTGACCTAGAAGTCCCAGCCCAAAGGTTAGCTACTGTTTTATCCATCAAGGTTGTTATACTGCAACCATCACTATAATATAACACAGCCAGTCAGGTACTTTATTGCCAGAGAGAAATCCATGTGTCATTTCCAACACCCCAGTTATTTTTTTGATAGATGTGTAAAACAAAGCACTGTTGTGCACAGCGAGTTGCCCGTACTAGCCAAGGCATCATTCACCACACGACTCAAGCCAATTCAGTCTGAACTAAAAAAATGGCAAAAATTAAACATAGCCACTTCAGAATTATTCAGGAAAAATAATAGTGATTATTAACTTTTGTATATAATCTCTCTGGGTCTGTATCACAAAAATAATTAAAACATCTTAAAAATGCTAGTGAGGAAAGAGCAGAAACCACCCAAAGACCTAGCCTGGCATTTCAAAAAGGTGCAAAAAATTAATTCAAAGGAGCTGGTTCCTTAATACTTGCAGGTCACTTCAGAAATAACAATCTAAGATGCCTGAAATGACAAGGTTGTCACCACTGAATCCAGATGCTAGTGGAATTGATAGTAATGCAAGACACAAGCTAGAGAAAAGGTCTTAGTATTACACTCTCCCTGCTTTTCAGAGTAATCTTAGACTTGTCTTGGCCTCATTCTCCCCACCTCCTGCAGTGGACTTTACACTGAATTCTATAGTATTTCACAACTGCATTTTTAATGGAGAACTACATTCAATAGAGAAGGCCATTTTCTAGCATAGCACCACTTTGACCTGATATTTTTAGTCAGCCTGTTCCCAGAGTTTTCCCAGTACTCCCAAATCACCCACACTTTAAACATCTGTAAATGCTATCTCCAATGGAGATCCTTTTGGGCCACCTCACATAGCTAGGACACAACTGAGCTTTTAATCAAGGTTTGTCTCACTCTAGAGTTAAGGATCAGGATATATTGTTCCTCTCATTTAACATTCTGTTTATTTCCTTTTTATCTTGATACCAAACACCTTAAAAATAACAGATTAAACAAACAGGTCAGTCATCATACATCATATCTAAGCAACAGTTCTAAGGTTATTGATTCTTATAGATTTTAATATCCCATTGAACAACCCAATGTGATTAACTCAATTTTATTCAATGCCACTCATTCATTACTTTGAGCTCTTAACTTCCACATGGTAGACCAGCTGGATTTCTGTCTCCTCAGTTTTCTTTTCATCCCTGTGTCACAGATCAGGTTACTCTATACAGTATTTGCAGTCAAAAACCTCAGGGAATCAATTCAAGGGCAGCAAGCATCAGTAAAGCAGTCACTCCATTAAAGAAGGCTTCAAAGAGTCACTCTTTGAATGAAGGTGCTGCTGTTTGGGCATTCCCAAGACCCTAAGCAACGGACAACTGGCAGGATGGATAGCCAGGACACACTGGGATACTGTCTCCATGTTCAGTGACAGCAGACAAAAATCACAAAAGCATCAAGGTTGGAAAAGACCTTCAAGATCAAGTCCAACCTTTGACCAAACATCACCATGCCAACTAAACCATAGCATTAAGCGTCACATCCAGTCATTTACTGAACACTTCCAGGGATGATGACTCAACCATGACCCTGGGAAGTAAATTCCAGTGCTTAGCTACCCTTTCAGTGAAAAAAATTATTCCTGGTATCCAAACAGATCCTCCTGAGGCACAGCTTGAGGCTATGTCCTCATAACCGGTCAATGGCTGCCTGGGAGAAGAGGCCAGCGCCATCTTGCTGCAGCCAACTTTCAGGTAGTTGTAGAGAGTGATAGAATCACCACTGAGCGTTCTCCAGATTAAATAACCCTATCTCCCTCAGCCCCTCTCCTCATATAACTTATTCCCTAGACTCTTAGACCAGCCTGCTCTTGTACCTCTCTTGGCATTTTGATTCTTTTTCAAGCTACTCTGGGAAGGCTGGAAGCACTACACATCCTCTTTTCACAGTGACCTCTATGCAAAGAGCTTCTTCCTGCTTCACTGTGCCAGTGCAACAAAACCATATTTCCCATTCTATGCCCTTTCATCTAAGGAGGGCTCTCGGATGAGAACACTGGCATGACAGAGAGAAGGAACATAATAGCAAGTACTGGAGCTCTTAAAGCAATGTATTTTTCTCCTGGTTCTAAATAATTTTATTGTATCTCACATTTTCATCACATTATCTCAAATGGCAGGAACTGCCCCACCACTTGCTTTCATAGCATTGCCATTACTGGAAAGAAGCATTTTTTAATGGTGCCAGGGCTATTGCTCCAACAGGAAAAAAAAGGGATTGTGGTAGGGTGCCCATTTACCCACTGCTACCTCATTTCATCAGCCATTTATCAACACATTCTTCATTTGGAGAAATAAAATCAATGGTAAGTGGAGCTCTTTCAGTGCATTTAACTTCCCTGGCATGATACAGGTGGTAACACAGCTGAGATCAAACACTTTCATCTCTCCTCCAGAGCCAGCTTGGCTGCAGACTAGCTGCTTCTCAATTAGAGACTGCAATATTTCTGGCAAGGATTATGTGTGCTTTCTACAGCTCAGATTTGCCTCACTGTGAGGTTTTTTTGTTTAAAGAACAATCACTTTCTTACTAGACCATTCACCTTTTACCCAAGGTCTGTAAAAAATAAAAAGGCCTGGCTCAAGTTATGTATGTGACATAAATCTGTGGAAAACTTTAGGCAGACATGAAGACAGATTTTAGAACACTGATTCTGTGTTACAGAAGTTAGTTTATAAATCCTGTCACACACTGCAATAAGCATTTCTCTGTTGGTTTCCTGAAAGAGAAGGGTTATAACTGCATTTTGAACAAAGACCAAAGAAGATTCAGAAGATCGCCTGGTCTGTTGCTAAGTCACTTCTGTATCCTGGACATCTTTACTCCACATTAGGAGGACAATAGGTCCCTGACAATTGCCTTGCACAGCAACTTTTACCAAGTTTAATTTCTTCAAATATCCATGAGGACAACAGAAAAGGAGTACCACCATTCCAGTGCTTTGCAGGGAGAAAGAGGTACTGTAGTAGCTTGTTCCACTTTCAGAATTCTTTTTCCCTTTCATGGCTTTATATTTAATATATAATTTAACAGGTAAAATTAGCTATCCCAGCTCTAGAAAGATTAGAGATCCTGGAATCAAAAGGTTAGTAATGCCTTATGTTCCCACATAAGTAAGATAGATGTCTGTAAGTAAGATCTCTGTCATGGCTTGTAAGAATGGCTGATACAGAATCAAATCATACCAATACAAACCTTTTCTTTTTGACAGGGCAGAGTATTTTATAATGTAAACCAAGGAACAAGAAAGAACAACTAGAAGTTCCTATATTTGACATAAATTCCCCATGACCTCTTTAATGGCACTTATTACTTTGTAATCTTTATGTGCATCCACACCTCTCTACATCTCCTGCAGGGTCCACAGGATGACAGTATGCCACTTAATTAATTTAAGCTTCTACATATTTGTTAGTATTTGCTTCAGTTGATCATTCTTTGCAATTTGTCACCCCTTCACAAATAATGATGCAAAATAACTCGGATGTCTAGTTTTTAACTTTAAAGCCAAATGATCTGTAGTTTCACCCCTGATACTGAGATCAGTAATATTTGGCAGACAGGTAACATACTGATTTACACATACAAGTGTTTAAAATACTACATACTGGAAACATTCCTTCCCCCAGTCTTCAGGCTAGCTCCTCATCCAGTAACGTACATTGTGTTTTGCACCTTATGAATTCCTACTATGCATGTAGTTCAATAAATCAGCACTTATAAATCAGCCACAGTCTCTGTGTTGAATCCATCTTCCAACTCCCTGCCCTGAAATGCTTTGTCAGCAAAGGCTTGAGCTATTGGTTCTGTAGGTGCAGGTAGATCAATATTAAACACATGGCAGGTTAGTCTGCAGTGACTAACTCTAGCTCTGCTCCCCCAGTCACGTGAGTGCACATACCTGGCTGAGATAGCAGAGCACTCAGCACTGATCAAAGTCCCCAGCGTAACTGTTGCTGACGCCCAGCATAGTGGGTCTCCCGTAAGCACCAATTATACTGATCATGGACAAAAATGTTCCTGAAAGTTGAGGAAGTAGGACCACCTTAAAAACTGGATGGTTCAGAATAAGCTGTTGTGTTGTGGTTAACGGCCCCTTCACCTGCTGAAACCCACAAACTCTCAGCTCTTTTGAGAAGAGTCACATCTTGCTACATCAATATTATGTAAAACTGTCAGCTTAATTTTTAATCTCTTCTACAGAAAAAAAAAATGGGTACCCAGAACTCTCACTTTACTACCTTTTGCTGATATTCAATGCAAAGTGGAATCCAATTTTTCTACACATTTTAGGTTGTACCTTGCCTGACACTCGAGGAAATAAAATCATGAAATTTTTAAAAAGAAAGGAAAAATGCACACCAGAGACCAGGCTGAAGCAGCACTACTTTGTATTAACCGTTTTCACCTCCAAAAACAACCCTGACTCTTAATTCCATCAACATTTCCTCTTACCAAAACACTAGGAAATGGCTTTGCTGCTTAAGTACCACTGGATTTTTGGTAGGGTATCATCATAAGCTGATGAAAAGCAGAGAACTGGAATATGATAAAAAAAATTATCTTTCATCTACTTGGAAGAGACACAGAAAAGCAACATCAAGGAAGCAGCAGTGTTTCAGCCACAGGTATCACAGCTTAGTATATAGTCCCAGAGTAAATATGGGAGGGCAGCAAGCTGATCCAGGGTGCAAACACAGAGACCATAACTGATGCTTCAGATAGAGGAAGCTGCCAGCATTTTAAAAATAACTAAAAAAACCCACCCCACACTCACAGTGTCACCATACCCTACCTGCCCAGCTCAGCTGTTTGGACAGGCAATAAAAATAATTCATACAGCAAACTTAGCACCTGTGTCAAGGAAGACAGCATGCCTATCATGGAGTGTCATGACATACTACAGACAAACAAGCCCTTCACAGCTTTCAACTGACAGGTAAATCAAGCACAAGAATAACCTTTTTCCTTAAGGCATCATCACTGGAATGCAGTCTCCTCCAGAGCAAAACACTGAAGAGATTCAACAGCAAAAATGTAACTCCACACTGTAGACAGTACAAAGGAAACCACAAAGGTAGGTGAACTAAGGAAACAGCCTATAGCTGGAAAAGAGCCAAGTACTGGAGATAATCCTGGTTATATAGAGTGATGGGAAGCAATACCACTGGTTAATGGCCACTTAAGTCTTTGCCTTAGAAACTCACCTGGAAGGAGCTCCACCAGTTAAAATAAAAAGAACAAGTCACCTAATAAATGATCACCCCATCTTATGCAACATCCAAGGGTTCTGCATTCAAGTGCTCACCTGAGCATCCTCAAGATCTTGCCCATCACAACCTGAGTGCAGCTTTCAGAAGGAAGGTACAGGGAGGCTCTATGCTGCTATGACAGACTGTTTCATGCTGTCAGTAGGAATCATTAATACTCTGTCAGATTGGATCCTTGCTCTGGACCAAGGTGGCATGGTTTAAACCCAGGCAGCAACCCAGCCCCACACAGCCATTCATTCACTCTCCCACCAGCATGATCCAGAAGAGAATCAAAAGGGCAAAAGCTAAAAAACTTTAAATTGACATGAAGACAGTTTAATAGGCAAAGCAAACGCCACACCTACAAGCAAAGCAAGGAATGAATTCACTGCTTCCCATGGGCAAGCAGGTGTTCTTCCATCTCCAGGAGGACGGCGCCCCATCACATGTAACAGTTACTTGGGAAGACAAACACCATCACTCCAAACATGTCCCCACTTCTTCTCCCTGATCCCACAGGTGGGGAAGTGAGCCAGCAGCTGCATGGTACGTCATTGCTGGCTGGGCTTAAACCACAACACAAGGGCACATTTTTACAGGCCCCAATATGAAATACACAGGCTGTTACATTTACATACAGCCTTCAGGTTCCAACTGCTTTAGGAACAAGAAAATAGCCCATGGAGAATGCCTCTGCTCTTTCCTCTTGTTCTTTTGCATACCTTTGAGCTGCTTTGCTTTTAGCCAAATGCCAAAGATATCAGGCTTTCATCCTCCATGGCAGGACTCTACCCCACAGGGAAACACATCAAAGCTGTCAGTCCTACACACATATCACCATTTACTGAGAAATTGCCCTGTCCTATCACCCACCCACACCTCAACAGATAAGCAACCCTCACCACATGTGTCAGTCCTCAGTATGAAATGGAAAAGCCTGCAGTCAAAGCAACAGCTGCCACAGCCAATTTAGCCATTGGTAGAAAGAGAAGTGAGGGAGAGAGAAGCCCACTGAAATTTTGTAGTCTCTGCTGTTATTTTTATTACAGAAGACCTTGATTAACACCATTTCAGATATAATACCTATACAAATTAAAACCCTGGATCAGGGTAAAGTCCCAATACAGGAGGCATGCAAGCACACTATTATTTCTGCTTCTACAACTCAAATAATATAGTGACTACATGACTAAGATCACAAAGGGAAAACTGGGATTTGTGTCTCCTGTGACAGTGATCAGCACCAGACTAGGGAATAAGGGACCACTCATGTACAAGAACTCCAGCAGCCCAAAAGAAGCCTTCAAGAATAAAATTCAATGGGCACGTGTCAAAACTGTCAAAAAAAACTTTCATGCTAATGCTCCTAAGTTGCTCCCAGGCCCTGAAATGGCTTCATTATTTGTGTGCAATGGTGCAGTAGAGGTGAAGACTGAACACCATACCCACAGCATGCATTCAGACCAGACAATCCAGCAACAATTTTCCCTCTCCTGAGTTCACTTCTACTAAGTCTTCAGCAGAAAGCTCTACACAAGATCTCAAGCCCCAGGCTGTAAGTAGTGTTTTGCTGGGATGTTTTTTTTGTTTGGTCATTTTCCCCCTGTTGGAGCATAATTTCCACTCATGGGTGATCCAAGGGGGAGACAAAGAACTAAGGGAAGCTATAAGCCTTTTGGCCACTCCATTAGCACCAAAGATGGGCTCCTATATTCCAAGATGTTGCTGAAATTACAAAAATTCACAGCCCTCTCTGCCTTGCAGGATGCATTTCCCCTGCCCTCCAAGCATATCCATGTTTGTACTACTGTGACAAGCAATGGCTCCAACCAGAGGAGGACTCCATGATGCCAAATGCAGCCCACCTACAGCAAAGAAACAGCTCCTGCCCCTAAAAGCAGTCATAATTTTAAACAAGGTGAAACGAGGGGGATGAACCAAATACAGAGGACAAGTAAAAGGATGGAAAAGCTATCATTTGAACAGGACTTTTAAACTGACTGTCTCTACTCCTCCTCCTGTTTTTTAGAGAGCTTAGTTGCCCACAACTAACACATCATAAAGACTAAAAAAATGAACTGGAGTTTGAGGATTTTTTTTTTTTTATGCAGAGAAGGGCAGAAATATAACAAAGAGCTACCTTAATGCAGGGAGATTCAGCTGTTCCCATGCTCTTTTAAGCAAGTAATTACAAGTGATTGGGTGATTCTCTAGAGGTGTGTTAGAGGAGGCAGGGATTTAAATGCTGCTGCTGAATTTTACAACAGGGGAAGGTACTTATCTACCCTCACCTGGCCCTCCTTTTTATGACTGGCTTATTCCATTCTCAGATGCCTAAAAAGGATAGGAAAGAATGAGAAAGTGTGGGAGTACACTTCTTTTATCCCTGCCTGAAGCCAAGAGAATGTTGAATTTATAGTGTGTCCACTACACACACCCCTCCACAGCTTGTATCACTCAGAATCCACAGCAGAAGGACACGACATTTCTCCAGATTGCAATATGCCCATTCATTTTCAGATACCAGTACTGCTGCTTAGGATAACTACTGCACACCAGGAAATTACCAGAGGGGGAAAAAAAAGAAAGAAAAAACAAAACCACCATGTGCCAAGAGAAGAGGGGACACATGTGCCAAGCTCTTTTCCAAGAAGATTATGCTAGAAAACTAAGCAGTGATCTGAAAGGATAACTTCAGATGAATAGACTCATATGCAGCCCATGTATTTAGCCATGTATGCCAACTGCCAATATAGCACAGCTCTGCTATTCATCCCATCTGATTGTAAAAGGGTGGGAGTTGACAGCTTTGCATTGCCAAAATGCCAGCCACTAGCCAAAAGGTACATTTGGTTGCTTGTCAGTGCAGCAGATGTGAAATGGGCAGCCTTTCCCTTCTCTGACCTCCTCAAGGACAGCAAAAGCAGCTCCAGAAAAGAACAGAGATCAGCAAAACTAACTGATTTTCTGAAAGTTCTTTTTGGCACTATTCCTACATCATGCGGTTTTTCCCACCAGAAATTTGTCAAGAAAAAATAATCCCCTTAATATTTATTTCTTGTGTAAGAAAATCTAGGGAGCTGAAGACATTCAGATTAAAAAAAAGAGGAGAGTTATCGATAACGCCAAGAAGGGCTTGTGCTGACAGGATTAAGTGGAATGCTGACCAGCATGGGGGAATACTGAACACATAAGACTGAGACACCACAGAAAAGATAAGCCCAAATTTCTCCATTTTCTCTTACAAATGCCCTGCTTACTCACTGCCTTTTGAAGCACTAAAACATGTAACGGGGTATCCCATATCTGGAGGCACTTTTTTTGAAATTCAATTATCATCTAATTACTGGGGAGAGAAGTAGCTTCACCTTGCTGTGCAGCATGGATGAAAATTACTGTGACTGTAAATACAGAGGGGGAAGGCAGGAGGAAAGGAGTTTCACTTGGTGACTCCAGTTAAATCAGTGCTGGGGAGAAATCAGGTGCAAACAGGCCAGCTAGAAATCTGTATGTAACAATTCTACCCTTAAAAGATATTCCTCTAAGTAAATATATGCCAAAAAAGCTATCTTGCTGCTTAACACAACATTAAATATTTGCCCAATCCTACCACACTACAAAACAGTCAAAAGAGGGTGCTAACTGCACCAGCTAGACAGATTCCATGCAAAACAGAGACAGCAGAGATGTGAATAGAGGTACAGAGGAGAGGCTTCACAGAGTTACCATTCTGAAGGGGAAAGGAGGCTTGCTCCTTGGCATGCTTACCACCTTCTAGAAACTCCACCAAAAAACTGACAAGCCAAAAATACTCAGTTTGAGCTTCAAAAAGGCTATGATTTTTACATCTGACTGTTAGGAAGAACTCCTGTATTACATATAATTCTAAGCAAGCTGATTGGATAAATCCATGGATGATTTTAAAGCTTTTAAGCTTTTTAAAACTTACTCATTTAATTAGCCATTGTATTTTCAAATCGGAAACTCATTTAAAGCCACTGGGACACCGAAGTTATTAAAAGTAGGGTTTATTTACAGACCCATTCTTAGCAGCATATTTAGTTAATAAAACATAGGTAAATTGTATGTGGTGTTAATAAGCTTATTAAAACAGTTAACCCAGGAACATTTCTTATTTAATACAGTAAACCATAACCTTCTCAGAGAACCTCTCCTTCCCTGTTCAAGGGAATTTACTGGGACCAAACTCCTATTTTTAAATTCAGGCTATAAGTGGTATATTCAAAGAGGTTAATTTGAATGACCAATGTTTTAACACATACTATCTAATCAGAATAATAAGAACTTTAGCATGCACGACTTAGTCACAACTCCTTTAAAAAAAGCAAAGTTCTTCTGTTATCCTGGTAGTGCCAGGATATAATAACTGACTTAACAGACAAATTCCTTTATAATGGCAGAAAGTAGTGAGAGAAAGCAGGATTTTTCACTTCTGTCTTTGTACAATTCCCATTTGTATGACTCAGGTTTTGGTTTGTACTGGGGATACTTCACAATACTACACTCAGACTACTGTCCCTTAGAAATGGATTCTGGAAGGATCATTTTGCTACCTTCTGTGCTCAAGGCACTAAAAATGTGTTACACCAAGGAGAACAGAAGGATAACTTGCTGTACAACTACAGTATCAAACACTGGAAAAGAACAGCTTAGCCAGAGTCTGATGCACGTTAGTGAAAAAACCAGAACAATATACGGCATCAGCCTGCAATACCAGCAAGCAGCATTCTCTGCCAGAGACTCAGGTGGACCCAATATGTGTATAGACAGATATTAATGCCTAACAAAAGTTCTTGGCATTGTCCATGTGAGGCCAAAGCTTTGAAGGCTCCAGGGAATCCCCAGGTTCTCCTAAATTCCCACACTGCATCAGACTCTGTGTGGTGACGAGAACAGTCCTTCAATGCCTGCACACCTTATAGCTTTCTCCTTCAATTCAGTGAAGGAGAAACCACCATCTAGTGAAAGATTCCCTGCCTCTGGTGGAGGATTCTCTGTCCATGACTAGGGGCTGGAACTAGATGATGTTTAAGATGCTTCCAGCTCAAACTATTTTATGATGACTTTACATTATGGTCTCAGAAGGTATAACTTCTTTCAAAGCATTTAGATTGCGCCTCTTTTTTCACTGTCTTTACTTCATCAGTTTATTAAGAACACACCTGTTGTCACTTTTGTGCTTTAAGACAGGAAATAGGTCTGATCCAACATAACACAGCCAGACTTTAAAGCATGGTAAATATTTGGGTCTTGAAGCTTATTTCAGCCCCAGAAGACCCTCTGCTTCCTCTAAGGATGTACCAACACAAATACCATGGGAAAGGTAGAGAACTGGAGAAGAGCAGTCAGCCTCATTTACTAGAATTGGTATGGGACAACACCTGGTCCATTGTGCCATTTGCCCTTTTTAAGGCCAAGTTGATTGCACAATGAACACCAAGTCCACATTTCATGCCTTATTTTATGTATACAAAAACTCTGTGGGTACATAAACATCAAAAAGCTAAACAGTCCATGAGAGAGACTACAAGGCTGTTGGAGTTACTAAATCCCATTTGGCCACAGAAATTGTCTCTGCCGTAGAATGAGACAACTTTGATTTTCCAAAAGGCATTTCATCAGGAAGGTGTATGCCACACAGTAATTACCCATGTTCTCCAAAGTGTTGAGACAGATGACCAGCTGCATACCTATCCTCCTCCTGGCCTAGCTCCCAAGTACTCTGGCATTTCCCCCTGTTGTCTACATGAACGTGACTGAAGACAAAGGCAAACTGCATTAAGGTTTCTGGCAGTTGGGTAGCACTCCGTGTTTTGAGGACCACAGCCTAGGACCCAGTTAAAACAGTAACTGTTTACAACATGCTACAAATACCCTGTTAGGAAACATAACAGCTCCAAACTGCTCTGTTCTGTGAAATATGTCATCAGAGCTCTGCCAGGGTACAGCCACATTAAGTATTCTGCACATCCTTGAAATCCAAATGTACATGCCACCAAACCTGATTAACCTCTCACATACACTTCCTGGATAAGAAACTAAAGGTGGCTAGATTAATATCTAAATTTCTATTTGGTTGGGGGGAGGAGGGGGAGGCTTGTTTTGTTTCTTTGGTTTTTTGAGTTTTTTTCTAAATTTTAAATAAAAATAGTGTTTACTGTTCTCCATCATTTGCTTCTGACCTTATAAAACAAGACACGTGAAAATCTAGAGGCAAATAAAAGCAGGTTCTCTTCAGTGATATGATATCAACAGAACTTCAATATATGTTCTCTGTTACTTCTGAAGCCTCATTCAGAAAATCACTTCCCTCTTTTTAAGGAAAGAGCACTTACAATAACAAGGAGCTACTGCCCTTTTTACAGCTTTAATTTAGTCTAATTGCCCAATTATAGCTGCTCCCATTTTCACAGGAGACTATATTATTGGAAGTATTCCTCTGCCTAGAAGAGTCTTTACTGACATCAAGCAGGTACAGTGTAATTTATTTCAGATAAAGATGAAAAGATAAACAAAGTAAAGCTTTCAGGAAAGAGCACAGCACAACTGTGTTTCCCCTCTGCGGCAAAATCTAGCAACTTCAAGAACAAAATGGCACCAGACACCATCTTTAAAAAACACACAAAGATATACGGTGGAGAGGGAGAAAGAAAGATTTTTTTAAAAAAAGTTGTAAAAGACTAGCAGTTTTACAGCTAGTCTTTTGGAATAAGGGATGACCCACAAAAGGAATGCAAGGTGAAAAGGACTATAGGGAACATGAGGTGCAAAGGAAAGACTGTGAAGTAAATTTCTCCCAGATATTTCTTCAAAGAGCATGGCAAATTCAGGAACAGATTCCATGGCAATTGTGCAATGCAACCCAAAAGAGCTAGCTGCTGTCCAGGGATATTTATGATGCTTTATACAGGGAGACTATTATCCCTTGGAATAGACTACAGAAGAATCATTTTGCTACTTCACAAGTCCAAAGCTCTAAAAATCTGTGTTACACTTAGGTGAGTAAAAGTGAAGTATGCAGAAGTGATCAAAAGAGAACAGGCTGGGTTTATAGCCTGCAGGGGAAACAACTGATCATATATTCTTCCTATGACAAACAACTGAGAAAGTAATTGAGAGCCTAGCAGAAACCAATGTTGTTACCTCAGCATTATTGATTTTCGGCAGACATCTTAATCTAACACATGACAAAACTTTGGTCATTCAAGTAAGATATAGCTTTCAAGGAAAAATGATATTTATAAAGGTAGTTTATGGTTCAGTTAGAGATTCTTATGAAGTCAAGCTCAGGCTATAGAGGACTAGAAAGAAAAAGACTTCTTAAAAACAAAATGGATAGAAAGTTCGATTAAAAGGTGAAAATATGATTCAAGTATACTAAAGCAGAAGTATCTTCTAATGTTCAAAACACTAAAAGAAGGTAGTAAAAACATAACTTTAAAATACTGTACTAAGAAAGCCTCATTCTTATTAAAATGATGAGTGGCACTGAAGACTCACAGTTCACCTGTCAGGCATTCTTTTAAAAATTTCTTACAAAATTTACTGGACATGTTCCCACTCCTTATAGCAAAAGAAACTGGAGTTATATATACACATGTATATATAAAAAATGAAGCCATAACAGGATAAGAAGATAAAAGTCCATATAGTCCTTTGTTAACATTCAAACTCAAAGAAATACAACACAAATAAAAAAAATTATTAATATATAGAGCAAAACCTCATAAACTTACAACAAACATCTTATATGTTTGAGAGACAAACGTGTGGCTCACAGCAATTACAAAGACTGCATCTTCAATTAAAAAAGAAAAAAACAACAACCCCACAGGAAAGCATTGCACACAACTAAACAACTCCTTCCTACCTTGCCTCTATTTCCTCCTAGAAGCAGGCTGCCCTTTACAATCTCAGATGCTGTTCTCTGCACATCTCACTCTCCTGTTTCCTGGGGATATCCGAGCCATTTCCCCCACCATGGCTTTTCAGCGTGCATGGGGTAATGCACCACTCACGGAGTTTCAGGTGATGACACTAATTGGGCTCTCTCTTCAGCAGATGTTTTCTACCTGCTAAAGTAAGTACTGCCTCCTTGCCAGCTGCATCATATTAGCAAACCACAGCTGATTAACACAGATGGCCCCTTCTCTGCTTTTTCCAGCTGACAAATAGTCTACTAAGAATTCTTCCTTTTAAGTCCCAAAGATAACAGCCAAGCACAGTTTTTACATGCTTGTGACAAATTCTTACTTGTGAAATGAAATCTGGCCTAGAGCTCTCTAGAAATCAGGCCTAGTGAGATGACCATTCATCATTCTTTAATATGCTTGGGGTAGGCTATCTAATAACAACCTAGTCCTGAACCTCTCCTGCCATCATGCTGCTGCTGTGGCTTTTGTGCACTCTCGGACAAATGCCCTTAAGGGAAGGGAAAGAGCACTCGCTTCCAAAAGTACTCTTTATTTTTGGTATCCATTTCATGGCTGGTATGAAACAAATCCAGTTTGCTGGGCTTTGACATAGATTTTTTTCAGATGTCAAAAAAGAGAGGAAAAATATATAGGCATGGGAGAACCTGGTTAATGAGTTGTCACAGCTGTGGTTGATTTGTTCACTGCTTCTTTATTTTTATTATGTGTATCAGAATGATAAGAAGCAACATTTCTCACATTTTGTTTATGCATTATACAATTTAAGGCTTAAGTGGACCAGCTTCTTGAGACTTACAGCAGGCTTTGTAAGGGAAGCAGAATGCTCCACTCAAGTTGTATCTATTTCAATCACATGGGGACCATTTGTAGGAGCAAATGAATGCTAAGCTTTATTCCTCAGTAATAAATACCCATTGTACCACTGTCCATGCACTTGTTCCAAGTGTGAGGCTGGACTGTGACCTGGAAGGAGATCATTCAGAAAAATCTGACACCTGTTTTTGAGGAACTCAGTGTGCCTCTAATCCATGTATTTCGACTCTCTTTGTCAGGAGAACTGCTTCTATCATTGGATCTGTCAAGCTGAGCCACTGAACAAGCCATTTCACTGGGTATCCCGCAGTCAAGCTCAATTTGAGTTTTACAGTCCTTGATACTTGTGGGATATTGTCATTGAAGCCATTAATGTACTTTGCACTGGGAATTATGCTGCTTGGCAGGGGCTATCTCTCCTCACGATACCTTCATGTCCAAAGCTCAACCTAGTCTTGTAATGAGATTGCAAAAAGTAGTCATATATATTCAAAATGTTGGCCTGTAAGCCAGTAAGGCCTGAAAATATTTACCAATATGTCAAAATGTTTCTAGCTGAAAACCGTTTCTAAACCATTCGCTGTTTGCAAGTTTAATGGCTTAAGGCTTATGGGCTCATGAATCACCTGCTTTCTTAGCAGCAGCATTTGAAATGTTGATATCTTAGCCTTGAAATAGATGTGAAGGTACCACAGCCTTTACAAGCTGTTATCGAAAGACATACTTTAAAAGCTCCCACAAAAGACTGAATGCAATAGAAGTAGCTGAGCAGGATGAAAGTAACTGAACCAACTTAGTTAAAGTCATTGTTCATGTCTGTGTTCCATTTCGGTGATTACCCTCCAGCTGGACAATGAATCACATTAAAGGAAGCTTTGCTACTTACAGTTCATCTGATAAAAAATCCAGATGACTTTAGAAGCAATGAGGAGTATTTGGGAAACTATTAGTCATATTTCAAATTACTGAATTCAACAAAAAGAAAAAAAAATTGGAGAGCATTTTCATTTATCACAATTTTTTTTTTGTTAGAAAAGGTACCATTCTAAAAATTCCAAGATTTTCAGCTGAGAAGATGAATGAACATTTATGGGGAAAAAAATTGCTATAACAAATACGTCTGGAATTAGGATCTCTGAGGTCAAGTAGGTTATGCTGGTAAATGGTATACCCTGCTTTACAGAACTGCAAAATTAAATGTTAAGCATAATACTAGAAAGATAACAGTGATGGAACAGACAAATACATAGCAAAACCAATTAGAAGAACTAAGAAATCTCAATTGTGAATAAAATAATAATTTCACATACAGTCCTCTAAAATATACCACCCAGTGATTTATCTAGACCTTGCAAGGGGATATACACTATGGACTGTAAAATTATAAAATATACACATTTTTCATGTACAATGCCCAAGACAGATGAATGAACACACAAATATGGTAAATAAGTTCTGTTTCAATTTTTTATAAAAAGATATTTCAAAAAATACAATTGAATGCTTATTGGTCTGCTTATTTGTAAATATCTTAAAAAGTAAGGAATTCATGGCCTGATGTCTTTTCTGAGTATCTGGCCCAACCTATGCACGTATTCATCCACAGTGTCCGTGCAGACAACTTGCAAATATGCCTCTTCCCTCCTATCTTCTTAAACCAGGTTAAAATCCCAATCTGTATCAAACATTTCTCTGAGGATGGCTAAGATCAGGTCAGCCTCAGCTCTACAAACTTTTTGCACCATCAATATAGATAAAAATTACTATTTTGCCTGTCACTCAACCTGTAATTCTTCATTATCAACCCTCATTTCACTCCAACCCTCACTCTCAGCTATGCGTAAACAAGCAGAAATATTCTGACATATTTTCAAGATTCTATTTTCATCTTCACATTTAAAAGGTTTGTCTCAGGTTTCATTACCTTGCTTACTACAACTTCTTCCTCCAGCTCTCATCTCATCAAACCCCATTCACCCAGAATTTCAACCCAATCAGCATTTTCAGCAATTAACCTGACCATAGGAATGCATTAATGCATTCTTCTTTGGTTTCTCTTTGTTTTTGGGCTTTTACTCATACTGCACTCATACTTTAAACAGCTCCAAACTTCATTCTCCTTCCTCCTGATCAATCCTTTAAACTTTGCTCTGATTTCTCTTAAGAAATTTGAGTTAGGCTACTGCCAAACACACAGCTCAGTACAATCCAATTCCCTACACTTCCTGCCCATGACCATGGTTTTACATTCACATTGTAAGCTTCTGGGGACAAAGACAGCTGGCTTCTCTTTCAACTGTACGCAAGCATCAAACATTTTTTCCACTTTACTCACTAAACTAAATACATGTAGCATTTACACTTGCTTTTCAACACTTTGACATGATTTAGAGGACTGTGTAACTGCTACCCTCACTGTAAACAGAGAACAGTGTGCAGATAACTAAGATTTTAAGTAAGCAACATTTAAATTATGCTTGAAGCCACACCACTGCAGCCTGAATGAAGCCGACACCACATGCAACTCAACTGAATGCTTTCCAATGTCATAAGCCAATATAGCTTCAACAAATGTATAGGGCAACTATACGTGTAGGGCTTATTTCCAGTGAGTTGAGCTGTTCAAACATGCCTGTACATACTTCCTTTGGGATACCTGTGATACACAGTGACTTTCCACCACAGAGCGAGTATGATTTTAAAAAGAGTCATCTATTCTCAGATGTTCATGCTGGACAGAGGCTGAAACACACATAGATTTTACTTCTTTTTAGTGCAGCAGAAAGACAATCAAGATGCTCACTACTCTTTACCACCACCTTGGAGCAGGCCACAGAACATCACCAGTGACCTGGAAGGCACAGCCTACCAGAACAGGTTGAGTTCAGGTAGCTGACACATGGAAGAGTGAAGAGGGAAATAAAAACAACAACAGAAAAAAAAGTAAATTATGAGGACAGTGAAAGGAAAAACTTTCTATACCCAAGGCAAGTCATTTAGCATTTTACAGTGGTGCCTCAGTTACCAGGTACAACTGGTCCATGTAAAAATAGTTGCAAATGAAAGGCAGAAACCCAGAAGTGAGATGACAGCCTTATCAGTAGGCTAACTCCCTGCCAGTCCCATTTCCACAATAAGTCTACACAGATGACACCGAGGCAGATGGTGTGCAACATTCTCACACAGAAAAACACTCCTGGAAAGAAGGTTCCAGGAGAACAGTCTATTGCATATATCAATTACCCAGTGTCTGTAAAACCTTGAATAGATTATCAATATGAATAAAGTGAGCATTTGTACACCCTGAGGTCAGCCCCTATCCTGTCTGTCCTACTCCATATGTTTTACAAATGCAATCGTGTTCTGGCTCCAGCCTGAATATGCTGCCAAAGCCCTCCTACCCTTCCTAGAATGCAGTCCAAGAGACAAGGCACTTTCAGGCATGGAAAATATGCCTCCTGACTACAGCACTGGGAGCAATCCTGAACTCCCATGAAATCTGTGCAACCGGACTGACCTTACAGATTTAGGGAGCAGTGGGGTTTGTATCCAAGCCCATATTATACTCGGTTTTTAATCTCTAGGTAGCCTTCCCCTTACTTAGCACAAGGAGTAGGCAGAAATCTACCAAAATGTTTAAATGCTCAGGCAGCCACAGCACACTGTAAGCATACGTCTAATAAATCTGTTAATCAAAGTTTTCTGTTCCATATATATCATACAGTTAAGTAAACTGAAAATGGAAATGGCTCAAAGAAAAGCTGATGGCTCCATTCTATCCAGCTGGAAGATTATAACCCTTCTGACTCTCTCATGAAAGCTTTTCATTATATCTTAGATATCTGAAAATCGACTTCCTTATCTAAAGGAAATAACCTCTTGTCCAGTACAGTAAAACACCTGACACTTCCAGCAAAGGTAAACTATTACGGATTAAAGCTTGGGGGTGGGAGGAATTTCAGAAACACATTCAAGTATATTAGCAATTCAGTTCACCAATTCCCTTGGAGCTTTCAGAAACTTGACGTTCCCAGAGATATCCAAATGGGTCATCTCTTCGAGCTGAGAGATCAGCACAACACTGGAAGCTTGCACACTGCGTTTCATTGAACAGAGTAACCCACAGCTCCTCTCCCTTATGCTGCAGTTGTAGAGAAGAATCACTAGATGGAGCCGCACCGTCACAAATCTGATTTATGGCCGCTGCAAGAATTGTTTCCTCCTACAGCTGTTCGGCCTAAAACTGACATGTTGCAGCACATGCTGATAACTCATCTTCTGAAAGACGGGATGAAATGCTCTCATTTACAAACGCAAAATGTACACAGAGAAAGTGACAAGATACTGAATGAAAAAAGCCACCATGAAACCAACAACACTCACAGCTTTCAAAATGAAATAAATTTTAGAAGTGAACTGGAAGTTATTTTATCTGCCAAGACAGATCATATGTCTTACTTTGTTCTGCAAATCAGAAATCACAGCAGACTCCCTAGTGAGTGGCATGATTAGTTGCTGCAAAAGAAATACAAGAGCTCTGGGGGCAAGTCTTTGTAAATAAGCTCTAACACAGTAAAAAGGCAGTGATAGGCAAACACATTTCCCATAAATACCCTGGTGATATACTTAATCCCACACTTAAGATGTACTTTAAAAAGCATCTTTTTCTTCTAACTGCACTGACATTTGTTTTGTTAGCAGAGGGAAACAGTTGAAATGTTTTCATCCAAACCTACCAACACACAATTCATCTGTCTTTCTGAAGATAGACTATGTGCCAAAATGGAATTTTTACCAGCTTTATCCTACATCTGTGGAGGCCAAGTTGCAACCCAATCCATTCCTATGTATTCCTAGTCTGTGTGAAATGGCACTAATTTCATCTCCCACAGAATGTCAAAATGATAGATTTCCATATTTTGCTTGTGTTCTCCAAAACCCAGATATTACCAATACTTCACAAAATGAAAACCGAAGTCCCAGCCCATCTCCAAAAGGCACAGAAGCACAAAAAAGGTTAGGCTGACATAAAAAAGATTACACAATCACTTGTTGATTTATAATCCAACTCCCTCAGCAACAGATCCGGCCAGGGAGGAGATCCCTCAACAAGGCTGTTAAGCAGTGGCAAGGGCACTGCTCCACCTCACCTGGAAGATACCGCAGAAGGGGGCTGAAACAGCAGTGGAGGAAAACAGGCCCCATTCCCCCTCTCTTGGAGAATCCTCCTTGACTCCTTTCATCTGGACACTCACAGGTCACAAGACTGAAATTCCAAATATCTTATACGTTTTTGGCAAGTAATTGCTCACACCTCAGCTGCAAAGAAAGCTGTGTTCTAGGGGAAGGAGAGAGCTCTCTCCCCGGGCTAGTTGGAGTACCAAGCCTCTTACGAGCATATCTCTGTGAAAAGCTCCTCCACGAGAGCCCATTACGAGCACACGACATTTGGGTGTGTTTTAAAACGAAGACTACAGTGAAGCTGTACCAGAACAAGCCTCTGAGGAGGTGGTGGCACTAACCCCGGGTGCTGTCTTTGTCACTTTACGCACCACAACCGAGTACGTCACTGAGAGAAAGGCGCAGAGAGAAAGGCGCACACCTCCCGCGGGGGACCCACCCTCTGGCCGCCCGAGCCGAGCCCAGCATCCGGCACGCCTGGAATCGGGACCCCAGGAGCCACCAAGACGAAGGGAAGCCGCCGGGCCGCCACCACGGGCAGCGCGGCCCCGCCCTCCCGGGCAGGCGGAGCGCGCCGCACCGCCCAGCGCCGCGCGTGACCCGGCGGCGCCGCTGCCCTCGCTCCCGGCTCCAAAATGCCGCTTCTCAGCGTGCCCAAAGAAGTGGCCGTCGGGACGGCGATGCTGGGGGTCGCCTTTGCCACGGGTATGCTTGCAGGTAAGCGGCGCCCCCCCAAGCCCTGCCACATACACGGAGACGTGAAGGCTGCGCCTTCCTCGTGTCCCCACCGGCGCCCGGCAGGTCCCTCCCAGGGCGGGCAGGAGTCCCGGGTGCAGCCTGGCGGCCCGTCGGGGAGCAGACCCCTTGGGGCTGCTCTGCGGGCAGAGATTTATTTTGCTGAGCTGCTGCAGTAAATAAAATGATGTTCTTAAGAGTCCAAGCCGCTCCCTGTAATCCGGCAGTGTGGGGCCGGGCCAAGGTCCGGTAAAAGCGAGGACACGCTCCCCGCCCGGTCCCCCGCCTGCATTCGTTTGGCCAGCCCGGAAGGGCCGGGGTGTGGTCCTTGGGCACGGCATTGTTCTGGTAGCAGTTTCGCTTTCATTCCCCGGGAAGAACGGAACGAGCCCATGATCCAGGAGGGGAAGAAGACTGGTGTTGGGTTTGTAACGCGGGCACTTGCTTAATCTTTGATTTAAGGCAAGTTGTTGAAATAATCTATATCTTGGCGTGATCGTCTGTAAAGTAGAATCATTAACAGAAAATAAACCCCTCGAAATAAAAGTGTTCTGTCGTAGCAAACAACTACCAGGAGATGTGGAAATGAATTTGTTGTTATTTCTTCAAAATAGTTAATCTGTTTGGTAAAAGAAACATTGGGCATGAAAGCTGCATTCAGTCCTGTATTTAAATAGACATGTACTAAAACTTCAACTTTCAGCTCTTACTTTGTCTGCTTACTGGTTTCACACTAAACAAGGCATTTTGCAATACCACGTTTCCCCTGGCTGGAGGGTAGGACAGTGTCATGAGGAGAGCACAGGGTTTGAGAAGAACCATCAGCTGATGGGGCTAAAACCTGGTGGCGTGTGTTCATCTGCAAAAGAAGGAGCACAGACTGAGAAAATTGTGCATGTCATTCATGTATCTCTTTAAACTTGCCCTTTGAGTTTTGATGGGGTTACTTTTCCTGTAAGTTTATGGCAGTGTGTAACCATCACATTGGCCACTGAACAATACAGTTCTGAAGCCTTCCCCTTTCAGCCTTTCGAGGCCTGGACTGGACATCTTAGAGGCTAAAAAGGAGAAGGGGAAAAAAATTACAGTCCACCTGCTTGTCCAGCTATGTTGCATTTTCCATTTTCATGGCTGTTTTACAGAGGAGAACTTTTCAACCTTTAGTAATACTTCAGTGTTCACTTTATTTAAAATGGCAATAACTGAAAAGTATAAAAGTTCTTATTACTTATTGTTTGATAGGTAAAAGATACCCTTCTTTCATTTTTGGGACCCCGAGTGGTATGATGGGGAAGAATAGTCCTCTCCGGCAGTACATACTGGATCACTCCTTGCGGGAACATCCAATTCTAAAGAAGCTGCGTCTGGTCAGTATCGCCCACACCTCCTCCTGAACTGCTGGCATCCTGGTCACATTTCCTTGCTCCATCTTACTTGCATACCCACTAGAGGGGTTTTTTAAACTGGTAATACCCAGACTTCTATGTTCAGGGCTACCTACATGACTATTTAATAGTATTGGCATATATTTTAGACATGTCTTTCTATCCTCGGCTCCAAGGCCATGTGTTAGGGCTGCACTTGATTTGGACTTGAAAAAATTACTTCTGTTCACTTTGGTTGGCATATAAGGAACCTGTAGCTCAGAGAGGTGATGTCTTCCATCAGGCTCCAGTGTCAGAAATGAGACCAGACATCCTGACTCAGATTTGAGTCATTTCAGGTGAGACAGACTGTTCTTGTATAAAAGAAATCAAATGCTAACTGCTGGAACAGGTTGATTGGAATGATCCCTAGAAAGGAGAAGAAAGGAAATAGGAAGATATACTTTCTCTTCAGCTGTCATGGCACAGCCCTGCTTCTCCCATTGCCCCATTCCTTAGTACCAAGAGCCCTTCCACCCTGGGATGGGCACAGATTCTCCAGGTTTGCACTGTGTGGCCTGGACTACGTGGTCTGACCTTTGGCAGACAAGAACCTAGCAGTTCATTAAAGCATTCTACACATCTTAAAGCAAGTGTATCTGTTTGTGCAAATGCACAGAAATAAAGGACTTTTACAGTGAAAGTTCGCCTATGATTCTTTGTTTAGTTACAAAGATTGCTGGGTTTGCCACAGCCATAGTAATTTTGGAGCATATTACTGCTTTGAATATCCTCTGCTTATGACACACTTAACATCCTCCTTACTTATAGTCAAATTCAAGCCAATTTATGGCTCATAGATGGCTCCATCTAGCTCCATTCACAGAGTAATCTAGAATGAGAAGACAGAGGTGTCTGTTTTTCCTGGAGTTTCACTGGGATTTTTTCTTTAGGATATTGGTTTGATAGATTTGGTTTTTGTTTGATGTGACATGGTTTTGGTTTTTTCCCCTTTCCTAGCTCACTGCTGATCATCCCCGGGGCAGAATGATGGTGTCCTGTGAGCAGGCTCAGCTTATGGCAAATTTGCTCAAACTCATTAAAGCCAAGAAAGTTATTGAAATAGGTAAGAGTGTCACTTCGTAGTAAAATAAAACTCTTGACTATCATTCCCAAAATACAGCCATGTTTAATATAAAATATCCAAATACAGGAAGGTACTGCATAACTGTTAAAAAACAGGTGGGCAAACTACAGCATGAAAAGGAGTGTCTGATTTACACTTGGTTGCCACTTTGTCTAACTGCATTAAGTAGTTCTGGCATCAGCACGGATGGCTCATCCATTCTGAGGCAATCTGAAAAAGTGAGCTAAACAGATCTCTTGAGTCTTCAACAGTTGCAGGACAGAGTATATATTCTGTCCTTCCTCTATCACCTTGCTAGAAGACGATATTTTGCTGCACAGGCCCTGTATCAAATCCACTTTGCTTGACACACCTATATTACCAGGATGTCCTAAAAGACAGGCTGATGCTGAGCAGCCAGGTATGAGTTCCCACCATCTTCATTCTTGGCCTGGCTGTTACAATTCCCTGGTATATTGCTGCTCATCCAGTCTCTCTGAGTTACACATTCAAGACCAGACTCTGCCTTGTTTGTCTATGAGCCTTTTGGAAAAAGCTAACATTTAAGTTTGCTAAAAAAAAAAAAAAACTTCTCAACCTACTATTATATTAAAATGGAAGAAAGAATGAAAAATATTTACTGTCTATTAACAAATTGCCCTCCTTGATTCCTTTGGGGTTCTTATTCCTAAAGAGAGCCCTGTAACCCTTTTTCCACAATACAAGAAGTGTTGATGTCTCTTATGATTTTCCTAGGTGTGTTCACAGGTTATAATGCCTTGAGTATGGCACTTGTCCTGCCAGATAATGGCCAAGTTATTGCCTGTGATGTAAATGAGGACTATGCCAAAATTGGAAGGCCACTGTGGAAGGAGGTAAGCAGCTTCTCCTGTACACAGTGGGGACAAGTGCCTTTACATGTGAAGAGATTTTGTTATTTTAGACTTGCAAATTCGCACAGAAATATTTTTAGCATTAAAGGAGGCTGACAGAGTTCTGTTTGGGAAGAAAAATAAGTGGTGTTTGGCACCTAGAAATAATAGGAAAACTATCTGAACCCCAGTCACTCCCTGAATACAGCATACTAACAGGTTATTTCTTGACCATTTTTATCAACACTTTTGTTCTTTTTCATCTTAGGCAGGAGTAGAGCATAAAATTGACTTGCGGATTAAGCCAGCAATTCAAACACTTGGTAAGTATCCTGAAATAACAGATTGTTTCCCCTTCCCTAGAAATAGAAGAGGGATACAATAGTGATGAAATTTAAGACCAAATATGGTTCTGAATGTGATCCCTTTTGCTAAGAGGGAGGCAGCTTCTCTTATATTAAAAAGTAAGAATCTAGGAGTTCACAGATTTGCTACCTACTAGTAGAGAGGAAGAAAATGCTTGTCCTGTGTTGTGGGCTGTACTGGTCACTCGCCTGCCCTGTCCATCACTTCGTTTAATTTATCAAATACTATTGTCAGCTGCTTTTGGAAAGCTGATGAAAACAGATTAATCAAAGCCAAATTTCTCTTAGCATTGTCCATTCTGAGCAAGTATTCCTCTGTTAAGAGAGGAAGAGTACCCTGAAAGGGCTGAGGTGCAAAAAAAATTCAGAAGCCAGTATATAACTTAGGCTGAATTGTGTTCAGAGAAGTTCAAATTTAGGATGTTCCAAAAGCATGCAAGGCCATTAGTGAGGCAATGACTTATCTCATTCAAGGAAAGAGAAAATATGGGGCAGAGGAAATACTAATAAATGTTTTGAAAATGCAAGACATTTTCTAGGATTGTTGGATGCAGAAGGTTTCCAGCAAAGGTATTTGGTGGATCCCCAGATCCACCAAATAACCTTGTATTGCTTTCAAATCCATCCTTTCTAAAGAGGCAAATATAAGCAGTTTGCTGGTATGCACACTCCTTGAAGTCTATCAAAGCAAAGCTTTGTCCAGGCATTGGTTCAGACAAAAAGATCTGCTGACAGCTAAGGGCAGGTTAAAGCGGTGGCAGAGGACCTTAGGAGACAGAAATCACCTCCTCTGAAACTGGCAATTTGGAATTCTCAGTCAAGAAATCTGTCTAGGAGAACTTAAAACTGAATTCTACTTGCCTTGGCTCAGAGAGGAACTACTTACAGTAGTTATTTGCTGCAAATATCTCTGACAGGGTTTGTTCATGACCTGTATCATGGCACTTGATCTCCAAGGAGAGATTAGCATTTAGAACCTTTTCATAAAGTGAGAAAAATTCTAATCCACTCCAGAAAACAGTTCTCAGCTGAAAAAAAAAGCTGAAGGTGTAGAGTATGTCCAGTTTCAAAGTGCTTGACTTGTTTTTGCTGTACCTTTCAGCAGTCCCAGCTGTATCCTTCAGGTTTGGAGCTATTCCACAAACTCCTAAGCATGCAGACCTCAGTAACTGCGTGTTTTATGGCATACATAATGTCTAGATTGGTTTCTGTGGGATAAGCTTTTCTAGTAATTACCTGTGGAGGAACAGGCTGCCTGGTGAAGGCAGCAGAAAACATTTAATGAGAGCTTTGACACAAATGAATTACTTCCTCCTACACAGCACTAACCAGGATATAACAGCTCACTGTGTTGCTCATCTAGATGAACTGTTGGCCAATGGAGAAGTGGAAACCTTTGACTTTGCTTTCATTGATGCCGATAAAGAAAGCTACAATGAGTACTATGAAAAATGCTTGCGCCTCATAAAGAAAGGGGGAATAATAGCTATCGATAATGTAAGTACTGCAGTTCTGATGGTAATGCACAGGCAGTTACACATAGCACAATCAAAAAGAAAATTCAACATAAACTCTTTAATTAAGCTATATAAAACACTAATAGAAAACATAGAATTTTTTTGTTATTCATTACAGAGAATGCTCTGTATTATTCTCGTTTGTCTTGTAGTGCATTTATAGTATGTACAGTACTTACACAAGATCAAAAGTAGCACTTGTAATCAGTAACTATTAATAAGTTATCAATTAACTACTTTTACAAGAAACAAAGGATATTAAACTTCAGGCACCTTTGGGGTTATGGTGGCAGCCAAATAGGGCTCTTAAAAAAACCTATATTTAAATACATTTTTTTTTGTTTTGGCTTCAAATCTATAGTAGAAGTACAATTAGCAAGTTCGGTGGACTCTCAATCCCACTTACTTTTGAGAGTTCCATGTCAGAGACTATTATACGTCTGAAATATAACAAATAATATCTATGTCTAAGAAATACGCAGGAACTTTTCCAAAGCTTCCTTTGTTGTCCAAGGACCATATTAGAACAAAGGATGTGCATCATATTTCTTTTTTTAATAGGTCTTTTGGAATGGAAAGGTGCTAAAACCAAGGAAGGATGACTTGGCAGCGCAGAGCATCCACCGCCTCAATGAGAAGCTTCTCAGAGATGCACGTGTCAATATCAGCATGCTCCCAGTGGGAGATGGAGTCACATTAGCATTCAAGTTGTAACTCGAGGAAGCCCAGCAGATGAGAAATATCAATCAAATCATCAGGAAAAATTGAGATGGAACAGTATCAAAAATTCAATTTAACTTATAACTCCACTGGATAGCATAGCCTGGGAAAGTAGACTTCAGGAGCAGCTGGATCCTAAGGGCAGCTAAGTAGAGAAGAGAGATTTATTATGAGATCTACTATGGTATCTTACTTCAATTGTAATAAAGGAAATAAACTTATGTGAAATTGTCCTTGTAAGACAGTGGTTGAAAAAATCCCCCTCTATAGATTGTCCAAGTGCCTCAATGCAACAAAGTGATTTTCTGTCCTAGAAGAGCCTCTTGAGCGGCGGAATAATCGGTCAGTACCACCAAAAGGAAAAGAAGTGCAGTTTACTAGTGTTTATAGCCATAATAGAAAAATGGATTTTTAATGAAATGACATCAAGAAGATTGCTAGCCTTCTCAGACTAAAAATATTCTAAGTCATTCCTTATCTTTGAAGGGTACTACAGAACAAGCCTCAAAAAGACATCATCTGAAAAAAAAAATGCTTTTAAAAGCTTGCCAGAGGACAAACCGTATTCACAATACAATGTCTTTATTCTCTAAAACTTTTTTGCACAACTGGATTTCTTTAACCTAGGTAACAGCGCAGATAGATTTTTTTAAGTCAGTATGAGGAAAAGCAAGTGGGCAAGAAGTAAACCAAAACAATTCTCCCTCTTTCCTGCATCCCTCCCCCTTGCCACCTCAAAGAAGCAACTTGCTAAATGCTTGTTTCCTAGAAAAATGCAAGCACAGAGTATTGGTGGCAAGCCTACGGAAGGATTGTGATTGTATGAGGATGCAATATTTCTGTGAACTGGCTATTCAAACTGTTACTGCAAACAGAGATTCCCTGCCCTAGGCAGCATGTAACAAAATTTCAGCCCGCAATTCTTCAGTACAGATAAAAATTGATTAAATAAGGAACTGAAACAGGATTTTACAGGCAAAAGCTTCACTGGTAACTTTTTTGGGGGACTGATAACACTGGGTATCATATGTGTAGAGGAAAGAGATGTTCGGTTTTGTTGACATCCTGAAGGGAAGCTGTATCAGAACTAGGAGAATACTTAATCCATTTGCTTAAACAGTTGAATGACTTGAGGCACTGGGGGACAAAAATTTCAAGTCTCAGAATGTTGAAGACTGTATACTTGGCTTATATTTTTGAAATTTCAGCTGGGTGGCTTGGGTTCTGGTAAGGGGCAGAAGTTCAGAGCATGGCTCTTGCCTGTCTCAGACACTCCCCATAGCATTGCTCCCACTGCGGTGGAGAGCAATGAAGGAAGGAAGCATTGCCTGATGGCTTCAGAGCAGGGTTATGACTGAAAAGATCTCAATTCTATTTCTGTCACTTCCGCTTAAAACCCTGATTCAGCAAAGCATATCAGGATCTGCTTAATTGAGGAGTGACTGCAAAATCCATGTCTGGGAGAAGGCCAGGACAAGGTGTGTGTTGCCCTTAAATGAGAATTTAAATAGGGCATGGTTTGCCCAATTTATTTTTCTGAGTACAGATTTGCCCTCAGAGCTTCAAACCTCTGCACTCCTCAAATTTCTTCTCTGCATAAAAGAAATGACACCTTATTAAATTCTTAGTGGCTATAACAGCTCTCAGATGGAGTGGCTAAAGGAGTTACAGATTTGCATACAGAGCTTCTGACCATGTTCTACTTTACAGTTTTATTTTGTCAGTAGATACCAAAAGAATCCTAAGGGTTAAAAACACAAAATGGGACACTTTAACAGCAGGGGTATCTTCTGAAATTTCCTGCTTTCAGAAGCTAGAGGCTGATAAACATGAGCAAGCTAGAAACTGTTAAGAATACATACCCTGCCCCAAAAGTACCACGGTGGCCTTTCCCAAACATGGAGAAGTCATTGGGAGATCAGTCACAGACTCTGCAACTGTTTTACTACTACTTTCCAGGTTGCAAGAACCCTCCAAGTGAAGCTGAACCAAAAATGGACAAGCATCATGAGTATTTTTGCAAGAAACTAGAGTTTAGCAACATTCAAAACCAGATACAGACACTCATAGTTGAATGATTAAAAAATAACTATTCATTCTGTGGTGGTTAAAAGAAACACATTTGCATACAGAGCTTCTGACCATGTTCTACTTTACAGTTTTATTTTGTCAGTAGATACCAAAAGAATCCTAAGGGTTAAAAACACAAAATGGGACACTTTAACAGCAGGGGTATCTTCTGAAATTTCCTGCTTTCAGAAGCTAGAGGCTGATAAACATGAGCAAGCTAGAAACTGTTAAGAATACATACCCTGCCCCAAAAGTACCACGGTGGCCTTTCCCAAACATGGAGAAGTCATTGGGAGATCAGTCACAGACTCTGCAACTGTTTTACTACTACTTTCCAGGTTGCAAGAACCCTCCAAGTGAAGCTGAACCAAAAATGGACAAGCATCATGAGTATTTTTGCAAGAAACTAGAGTTTAGCAACATTCAAAACCAGATACAGACACTCATAGTTGAATGATTAAAAAATAACTATTCATTCTGTGGTGGGAACTAGCAAAGTCCCCATTACCTATGCTAGAGGAAGACCTATCAAGTGCCTGAGGCTAAAGCCATGTGCAGCAGCCAGCTATCATTTTGCTTCTGCTTTGGGCTCTGTTCCACTTTAAATATGCAGATCATAATGTGAGTATTTCATCAAACCTGTCTCCATCCTGATCACCTAATTACCATTAGAAAGAATAGCAATGTGTCCCTGAACTATAGATTGATGAGCCATCTGTAAGCGGAAACAAAGAGCAGAAGGCAGCTTAATTGAATCAAATATTTAGAATACATTACTCTATCTTGTAGTTACTCAGAAACTGGCCTTCTCTTCAGGCTTCTGTCCTGCACATCTGGAATTCATCACTGCTAACTGCATTTGATCCTTCAACCTTACTATGAAATGACTGCTGATAATATATAATCATGGTTTAATTCAAGTGGCGAATCAGCTATGAGGAATTTGTGGGGCGATGAGAAATTAGACTTCCATTAGCTGATGGGAATGGGCCACCCACTAATGCAATGCCAAGTCTTTGTCTCTCTCTGATGGAGACACCATGTATGGAAGCTCGTGGGTCTGCTGGGTGTGCTCACCCCTCTCAGGTAATACACCTGCCTGAGCTACTGCTCGCGCTGTAGAGGCTCAGGGTTTTCTGCCCCTGGAGAACAGCTGACCCGTGGGCCCAGCTGTTGCCCAAGCCCTCCCAGCCCTGCCACACCAACATCCCTTCTGCTTGCAAGAGAGGATCCCAGAGGGGCCAGCACAGGGGACAAATGTACAGCTGGAACTTGCTCAGAAGCAAATGGGGCTGAAGGATGGGTCATTAAACAGAAAGGAATGAGAGCAACAATGGAAAAAATAATTCCCCTTAGTGTGGTAACTCCCAGTAGCCACTATGAGAATTAAAGCGTGTAATCCTAGCTGCTGGTTAGGTAACTGAGTCCCTGCTCCAAAGACACATTCAAAATGGTATGGTATGATATTTACATGGGTGACAGGGAAGGGAACTGAAGACCTTAAGAGTAGGCTTTGCATCTCTACTAGCTAATTAAATGAGCAGGACTGAGACTGAATGCTCCGAAATCTTGAGAGAAGGCTGCCCCAAAAAAACCAGCTCATTGTCCAAGGGTAGACACAGGGCTCAAGGCTCGGTTCTGCATTTTCAATGCTACAGCTTTTAATCCTGCAGGGACATTGCAGGGAGTATCCTAAGTCTCTCATGTTACCAGAGAAAGCAATGGTCTAAAGCAAAACTGGGCTACTGCGTGTAACATAACTTTCAGGTATTTATTGAACCTCTGACACCACTGTCAGTCCTTCTTTTAACAAACTTAAGTGGTTTTAGTCTATTTGAATTCAGTTGCGTTGCACACAGACAGCACTTTCTGTGAATTGCTGCTCATGGAACACAATTAGCAAACTTGTGACAAAGGCCTTAGGACACAGAAAAAGGAACATGAAAATAAACTTCATTCCAACTCCTTTCTTTGAGGCATGAGAAGTTCCCAGAAGCCTTTGCAGCTCAGATCTGAGGGATATGCCATATCTCAAGCACTGCAATCTTGATACTGGAGTGGCAACAGCAGCAAGTGCCATAATTGGCTTGTTTTTGAAGATGTAGTAGCACAGAGTTGGCTGCATCCCTGCTTATGTTCTGTTTATCACTTGAAGAAATCAATCCTAAATGGTCACAATGGGAGTAAAAAAGCTAAGAGATCAGTACTGTTTTAAGAGATTTTGCTCCTTGTGTGCTGGGTTGGGCTGGAAGAGAGTTCATTTTTTTCATAGCAGCTAGTACAGGGTTGTGTTTTGGGTTTGTGCTGGAAACAGTGTTGATGTTTTCCTTACTCCAAGGAACAGGCTGGGGATACATGAAAAATTGGGACAAGGGAGAGCCAGGCCTGCTGACCCAAACTGACCGAAGGGATACCACATGGCATCATGCTCAGCATATAAAATGAGGGGGAAGAAGGAGGAAAGGGAGACATTCAGAGTGATGGTGCTTGTCTTCCCAAGTTCCGTGTGATGGAGCCCTGCTTTCCTGGGGATGGCTTTCCTGCCTGCAGGTGGGAAGTGGTAAATGAATTCCTTAGTTTAATAAACAAAGCAGAAGCTGTAAAAATGTCTTTATCTCAGCTTACAAGTTGTCTCACTTTTACCCTTCCAATTCTCTCCCCGTTGCACCAGAGGTAGTGAGGGAGCAGCTGTGTGGGGCTTAGTTGCTAGCTGGGGTTAACCACAAGACCCTACTAGATGAGATTAATACAGCTTGGTTTTATCCGTTCCATCTACTGAAAGTGCCCAGGTCTCCTCCATTGTGTCACCAGCTGTGCACTACCTTGAGGAAGGTGACCATGCTGAGTGGTTCCATCCCTTCTTCCAAAGAACAGCCGGACCAACACAGCAGAATAATCTAAAGCACCCCACACACAAATGATCTGGGCCCATTTCTGTGTGGTTTGCAGCACGTTTGACTTTAATGCTCCTACCATTTTAATGGGAGAGGCAGCACTATCATGGCCTTCCCAGAATGAAAATGTGGGAATCACAAATACAAGAAGCATCAGGAAGGGATTGCTGATGTCATCCCAAACAAGTACTGAGTGAGAGAATGACAAAGCTGATTTTTCCCTCTGTGCACACCTAAGAGCTGCTAATGAGCATTTCCTGCCACAGTGAGCACTGAAGTTTCTTCAGAAAAGCTTGAAGAAATTCTTTTGTTTCCTAACTCATCACTTGCTCTGCTCTCTGGTCTGCTAAGCCTTTCCCAGGGCTGTGCCATTTCTCTGCTGCTGCATATTGTGCCAGTGATCTGCACTAGATGAAAAGGCTCTGCACAAATATAAAGCATTACCTCTGCATAATTCTAATCACACAAAATTGGCCTCATGCATTTGCAGCTACTCATGGTTTCTAAGTCACCTGTTTTATAATAATTTCTAAAGCAATATTTTGAAAAAGGAAATGAGCAAACATAAAACCTGCAAAAGAGAGAAATGAATGGGGGATTTCAGACAAGTTATTTATCTTCCTTTTTGGCTCAGTGCAATACTCTAGGTATAAGCACATAACTAGCTGCTTTAATATTTACTCTGATTATAAGAAAAATAAACATTGATGATAAGTCACTGCTTTCCAGGATTAGATTTCATATTTTAGAGACTGCTTTAAATTACTGCAGAACCAAACATTATCTTTGCTTCTTATTCATATATTTCCCTAATGAGTTCCAAGCAAATTGTACCTACTTATATTTTATGATTTTAAATAATTAAAACATTTTATGGAGGCAACTAAAATTCTCCCCAGAGTTAGCAGAAAGATTATTGATTGAACAGATCTCAGGCTACAAGGAAAAAATTATTATTTAGTTTAAAGGCTCATAATTTTATTCCTATTCACCTACTAAAAAACCAAGAGATTGTGCATTTTTCCAGCAACCGTTTGAGTTATGCTGGGGTAGGGACTTGGGTTATGTTGGTGAGATGAAAGTAGTAACTTTTTGACATCATGAAATTAGATTTCGGAAGATAGTTAATGAGAAAGTGTTATTGCTGCCGTCACAAGTAAATGCAATACCGAAATACTGCACGCCCACACAACACCACTGCATTCATTAGCCAAGGAAAAGCCCTACTGTACATTCACAACACCAAGATTTTTAATCAAATCCACAAATACAAAACATCAACAGAAGAAATCCACTCTCAGAGAGGACTGGTTCACAGGATACCCAGGCTGTCATGTCATGTGGCATGGCCAGAGAAGTCCATAGGGTTATGGCCCAGATGTCACTGTCCTGTAGTACAACAGCCAAACACCCAGCAACAGACAAGGGGGAATTGTCCAGCATGAAAAGAAAAGCAAACAAGCCACGAAAAAAAAAAAAAAAAAAGCCAACCCCACACAAATCTAAAAGAAACAAATGCATTTTAAAACAGGTGCAAAGAAACCTTCACAATAAGGGAAATAGATGCCTGCAAATTCAAATAGAAATAACAGCTGCAGGTAAAATTTAGGCTTACTTTTAAGGAACTTTATCCTTGTCCATGATGTCACCTTGTATCTTTTGTTGTGTAGGGTGTTAGGAAGCAACATTAGGAGTTTACTTTTAAATGTAAGCAAAGCATGTAACTCCTTGGAATAGGAAAAAAATCCAAAACCAACCAAACAAAAGAAAGAACCAACCAACAAAAAAAGACCCAAAACACCTGCAATATTTAGCTCAAAAATGCTGATTTTGAGCATTATTTTTACCCTGCATTCCATGTCTGACCCTTTTTCTTTCCACAGTGAAATTCACACAGGCTGTGGCTCACAGCTCTCAATGTTTACTTCATAAGGTATGTAGTTTTCCATCTGCCTGCCAGAAGTCAATGCTGCTGATATCTGCTACAAATCAAAACCTGGAAAGCCAAGGAGCAGAAACAGCTCCAATGAGCAGAACTGGAAAGCTTTGTCAGACAACAATAGACACCTTTGGATTCAAGCAGAGCTGTAAAGACTACATGGGGTCAGGCAGGGAGTGGGCAATGAGATCTCTCTGCTGCTCTGTGTGGAGGGACACATCTGTCTCCACCTCTGGCAATGTTCAGCTCCACAGAGGTGAAAAGGGGTCCCTCAGGTGCCTTCACCAGCTTCCACCCAGCTACCAGTGTATCCTCAGCTTCCTGGCCACATCAGCAGAGTTTTGGCACGTCATTTCCAGTGTCACCTTCAACATCCTCCAGCCATCTAAATGTCAGCTGTGTAAAATGCTCTCCCAAGACATTTAATCTGTCTTTTCTATATAGTGTAATTGGTGGGGTTATTCCAAAGCAGAAAGCCACAGTTAACTGTGCAACTACTGTGCCATCATGCATTACATCAAAGAGATTAACAACCTGAAAGAAAAAGCAGAGCCCTCCATGGTTTCTTTTAAGCAGTAGAGCTAGATTATGTTCCAGTGAGCCTCAAAGACTTCCCCAGTGAAGAGGAGCATTAATTCGCTGTCAAAGTACAATTACAAAACAACACACACTAGGTCAAAGTCCTGACAAAATTATTCCTGTACAAAAATCTGGAGTTTCTCCACAGATGTTTAGAGCCAGCTTCTATATCACCACCTCTGGATCTTCCCCCAGCTATTGTGGATTTTAGGCACAGTAATTTCTTAGGAGATATTCCCACCAACAGGCAGTAGTCCCTCTTCTCAGGTCAGGAGCACCATCAAGACCCCATAAGGTGTCCTGCAGAACATCTGTGCCAGAGTGCCAAAGCTGAGCTCCCTTGGCCCCTGTCAAGTACTGCTGCATAGGATCAGACCATCCTCACAGTTCTGAGACTGATCCAAGGTACCACTGAAGACTAACTCAAAGGAGGCAAAAGCACAGACCCATTTAATCAACACCACAGACCCAGCACTTAATGACACATTCTGTCATTACAGAAGGTGTCTCAGGTACCAACCACTAAGCCCATGTCACACTCCTCTCTCATGCAGCTTTGGTTACTTTGATGGCTGCTACCAAAATTTCCTTTCTTGATTTTCAATGTTGTCACTCACCATATATTAAGTCACCCTTTAGCTTAAGCTTAAGTTCAAGTGTATATTTAAACTTCCAGACACAGACTGTGGTAAACTCTTAATGAATACTTTAGCCATGCAGATAGGACCTGTCTGCCTGATGACCTTAGGAACCATTTATGGTCATCTCTACATAAACTACACTAAAGCCACATGATTAAGGCTGCAAAGCCTAGCACTGACTATGTTGCAAAAGACTAATCAAACTTGCACAAGCAATCAATTTTGACAGCCCCTACTACATGTAAGCATTATAATATATATTTTAATTTTATGATCAAACATTTCTGCATTCAACCTTTGATGTGGTCCTTCCTGACCTTATTTGGTTTCATATTACTTTTTTTTGCCTTCAGGCTAATAAACTGAAAACCTATAAACAGGAAAATAGCTGGCTTTTGGCAGTCTGTTCCAGTGGAGCATTCCTAGATCTCAGAAGGGCCAAGCAGCTTTGTGCTGTGGTCACAATTCTCTAGCAAAAGAAGGAGACAAAATCAGGGAATCACCGGCACGAGTTACAACTGCCTTTTCTGTGTTTAAGTATTTTAACTTCCTGCTTTGGGTTTATCTTACTTCATAAAAGAAAATTGGAATGTGACAGCTACAGCAACACAATCATTTCAGCTAACTCCCTGTACTTTTTCTCCAAGGGATTAAAGGCTGTAAGTCAAAGGAAAGAAAAACTGAGGAGAAGTAACAACAGGTTTTCCCCAGTTATCCTGTAAAGTATTAAATTTAGAGCCTTCCTTCTTCTGGAAAGTTCACATTTTGAATGTTTTCCTGCTCCTCAGCTGTTCTCTCCCTTGCTGCTGTGCAGGCCGAGGTCTTTGTGCCTGTAACCCTGCCCTCAGGTACCCACCAGCTGCTGTGCAGGTGGCTCAGCTCATGGGCCAAGGCAGGGCTGTACCTATTCCCCCCCAAGGACAGCACAGCCTCACACTGCAGTGTGGCCACCAGGTGTCCCAGCCCCACCAGACCAGGCATATGTGACACACCGTGGTTTTAATTCAGGACATCCCAGACAGAAACATGAGGGCAATCTCATTTCATCAACAAGAAACACAATCAGCTTAACACAAAAGGTTTGTAAGGCAGTAGGTTCATGCTTTCTATGAGCCCGGTTCTCTCTGCTCACCAGTGGGTGATGCTTTGCCAGACCCAGAGAGGCAAAACATCAGCCTCTGGCATTGGGGTGTGCTGTGAGTTAGGAGAAGCTGTGCCCAGGAGAAGCTGCTACTAGTGACTGTGCTGGGGCTCTGTGTACATCTCTGCTGCAGCTGCCCACACAGAAAAGGAAATGTTAGGAAATGGGACTCCCAAGCCAGATTGTTTTGAAAAAGAGAAGGTGTTTTAGCTAGGTTGTGCTGTCCTGGCAGAGAAGCTATCAAAACTGCTACATCACTGCTCACCCATGAACTTACCTGATCATGGGCATGATAAAGCTAAACCAGGGGAGCTTCAAGCTATTTAAGTTAACTGCAAACAACTTCAACACAAGCTCACATACTCTAAATGCAGAGAGGACCTGTGCTACAAAGCATTAAAACTCACCCAAAAGCCTACCAGTCTTGCACCAAGACTGAATGCTGTAGCAGATTTCCTGAGATACTTCAAAAGAGTAACACAAGAGTAAAATATTTTCTCAAACACAGTGGAAGAAGATCAGCCTTCTAAGATTCTAAGACGCCAATATTAGCCTACATCCGTAGTAAATTACAGCACCATGAAGAACTATTTGTGAATTGCAGTTCTCTTAAAAACATTTCATAAAACATTGATTCCTGAAACACAGACAGACACACTTACCTAGTGCCATCTCTCTCAGGGCAAAGTCTGCAGCTGACAGCATAGAAGGCTTGCCACATCCAAGGAATGTCTGTCAAGCTGGTTCTGTTCAGCCCAACAAATGAACCTCCTAGTTATGACAGCAAGAGCTGCTACACACTCCATCACAATGGGCAGGCTTCTATCAGGGCTAAGGGACACACAAGTGCACCCACTACCAAGAGAAAGCAAAAATACCCCCCACCCTGCTCCCCAAAGCACATGCTGACAATTAGAGAAATTAAAACAGCTGTCAATTTGTCCTGGGCCCAGAGTCAGCCCCAGGACAGCTGGCAATAAACCCATTTCTCTGACTCCCCAGGAGCTGAGGGGTTAAACATGACTGGCAAAGAGGTGTTTGCACGCTCTGCTTGGAAGGGAAACAACAAGGGTCCCCAAAGAGAACAAGGTGAGGCAGCAGCCAGGAGGTGGCCGTGGGAAGCCTGGGGGAGTAATTGACTACCCAGCATCATGGATGCTCTAGTATTCTGGTTTTTCCAGGAAAGAAAAACTTTGTATGTTCATGAACAAAAGAGCCCAAACAAAAGTTGTGTCTGCTCCCCATCTTCATCTGAAATATTCTGCACAGCAGCTTTCTAACAGCCCTCTGTGTGAAGGGGGTGGTACTGTCACTCCTCACAGCAGCACTAACCACTTCTGCCCCATGGCACCAGCAGCTCAAACAGCAAAGACTGGAACTTCACCACAGCATCACAGAATCACCAAATCAATTAGGTTGGAAAAGATATCTGAGATCACTGAGTCCAACCTGTGACCAAACACCCCTGTATCAACAAGACCACTGAGAGTCATATCCAGTCTTTTCTTAAACACCCCCTAGGACAGACCCTCCCTGGGCAGTCCATTCCAATATTTAATCACCTTTTCTGCAAAGAAATTCCTCCTAATGTCAAAGCTAAACCTCCCGTAATGCAGCTTGAGGCTATGTTCTCTCATCCTGTCACCATTTGCCTGGGAGAAGAGGCTGACCTCAGCCTGGCTACACCCTCCTTTCAGGTAGTTGTAGATAAGGTCACCTCTGAGCCTCCTTTTCTCCAGGCTAAACACCCCCAGCTCCCTCAGCTGCCCCTCATAGGACTTACCCTGTAGACTTTTCACCAGCTGTGCTGCCCTTCTCTGGACATGCTGCAGCACCTCAACGTTCTTCCTGGACTGAGGGGCCCAGAAGTAGACACAGCCCTCAAGGTGTGGCCTCACCAGTGCCCAAAGAGACAATCACTTCCCTAATTCTGCTGATCACATAATTTCTCATACAAGCCAGGATGCCATTGTCATTCTTGGCCACTTGGGCACACCGCTGGCCACATCCACATGGGACAGGCCCTCAGCAGACTTGCTGGGCTCTCTTTCCTGTCCCCATGCACCAGTGGGTTGGTTGACACTTAAATCACAATTAATTGCAATTAAATAAATTGCAATTAATAAATTACCATTAATTGTGATGGGGGAAGAGTTTGTGAGCAACCCATACTGTAGCATTGTGAGGTCCCTGGGCTGCGGCCATGAGCCCGCACTTCTAACATGTCCTGTGGCCACCACAGCATTGGTCCCGCCCCACACACTGCCTGATGCCACCAGACGTGGGAATATCACCAGTCAGTAATGTTTCAAATCTTTCGCCTTTGTCTGCTGGGGTTTGGCAGCTGGTGTGCCCTGTCCTCTTGCCAGCAAGTGTATCTTATAGCCAAGGATGGCCAGAACATCTCTTTGGAAATCAAGGTATCTCGAGCATTCGAGGATTTCTTCTAGAAAAGTACAGTCAGGTCAGGGGCTGAGCAGCAGTCGGGAAGACAACTTGGTGCTTTAATTAATTCCGTTTAGACGGGAGTGGAGGCTCCTAGCAGCCAGCTGCCGCAGGCTGTGGGAACAGCGCTGGCTGCTCCTTCAGAGCCGACGGGCGCTGCCCGGGTCTCAGTCGCAGGGATAGAGCACCCTGAATGCTGGCGTACGCGGGGCGTTTCCTCCTCTAATTCTATTTCTTCGTCTCAGAATTAGCTCGGGCTCGCTGCCATCATCATTTCCCGCTGCCTCCCTCGGTCGGCGGGCTGGGCACGGTGCCCGCAGGAGCGGCTCCTCCTGAGGGCGCAACGGCGGCGTGAGGGAGCACCGGCGGCCGCCAGGTGGCGCCCGCAGCCCGCGGCGGACCCGGGGCGGGCGGCGATGGCGGCAGCGGCCCCGGCCGGCTGGGGCCGATCGACCCCTCTTCGCCAGAGCCGTGGCACGGACTGCAACGGATCACGAGGAACAGTAGGCTGGGAACAGTGGTCTCTCGGAAGCTGCCGGGAAAAATATCCCGGACTGTGCAGAAGTCAAACACATCCCTCCCCACGCCGCAGCCAAACCCCAAGCACGGCACAGCGAAATTTAGCATTTCTCAAAGGAAGGAGCCACGTGTGTGTACGAAAGAGTAATTTAAAAGTGTATTTTTAGTAATGCCACCACAGACGGCTAAGAATCCGAGGGCAAAGCTCTCTGGTTCCTTGTGCGCACCTACCCCAGCTCTCCCCTCCGTGGCGGCTCTCAGGCGGAGCTCGGGTAACTCAGGGTGAAGCGATGGAGCACAGCGAGTATAAGGAACATTTCTGTAATGGCCATTTAGTGTTTTAATGCCCATAGGAACACAGACAGAGAAAACAAAACCAAAAAAAAAGTGAGTGTTAAGAATGCCAAACCCTTAAACAGCGTCATTGCTTCAGCATGAGGGACTTCTCTCATGGATCCAGCACAAAGAATATCCCACAAAAAACCCACAAAGCATTTCTGATGTGCCCTACAGATAACCAGCAAGTGTTCTGCAAGTACTGCCATGGTATTTGGCTCAGCAGAAAATCCTCATTTAAAAAGATCTGAATAAAGGTCAAATATTTGGAGCTTAAACAGTTGAGGCTTGCCATCTTTAAAGGTCTGTCAGCACTTTTCCCAACACCAGCAGTTACATGAGGGTGGCCATGAACCAAATCTCAGTATGTAACACCTCACACTTTGTCTAATAGCATTTTCATAAGTTTTAATTACATATTCTCAGAAATTGCTTTGCCAAAAAAAAAAAAAAAGTTTTCCACTTTTTACATGAGCATTTGTATCAAACTTTCAGCTGAAGTACCAGATGCTGCACATTATTCTCAGAAAAATCCAGTTGTTTATTGCTTCCCATTTGATCCAGCAGCATGTGGAAAGGAGGACCCAAAACACAACTAAAAGGCAGGCCCAGAAACAATGAGAAACAAAATACCACTACATACAATGAATGCACACTACACTAATGGATATAATCTATGTTTTTATTACTATTCCAGATTGGGAACAGAAACATTCCACTGCAAAGGGAAACTGACATACACAATAAAAGCAGTTACAATATACCTAGCCTGTTCATGCCACATGACAACCCACCCAGCTTTTTCTTTGGGTCTCCCTGCCTGTCAGCTGGTTCCCAGGAAGCATTTCTACCTGCCATTAAGACACTACTGCTACAGGTGTGAGGCAGTTTTATCGTTACTGCCTCGCCTTGCATAGAACTGCTTCTGTCTTTGCTCACGGTTTGATAAGGAAACAAGGACCTTTGGTAGAAGTAGGGCTGAATCATCCGCGCATGAGCTGTCTCGTTTGCCCGGTTCTACCTCCCCTAGGAGAGCAGCCGCCATGAATTAAATGTGTATTTGTGCCCGGCCGACGGCGTGTTGCAGCAGTGAGCCGAACACCACAACAGGACATTAGAGGGCAGCAAGCACCCTTACTGCTGCCTCGCTTTATCCAGCGCCAAGGGAAAGGTAAAAACCTCTCACAACGCTTGGGGGCCCATTCCAAAATAGTTCAAAATTTCCTGCTTTTGAACAACTGCAGTGGGCAAGAGGCAGATTTAGGAATATACCCCATCCAGTTGAACCATGTGAAGAGTGCAAGGTTAAATGAACTAACCTGGTTGCAGCACAGCAAGAGCATAAACATTGAGGACACTCAAGACAGTAACTCGTGAAATCCAGGGCATCACAATCTCATGTGAAAGGATTTTTATTTATGAAAGCGTGATTAAGTCTCCTTGCAATGTACACAGACACCCCCTACTCCAGCTGTACCAGGCAGGAATGCAATGCTACAATTCACACAAACAAGATGCAGAACCATGCTCTGGTCATTGGTTATCTCAAGTGGTGGGGGGGTTCATTCGGGACACCTGAGGAAAGGCTGTCTGGCACTGAAAGTTATCGTTAAGGCTTTTTACGTATTTTAATAAAATGGAGCTATATAAACCACCAACATTCCTTCACACAAAACTCCAATTACACCACAAGCTTCTGTAACTGTTGAAAAGTAAGTTTGAAAGCCATTTTCAATAAGCCTTACTTGGGAGGAGATATTAAGAAAAAGACACTGAACTTCCTTTTAATGTTCAAAGTAGTGATTTATGACAGAGTATTTTAGAAAAACTCACATTTTCACAGTTCTCTTAACTACTGCAGAGCCCTTTTACTTCTCTGGCTGCCTGTCAGCACTGTAACAACTACAACTACTTAAAGGCAGAGGGCTAGTTAAGTCATGCACATATACAAAGAGTAAAATGAATAGGTTCAAGTTTTCCATATTAATTTTTAAGAGTTGAAGAGAAACTCAGCAATATGTGCTTTTATTTCACCTACCCATTTTGTGACCTCAGGAAAAAAAATATCTAGAGGAGCATGTACTGAAGAAAAAGGTTATAGTGTTTGCTTCTAAAATACAAAAAAAAAAAAAATCCCAAAACTCACAAACCACTACCACCAAAAACAAAAGTCAATTACAGCCCCCTCAAAAGCTGAGAAACATCAGTGTCACTGGTTCAAGGATAGAAACAAGGCATCATTCATAACCAAAAGACACAATCCATTGATTTGTCTGGGTGCTGCAGCTGGACAATGTATACAGGCACACATTTCAGGGAGTTTTTTTGGTTTTGGTAGGTTGTTTGGTTTGTTTTGGTTTGGTTTTTTGAAGCTTTTAATTTTTTTCTTTTTGTGGTTTTGTATCAGAAGCCCAGTCTTTGTGAGGCACCAAAGATGGTTATACTGAAAACACATTAAAAAAATTCATTGTCTGTCTCCATGTTTTCTAGCTTTTAAGTGGTCTAGTACATAAAACCACCTCAAACTAAAAATATGCACAACATGCAATAACAGGAACAAATTGCACCTTACATACTTCTTCTACCCTAAATGGTGGAAATGCAACTCAGACAAGGGCATTTAGTGATAGCATCAGTAAAGGTACCCCACAGCACAAATGCTTTACTATCATGTAAGAAAACTAGTCAAACACACCAGCAAGTCTGCACAAGAGCCTGAGCTGGAGGCTTAAGCTCTACTCTGTCTTCTGCAAAGAAGGTGGCTCAGCTACTCCACTGCTAAAGCCTAAACACAGGCAGCTCATAACAGAGTGCTTCATGTGAGAATTTCAGTCTGAGGGCAACAATACAGAATGGAACAAGACCTCGAGCAAATCACTGATACTTTTATGGACATTAATTTTAATCCAATATCAACTGGTAATGCTTTCAAAGCAGAGAGTTTCCTCATCATGGGCCAGCCACCTGCACTATGAAGGGAGCTGCTGTGAACCACTGACTGCAAGACGAAGTATCAAGACACCCTTCTCAGCTATGAGTGTCTTAAGTAGGCTCGAGGCACTCCCACAAACTCAGTAAATTCCAACTCTTAAATGTAAGCAGTGCAACTACATGTATTTAACATATTACACATTAAAAGCATTGACAGCTAGTTCGACCTTCAGGGATGTTAGGTCCATAGACTAAATATCCCTCATGCTTATATTCTCTTATTACTATTCTGGAAAAACGTGAGAGTTTTCCCATTATTCTACAAGTTTCTGGACTTAAAATGGGTATCTGCCAAGATTTATTAGTAAGGGAAAGCAAGATCAGATGCATTTTCCTCTGTGTCCATTTAAAATTGTCTTTATTTCAGTCATTTTAAGCAGAAACCTCTCACAGCAGTTGGGATAAGCAGGCTGTTATACCATTACACTGTTACATTCCATTGCAGAGATACATCTCACTTCATACAAATATAAGCAAAAGGTGTGTTTGTGGTGAGGTTCTTCAAGGAACATTTCTAAATGTCTCAGTGTGCCGAGTACACCGATCTGCACTTTTTGCATCAGAAGGCCAACTAGGAACACAGTACATCTTGCTCGTGGATCACAGGGGGAATAAACCATTGTGTCGTGACAAACCTTACCTGACAGAAAAGCACATTCAATTTGCTTGAGGAATCCAACTGTTCACCTATATTCAGTATTGTCATGGGTGAGGGTCCTTAATTGCACAAAGGTACAGAGCACTACTTCTTGGATTACTTAAAGTTAAAACTTAACTGAGCACTACCCTCGTATCTTCACTCTTAAAATATCTGAGGCACAAGTATGTGTGTGTACTTGTTTTATTCATAATTTGTCTTGGGATACCAAATGTATTTCTAGTTCAGGTCATTCAACAAAATTGTTGACCTCATTTCAAAACATCCAGTGATCCATTTTTCATTCAATGGCAATATCGAATGTTAAAAGGAACATAAAAACAAACATGCACACAATTGTACAGTTTTCATAAATGTCTATTTCATTATTTGTGGGTAGCGCATTAAACAGTTAAATACATTTAAATAATGTTTAAGTGACTGCACTAATGCAGAATTTTAACTAGATGGGTAACCAATTTAACTAGAAACCAGCTAACAAGTAACTGTCTAAATACTTCAAATACAGCTCTTGTTCTAGGTCATCCTTTCTGGAAAAAAGCCTGCTGGTCACATTGGAAATACATTTTAAGGCCAAATTCTTCTGATATCCCTTCTCTGCAGCAGTTTCTTCACCTTTTTAAGCCTCCAGTTCCAGGCCAAGACCAAGTTTATGGCCACCAGCATTGATGTTCTTTCCATCTATCAGGGCGGACAGTGTAAGCTTCACACCTGTAAGATATTTAAGAAGCATGTTTACAACACAGTAGATTTCATGCAACTTAACCTCTGCCATCACAAGTCCCAGTTGTAGCTCTGTTTTTATACAATTACTTTCCTCTAAAGATTTTTAGAGGGGAATACATTTACCCATGAAATCTACTGAAAGTTAGTCATGTGAAGAAAGCCATAAGATTTTTGTAAACAGTTATAATGTCAATATACAAAGTCTCTAATTGCTAAATACGCAAGAGTTCTCCTTTCCTGCATTAAGACATGCAAAGGAGGAAATCTGTGCATAGACAGACACTCCTACCTATAAAGGGATGGAATGAAACTAGATTTTTCAAACAGGGAACTAACCAATGGTAATACAGCCTTAACAGGTGCTTTCATACTTAAGCAGAACAAGTTAAGGCCTGGAGGTTTTCTTTACTGAATATGAAGAGCAGGAAGTGTGGAGTTTTGACAATCATAATTTGAAGACCTGCTATCATTCAACATAGTATGACTGGACAAAGCAGTCTGAAAAAAGAAGACATGCTTTGCCTAGCCTAAAGCTAAGCTGTCAAACATAATACAGTCCACTCCCACACAGATCAGTGAAGAATATATTATATTAATACCATTAGATAAAATAGAGTTTGTCTTGCTTAGATAAAGGTTTGATGCATGATTGAAGCTACTGTAAAACATCTACTTGGCCTTCAAAGAAAAAAATATTCTGAAGGAAAAAAATTGCATATAAATGCAGAACTCAATTATTTTCTTTAGGATGCATAGAAGATACATATGTGATACAATTCACATGATAGCTCTTACCTGGCCTCAGGGTCTGGGTATAACCCACTCCAATTAGACTAGAATTGTTCACCTTTCCCTAAAAAAAAAAAAAAAAGGCAACTGAAATGCTGAAACTGATTTGTTATTTGTTACCATTTAGAATCTACAATAACTACAGCAACACTGCCGTTATCAGCTTAACCAAATGTTATCTGTTCTTTCAGTATGCCTGTGTTTCCTGAATTCTCTTCTTCCAGCTATGCCCTCGTCCTTCAACTTACAGCTGAAGCAGTAACATATTTTGAAGCCGTAACATGTAAGAGCAGAGGGAATGTAAGGGCAGGAAGAACTGTTACTGAAACACGGTTTCAGAGGTGAATTTCCCCACTTCCCCTTTTTCAGAAGGCCAGAGACATTTACCATGTATCATCAGTCTCCTAAAAGATCCCACATCAGAGGACTCCTCCATGTTCATATTACACAGGAATTAGTATATTGTCCATCACGCAGCAAACATTTTGAAATATAATCATGAACAATATGTACAAAATTATTTATCTCACTTTACATCATTTCCTCAACATAATGATTCCAACTTTGTAACATACAGGAAACTTTGCTGCTTATCAACTTTTACCCAGTATTGCCAGAGTTCTTACAATGAGAATTGACAGAGCTCCCCAAAAACTGGTTTACAAAAAATTCTATAAACTTACAGAACCAGACACAAACACTTTTTTAAATTGTGTTTTTCTTTTTATAAATACAGCAGGATCTCCAACATAAGCACATTTGACAGTCAGATTCTATGAGACTTTGCTGTAAGCAACATGACAGAATTTAAATACTGCTGGTTTAATTATAATTGCCTGGACTGTAATTCCTACAAGGCCTCCCAGCCTATTTTGCACTATTAACACAGGGATTCACAGCAACTGAAAACAGACTGTACTTTGCACAACCCTTCAGGTTACAGCCATACTTACTGAAAGAGAAGCAGTGGAATCCAACTTGTATTTAGCTGCAAAGCCAAAGCGAGTGCTGTTGCTACCTGATGTCCAAGACAGGTTTATAGCAGTTTCAAGATTGTCACTCACTTTTTGGTAAATTGACCCACCAAATTCGGAACCATCATTGCTGCACAAATTAAAATAAAAGTTAGCTTCCTGTTTTTGCATAATCCACTCCTTTTTTTTAGTCCCTTTTTTTTACTACTTCAGATGTTTATTCAAATAAGAATTTCAAAAGTTTGAGTTGTTTCACATTTTTTGAAAAGAGAAAGATGAACAAAGGCTTCACAGCAAAATTAAACGGCAGTAATTAATGCAAATAAAAAGGTATTTCGGAATGCTACAGCTAATTCTCATGTTAACTGCCAAACAAAGTCCTTGAAAAAAATTCTAGATCACATCCTTACAAAACAGACCAATATGTGTTAATGGTTACAAAATGGGCCTTCTGAATTTCTGATTATTGAGTAAGTGAAATTCCTAGAGCACTGAATGACCTTTCAAAAATCTGCCACCTTGTTTTACATTAGTAAACTGAAATGGAATTCTTACAGTCCAGACTCTGAAGTATTTTAGTTTTCTCCTATATTCCTCAATTTCCATGAATTCAGAGAGATACAATCCCCATGCTTTCCCTTCAAAAGCAAACTTCTAACTGTCTAAACACACTACAACTCCACCAATTTTATTAACTTAGATTGAAAACATTGTGTTTTTCAGTAAGTTTTGATCAGATTGCAGTAAGATCTAAAGGCAGAAAGTCTGCAGAAAGACGCCTTACACTTGTTTACACTGTTTCATGCATTCTTAATCCCTGACAAGCAAGATGAACCTCCATAAGAAGTCCAGAAGCAATGCTCTAATCTTGCTCTAGGAACTACTACAGCATTAATGCAAAACTAATTACTACCTCCAACAAATCTACTGCCCTTAAATTGTAATCTGATTCAATATAATGGAATAGCCAGAAAAAGCATTATGATCAGTTCTGCATAACTGAAGTACTGCACTTCCAATCTGCACATGCTTCAGTATTTGGCAAACTGTACCACATATGCTACAAGTGCTAACCAGTGGCACGTGTTTATTGTTTTGAAAAAGAGAGATATAAAGTATCATTTACATTTATTTAGTTTCCTCTTGAAAAATGCACTCCATTAATGGCCTTGTAAGCACCTCTTGATATTTCAAGCATTTGTATTTTGACTAGAAGGTAAAGAAAGCCTGCTTCTGGAAAGCTGGAGAAGTTTTCAGTACTTACACACTAGTGTGCAGTTGGAAGTCTCCAGTCTTGTAACCCACAGAGAAATTATTTCTTGTCAATTTTGATTTGGCACTATCAAAAGTCATCTGATAACCAGCAAGCCAGCCTTCATAACCAAAGACAGCTGAACCATGGACTGCAGGCCCAGCAAAATCAAAGTCAACATCACAGCCTAGGTTTATGCATTCGCGTTTGTAAGTTGACTTAATTTTACCACTTTTCTTTCTGAAACAGAGAAAGAGTTATATTAAGACAAGCATACATGATATTCCTCAATGACCTGCAAGATTCAAACCCTGTGACTCTACACAACGTAGCTCAATGTCTTGCACATGCATCCCCTGGACCAGGCAAAAGTACAGCCAGCCCATTCAGAGCACGCAGGGCTATGGCAAGCAGGCATTTTCTGATGAATGTAGCAACAGTTTCACGTTTCCTGTAGTCTTCCAATACTTCTATCCCAGAAAATAAGCAAAGTTGTGAAATGTGCAATACTAACCCCACAGTGATGTCATGGTAAAGAGCATAAGCCTTTAGCATTGGGATTTGCTAAGCTGGATCAACAGCAAACCATACCAAAAGCCCTGTCAATACCACAGACCAGATCAATGGACCATGGGTGCTGTTACTCAGTAAGGAAAGGTAGTAACGTTAACAATTCTTACCCCGTATTTGGTGAGAAAGTTGTATCAAATGTCAACTTCAAGCCTTTGGCAAGCTAATTGAAGGGGGAAGAAGATAAGATAAAGCTATAAATTCAGTTCTTACACAGCAGCAAAACCAATAAATATTTTTCTAATCTATTACCTGATCTTCAATTGCAATTTCTGTTCCCAGAGTGTTATCTGTGTTCCATTTTTCTGTGAAAGTCAGACCATACTCAGCCCACTTGTATTTGGTCTCCAAGCTCCCATTCACTTTTCCAGTGTCTGTGTTCGATGAACCAGACGTTGTGAATTCCTAAAAAGCACACAAGATACATGTGATCCTGAAAGCATTACACAGTGTTTCCTTCAGCAAGCACTAAGATGTTATGTGGAAAAAACATTAAACTCAGTAGACGACTTGCAGGGGAGAAGGGAGAATAGCACAGACAAGAATTAATGACTCACGCCCACATGGAGGCCTCCCCACAATGCCCATCTCAACTGCAGTGTTACTGCCACTATTACAAAAAGTACATTGTGGCAAATTAACTCCTAAGTAAGACAGTAGCCACCAAAAGGACTCTCCTCTAAAGCAGCAACAAATTCTTGAAATGTAAGGTTCAGTTTGATGCCCAGTGAGCAACTTCAAAATCAAACCAAAAGGCAAGGGCACTATTAGTCACATATTACAACTCCAGTAAAATTCTTCAAGAATCACATATGTATTTTGTGATTTTGACACACATATATGTACTTTGTGATTTAGTGCCGTATTTACATTTTACAGAGTGCACCTGTAAAACATCACAGAATGGCATCATTTTTCAAACTGGTGGTGGGGTGGGTGGTTTGGTTTGTTTGTTTGGATTGGGGTTTTAACTGTTTTTTAAAGTGTTCCCAGTCTTCCCAATGCACTAGCCTTTCACACCAGCCATAGGCACACCTTCTACTAACACCTATAAAATTCCTATTGCCCTGGCACCTGGGTTCAATGACACACAGAAATAACGTTTGAAGTGGGAGCTTAGCAAACAGGCTGAGTTTATAGTATGGTATGATCTGACCTGGAATTCTTGAAAGTAACTTGGAAATCAACAGTATCACTCACACTTCTTTATTAAAGGAAGTAAACACTGATGTCTCTCACTATTTAGATTCTCACAAAGAACAGAATGAATAGTTTCTGTGTACCATTATTCAAAAACTGAAGGTAATGAGAAGCGGAAGCCAGGTTTGCAAATACCTTTCAAAGAGCTCCTTCCAGTGAAGTATTATTGCCCTCATGATTTAAGAAGTCCATTATTTCAACTTTTTAAAACATATAAATAAACATTTTAATCTCTGTCTTCCTCCATACACAACATTATTTTCAAACAAACTTCTCAAACTCACCTTCCCCAGAAGGAAACAGAGATTTGAAACTGCAAGTCCTTAGGCACTCTTACAGTAAAAGCCTCAAGAACACAAAATAAACATGGTTGAGACTGTTCTTTAATGGTGGCTGATCAAATGTAACCACGTCCAGGACATTTATCTGTATGATGCTAGCAACACCACACACAGTTGCATAATTCTAGTAGGTCTATTTCTTGGCAAGGGATGGAACTACACAAATACCTTCAGCTTTAACTTCTCACTTTGTGCTATTCCTACTGCACAGGGTCTATGTCACTGTAACCATTGGGGCAATAGCTTCAGAAGAAACAAATTATTATATTTTCTTCTTATCTCTGCTTTAAAACATCTGTAATACATATATGTCAGCAGTTTCTCCTCCTGGGAAGGATGGCTTGCACTGCTCCAGGATTCACATCAGGACTTGGATTTTTCAGAGTTTTACCAGCATAAATGGTAGTCCTCCAAAGAAACAAAATACAGTAAGAACAACTAGTTCTGTAATAGGGCTCTTGCAAACTCTGTTTCAGTTGGCATACAGACTTCTAGAAAAAACAGAGCACATAACGGACAGACCTTGTTTCTAGCAGTAAGTTACAGTGCTCAGGCTCCAGTTGTGGGGAGAAAAAGATCTACCATTGTATTTCACAAAGTCTGCTCTAGAAATAGATAAAAGTTACAGGGGGCACTGCTTGCATGATAAGACATCTTGCATGGAACACTACTGCAGCACTTAAGTACCTAGAGGAGCCAAAGATTCAACATGCTTATTCAATGCCAACAACTTCATACGAGAACAAAGATGCCAGAAATCTCCAAACAGTACCACAAGGTACTTCAGAAATAAAATCTGTATACTATAATTGGTATATTAAAATCCTTTATTTGTTCACCTTCACATGTAAGGCCAGGAATAATTAATAAGCCCTTTTATTATAAAAAGATTACTAAACACGGCAATATTCCTGATACATTCAGAACTTCAGGGGCTTCTGAAATTATTTAACACCAGATATTTGTCATTTATAGAACCTATAAAATACTTAACAGCATCTGAAATGTGCCCCTTTTAACTAAGTATCAGAACATAGCTAGAAAAAAAATATAATGAATAAAAGTTACTTAAACTCACCACTCCACTTGCAGATTTTGTTTTCACATCCAGTTTCACCAACCCAAAGCCTTAATAAACAGAAGTCAAAGTTACATGATTAACTAAGGCCCTGCACATTTTTCAATAAGCTGGTCTTTCAGGCTCAGCAGTGTCCCACATATATATAAAAACAGCTAATAGAGTGACTTCAGCCACATTCAACTTACAGATGCCACAGCAGGTAAAGAAGGACTCTCCAAAACAAGGTAGGGAAGTGTCTCTCAATTCTACATGAGTATATTTAACTACCAAATGATGCTTCCAAAAGAAAATACATTCTTTTCTGTTCCTGGAATGGAACAGTTTTCATATCATAGTCAACGCCCTTCAAAGAGCTATCCCAACCCATAAAACACCTCTTTCTGCACCAAGACAAAATATCTCAAAGTAAAAAACTGTAAAATCAAAGTCACTGGGAAATACACAACCAATGGAACTGTAATATAAGTAGGTTTTATGAGAGTGTCATTCACATTGTTATCCAGAGAGGCAAGCAACAGTCTTAGTGAAAAAAACCTCACATTTCCAAAGACCAGAAAGAAACAGCACTGTGACAAAGAATGATTTAACCACGCTATCTAGTATTAAAGCATTTTAAGATGTGTAAGGATTCTTTACCCCAATAGCCATTCCTCTTTCTAGTCCAAAAAAGGCTACATTAGACTGGTATATAACCAGTTGCTATATAAATGTTGTGGCACAGACAGCCCAGTAAACAAAGTGCTCCTAAGTTAAACTACACTTGCTGCTGGCATTCTTGCATACTTGTGCACCCCTGACATTTATGTGGCTCAAGCAGTAAGACTTAACAGCCTTCACATCAAAACAACCCACAAAAAGGCTTACACGATCTGTTGGTTGGTGGTAAAGATAAAAAACACAGCACACCCTCCTCCTCCCCAAAAACACAGGCATTTGATCATTCAGTTTTCCATACAGACTTAAAAAGGCAATTCATTGTTGCACCTCAAACACCACTTATAAAAGGTACTCTTCTTACCATATCCTTTATTGAAGATATCTCTGGCAGGTTTGCCAAGGTCTACATACGATGGAGGAATCGCCATTGGAGCTGAAAGGTAAAGGGCTAATTAATAATGAACCTTCTGCCACTGCACACATGAAAAAATGCTACCACAATTCTTTCAAGATAGTCTTTAAGGCAGATTCATCTACATAAAGACAATTAATAAATATAATTATATACTTTAAATTAATTGATATGATACTACAGTATTCTGTGAAACACCAATTTTCACTGAAGGCCACTGTGAACACGAGATGTTTTCTCAGCTTATGCAGAGAAGAGACACTGCAGAGAAAAGGCACTACAAGACCACCCAGTTCTTAATTTTTCAGGTAGATTCCTCCATGTCTTTCATTACCAGAAATTAACCAATAACTCACATTTCCAGAGTTGGCATAGCTACTGCCAAAAAGCTGGACACTAGAAATCTAAAAACTTGTAATGCAAACAGTTATTCCCTGAAGTTCCACAAAGTCAAAGCTGACACGTGCTTATGAAAACCACCTGAAAGTACCCACAAGGTTTTAGTTTTGAAAACGTAACTAGAGAGCATACGTGCTCTCCAACATCATTTTTGCCCCATATTTTACATGGCAGACATACAATTTTAACAAGAAGATCTAATGCCATTAACCAGCAATCAGTCGAGTAACATACCAGAGTTTAGGTTTGGGAAGTTGTCCTGTTAGTTTAAAACATCCAAGTAGGAGGAGCGTGGGGTCTGGGAGGTCTCTTTACCAGTGCCTTTCTCAGACAGGGAGCCTCGGGCAGCCCTGCTGTTAAAGAACCTGCCACTGCAGATGAGCTGTGGGCCAGCTCTGTCACGGACAGACAGCAGGCTAAGGTCTCACGCAGGCCCTATCGCCCTCCTCCCTGGGAACGCGCACTCTTATCTGCACTTCCTTCAAAGACTGTTTTCCCATGATTTCAACAGCAAGAGGCTGCTGTTACAGAGGCCCTGTATTTTAAAGTTGTGAAATATAGGAAACTGAGCATATTAATAACTGCCCCCACACTGTGAAAGGGGGGAAAATGAAACTAACTAGACAAGGCCATGAAAAGGCTAAACACATGCAAACAAAAAAATCTTATCTTCTCAAACTCATTGGTCACATTTATTTAGCTGAGAGACTCAGATTAACATAATTGACTTTTTATCTTCCTTTTGTGGTGGATTGATTTTTTTCTTTTTACGTAAATGAAAAAACATCTATCTTTAGAGTTTGAAAAATAACAATGGCAGTGCTCTCACATGTTAACTTCCAAACCCTAATTACACCCAAATATTTCATATACACCCAAACTGTATGAACTGCTACTAATTTAAAAAAAAAAAATTACTTTAGCAATCAATGGGAAGGCAGAAAACCATTCCTTATTTTTCTACAATTCATAATGCAGGTTTCCAGAGTACCCTGCTTCAGCTCCCTATTGCCCAAAGGGGATAATTTCAACTTCTTCTGAGAAACAATATTTACACACATACACACAAATTCAGAAAAAACTCCTTTAGCAAAGATGTCTAAACTCTACAACCAGGTCACTATATCAAGATATCTATCACTTGCTTAAGAACAAGTCTGGTTTTCCATGGAGTTACACTAAACATTCTTTTAAAAAGAGACATGAAAATGGCTTAAAGCATCTGAGGTTTAAAGAAGCTTAGCCCAAGTTCAAGTACATAGAAGAACAGACCCTAATCCCAGTGACAGGCCACTGAATGGTTCCTATTATCTATCCCATAGGAAGCAGCTGATAGACCAATTACAAGGGAGTGTGAGAACCCTCGCCTGCAGAGTTCTGCTGTGCAGCACCCGTACAATTCAGCAGCCTAACATCTTATAGAGAAGGTTTAGCTCTAATGAATAGATCTCACCTCTAACTAGCACTGCCAGAAAATTAATTATTTCTAGTTTTGGAGCTTTATATCAGCCTTTACCACAGACATGCTTTTACAGGATAAATAAAAGAGCTTTTCCCTTTTCAGTGTTTCCAAACTGACTAGACAGCCAGTACAGACAAGAGATTTATGCTAAGCAGAAATGTCCTGAGAAATTAACAAATTTGTAGCTGTGGCAAAATTCAGAGGATTATTACAGTAAAAATGATGTTGCCATTTTATCTGGCCTAGTTAAGCATCCTTACCACTTCAGGGAAACCGACCACTATTTGTCAGACATTCCAGTCTACAGATGCAAGTTTTGTGATTAAATGCTGGAAAAGAGTACAACTGTTCTAATACAATACTATAATACTGACAGGGACGGATGAGGACAAAACAGGAGACCAAGAGTCAATTCTGGATATAGGAAAAGTCTGATAAACCAGTATCACTATCAGAACACTCATTAAATGAGAACAGGGCCATAAAAAATCAGTCCTGTGTCCTTCAATGTTCGATAGGTTTGATTATAAATTCTTAGAATCACAAGTAATTTTTTCAACCCTATTTTGAAGCAACTCTCACTTAAAAACTACTAATTAGAAGTCACTACACAATAAGCATCATTTAGCAACTAGAGGTTTGCTGTAAAAACTGAAAAATAATTGACGTGAAGTAAAGAATATACTTCAGCCCAGTGAGAGCTCCACCCTAATCTTTGTTTCACGCCACCGTGATGAACAAAGTTTAATTACTCTGTTACTCAGGAGCCATGCTTTCTTCTGCGATAATAGGAAAAAATAAATCACCCCAAGAACAGAAAAATGTATTAACGTTATTGGAATTACTACATCACAGTTCTCCTTGGAGGTAGTATTTCAAAACTCTCATGCTCTACAATTAAACAATGCCACAGACCTCAATGAGGATTTCTAACAATTTTAAGATCTCAAGATATTCAAGATCAAACTATAAATCACATCAGCCTATAATAGATTTTTAAAAAGTGTACTCACCAGTTTAAAAAAGCAACAACTACGCCGAAATTATCCCAGTATCCCAATAAATAGCAACAGAAGAATTGAAGTTATTTAAAAATTAGTTTGTTAAAATACATCGGACACACGGTGACCTTCAGGCTTACACTGATACTACAGAGAGCTTAAAAAAAAGCCACCTCCTTTCCCTTGCATTAACGCTCTCCCGACTCTCAGACAGGAAGTGGACACGCACGCCTAATATTGGCCAGGCCAATGCACAAACTTTAAGGACAAGATCTGGAAACGGACTACGGGCTCAGGAAGCGAGGCGAGGGTGGTAAAGCAGCGCCTCCCGGAGGGGAAGGGCAGCGGCGGGAGAGCGGGGATGCGGCCGCAGGCCGGGCCGGGCCGGGCCGGGGGGCCGGGGCCGGGGTCGGGGCCGCCCGCGGGGCAGGAGGAGCTGCACGGTGGCCGCAGCAGCCGCGCCCGGGAGCCGTCCGCCCTGCGGCCTGCCGGGCAACGTTCTTCTCTCCATGGCGACGGGCGGCCCTCGGCGGTACATACACGGGGATCCACGCGCCGCTGCCCTTCCTGGGAAACTACCGGTCACCCTCTCGGGGCCCACCCGCCTCCCGCCCGGCACACGGACGGGAGAAGCCTTCAGCTGCGGCCAGCGCCGACAGCCGCGGGTCTTTGTGCAGGTGGAGCTGGCCGGGCACAGCCCCTGCTCCTTACAGCCCTCGGGAGCCCTTTCCTTCAGGGAACGGCGCCCGCGGAGCTCATGGCGATGGCGCAGTGCCCAGCATCGCTCCGCAGGGCTGCCCTTGCTGTCCAGTGCCACTGAACACAGCACACCTCCCATGCTCTGCTGCTGCTGCCCGAAGGGCACAGACACACCGGGACACCCGCAGGGTGGCTGTCCCACTGCTCTGGCAGTTGTGCTCCATCTAACAAGGTTTCGTGCCTGCTGCAGACAAGTTGCCACAGGCTTTCCTATTGCCTAAGCTCCATTTTTACCTCCTCCAGTCACACGCACAGATACCCCCCCATAATAGCACAGCGTGTCTCAGGCCAAGAGAAGCAATAACCCTCAGAAACCTTTCCTAGATAGTGCTGTGTGACCATAAATCATGGCTGGAGAACAGTCACACGACTATTGTGCCGCAGCCGCTGCACAGCTCTGCAGGAGCAATCACCGAGTCACCAATGCAGACCCCTGCAAGGCCAAGGAACTGCAGATAGCCATTTCTAAAATTCATATTCTGTCCTTGCTTGGATTATGACATGATCTCAAATTCCTCAATAAAGTAAAATTCATTTACAAATAAAAAATATATTTGTGTGATATGAAAAATACATAATAGCACAATTCATTTTCCAGAACACCTGGTACAACAGTAATTCTCCAGGATATTAAGAAGAGAGCAGATTAGCAGCAAGATCCAACATAATGCCAGTCAGTACCTGCTTGTTATAGCAAAAGACAAGCAACAGATTTTTTTGGTGTGTGTGCAAGTCCAATGCTTTCACATCAAAAGACCCAAGAGATGTTTCATTCTGACAGTTTTAAGTAAGACAGTTTGGCATTGCACAGATAAATACGTGCTGATGAATCAAGAACGAAAGCCACACTAAGAACATAAATAACAGTAGGAAAAGAAACTCAGTGTGTCTTACTGTACATGAAACACATTAGGAATAAACAGAGATCTGATTAAGTAAAAATAGATTGTGGAATAGGTTGCTCATTATTTAAATACATGCATTTATTATTCATACCAGTACTATAAATCTATTCTGAATACAAGTTCAGTTGCTTATAGGACACATCAGCATTCTGCCTTTTATTTTCCCACTTTAAAGATTAATATTTTAGTAATGGTTTGGCTTTATTTTTAGCAGTCTAGGAAAGCAATTACTGCCCCGCCCTGAGCAAAAAAAGCAATGAATCACTTGCTGTGTGAGACAAGGCAGAAGCAATAATCTGAGACAGACAACAGCACACAAACTCCTCTGCATTACAGGCTTCTGTAGCAGCAGCCTCTGCCTGCCAGTGTTTTTTACTCACTCTTGCCCTGCCCCTGCCTCATACAACCATGCCTTATTCCTCTCAGTATATCTGCTAAAGCTCAGAGCACCAAAAAGGTACAGCTTCAGGCCTGCAATAGTGAGCCTTCTGAATTACTCTGGACCTTTCTTCTTAGTAATTTCCTCATACCATTTAGTGCACACACCTCCTGTGTAGGTGCACTTCCTCTGAATGGGCTGGCTTTCTATTGAAATTCAGCAGCTCTCTGGTTTTGGGGCCAGTTGCAGTTGAACTGTTACCATTTTGTATGAATACAGCTGTATTTATGTATAACTGACATCAGAGTCACGTGTTTTACTGGTACCGCTTGGAGAAAAACAACCCACAGGTCACTGGCTGTAAGTTTACTGCCATTTGAACACAAACTGCTACTCTCTCCACAGTTTATCATCACAGTTATATTACTATTACTCACACAAGTAGTGTGTGTGAGCAACAAAAAGAGAGGAAGTGCCTACAGTATGTACCAGTGTCCACCACACAGTTCAGGTAACTTACGTTCACTTCTGACACGAGCCTGAAGTCATGGTTTGCTCTCCCCTCTGATGCAGATCTTCAGTTGATGATTCAGTGGAGACACCTTACAAAAGGCCTAGCAATGAACAGCTGCCTCATTCTGAAACAAGCTGATTTAGGGCATATAGCAGAGATTAAGAAAGTGTAAGAAAGTGTAACCAGCAGGGAAAGGGTGGAAAATAGCTGAAGCTACCAAGAAACAAATTCAGAACAAACAAAGCCAAGGGTTTTTTCCATGAAGGAGTGCAATCCAGTGGGATTACCTGACACAAGAAGTTAAATGTTTATATGGGCTCCAGGGCAAACTAGACAGGCTTGTGGAAGAGAAATCCAGCAAGGATTACTAATTACCAATCCATTCAAGAATTACATATGGCTGTATGGCCTGTTTGGAGTCAGAAAATCCCTGAGTTGCAAATGGAAGTATCATTTAAGTTTATCCTGTTCTTAGACTGTTTCTTATAGGGGTGTGCTGACTAAATAATTGCTTACTTCATCGTCCCGGAGGCAGGGATATTAGATTGTCTAATCTAATATTCTAAACCTTTTGTTTGATACCCTACAACTGCCTTTATATGCAACCTAGGCCTCTGGAATGCCCTAAGAGTGCAACCAGCAGAGTCCCACACTAGACTGACACACTTAATGCCTTTCCATTTTTTCCTCTGCAGTTTTAGGTAACCTTCTTTCATTTTAGCTTAAACTACTAGGAAGAAGTTTAACTTAAACCAGATTCTAAGACCCACTTTAAACAGGTCCAAACAGAGCTAACACATTTAAATAAGCTGACAAAGATGACATCTTAGCTCAGAGGAACAGCAGCTAACATTAACAAGTGACGCTAGGGCTGGGAAAGCGCCGTGGTTTAACAAAGCCGTGCTTTCCGTTAGGGCCAGCCCGCAGGCCGCGGGGGTGGGGCCCTGTGCGGCCTAGCCAATCAGCTGCCGGGCTTTGAAGAGCCAATTAGCTGCTGGGCTTTGAAGAGCCAATCAGCTGCCGGGCTTTGAAGATTGACACCCAGTTAAAAGAGGTGAACACGCCTCTGTGGAAATGCGCCTTTTAAAAATGAACAAAGCCCGGGAAAAGCTTTTGGCTTCTGGCTTTGGAACAGGCCAGACTAGGCCGGGCCCCCATGGCCAGGTCGGCATGCAGCTCGGCTGTGACTTCTGCCGCTGCCGGGCCATGCCACCCAGACTGTCCCAGCACCGTGGGCAACCACACGGCATGGAGCGGCCCTGAGGCCGGGACTGCTCAGCCGGGATCCATGCGGCCTTGGCAGTGTCGTGCAGCCAGAGCCACACCGCGTGGCCACGGCTATTTCAGCATGGCTCGCAAATGAACTTGGTTTACCGGGGGCCAGTGCTGGGAGTGGCCCCATGGCTGGCGCTGAGGGCAGCCCCGAGGCCAAGAGCTGCTGGGCCCAGGAGCGGACACCGCCATCCCAGACCAGGAGCGGCCACATGGCCGGGACTGTGTGGCCGAAATCAGCGCAACTGCAGCGGTGCCGTGCGCCCACGGCTGTCTCAGCATGACTCGCAGTGGACTTTGTTTGCTTAGCTGCTTTTAACCAGCTGCACTGCAGACAGAAGGACAAAAGCAGTGACAGCAGGTTATTTCTTTCTTCCAGTGCCCCACATGAAAGAAAGGCGCTGTGGTGATGCCGGTAGCCAGCGCAGCTTGGGCAGTGCTGGCAGGTACCGTGTGATCAGCAGCAACAGACACAGCCATTCCTGAACTGTGGAGCCTGAACAAAATCAGCCTTTAAATGTTGCAGGACTCTCTACTGTTTTAATTGATAAAGCTTGAGAACAAATGAACCTACGATCACTAATTCTCTCCTGAGTCAGGAAAAGGAAGGGGTGAAGACACGTAGAGAAAATAACATGGGATGCTGTTGTTGACAGTAAAGAAGGAGTCAAATTCTAGATGGGAGGGGATTGAGGAGATACCTCAGTCTTGGGCTGAAATTTTTTTTGTAAGGCTATGGTGAAGGTATATTTGATATATCAAACTTTGTTTTTTCCCTGTAATTCATGGAATGCATTGGGGAGATGTAATATTCTAACTACAGCCATGAGCAGAACCATCAGTGTTGAAATAAGCAGATGTTGCTGTAGCTGTGGTCCAATGAAAAGTTTGAACAGAGAGAAATGAGAAATCTTGCCCTAGGAATAGAAGAAGAAAATCTCTGTTCCCAGAGATGGATTAAAAGAACTTTTGTTTTTATGCTAGAACAGCTCATCCTTAAAAATAGCACCCCAATAATTGACATGGCCCATGAATGCAGCTGTGGGAAGGCTGCAGAAAAGATGGGAGGGACTTCACAATTGCAGATTTCCAGGCAGCTGGTATTCATGGAAATTAAAAGCCAGGAGAGAATTGTTTACTGTGGAGAAGTCTCCATGGCATTGCAAGAGAGACTCCCCTCCCTAAGAAAAAATTAAGAAAAACTGTTTTAGAGGTGGTAAACTGACTGAAAGTCCCAAGTTTTCTCTCTTCACATCATTGGGAAAGAAAAGAGGGTGTGGAGGGAGGAGAAGTGTTCTGAAGGTTTATTCTGATTTTCTTATAATTCTTCTTTTAATTCTGTTAATAAAGTTTTCTTTGTACCCTTTAAAGTTTTGAGACTGTTTTGCCCTCCTCCTCCTAATCCATATCTCACAGCAGGAAATGAGTTAATAATTTCTAATGAATGCATGGGGATTTAGCCAGCATTAGACCCACTATAGAAAGTAAACAAACCAAATTTGAGGAAGTCAAGAAGGGAACCAACTTGTTTGCAGTACCTACTAAGGTTAATGGAGACACAGAGCACCTTACAGCTACATAACGAATGAAAGGTGGTTGCCCATAGCTCTGTAAGCAAAGCAATCTAAAAATCCAATCCTTCCTGTGGAGACACTATAGCCTGTGTAGACTCTGCATGCTCTTCTAGTACATGTTCAATACTAAAGCATCTTATTCCCAAATAAATAACAAGAGGGATGTAGAAAAGGTTCTGTTGAAGGGCAAGAAGTAACTGAAATAGAAAACAACCCCATGCAGAAGAGCCTGTACTCATTCATTCTGTATTTTAATTTGATTAATAATAACATTTTCCTTAATTTTTCTTTTTCTTGCAGTTTTCACTGCCTTCTTGTTGTTGGGGGTTTTTTTTATCTTCAAGGAATAAGACATTTTGTATCTTCCTGATAGATTTACAAACCATCAGGTGTCCTGTCACCCTGAAATAAGTTAATTAATAGGCTTCATTCCTTACAGGGGATAAATTCAAGAAAGGGTGGGGCAATCACACAGTCAAGCGCTGACCTGCAAGCAAAACACAACAATTAACGCACATCACACAGAGAAGCTCAGAGAGACATGCCCAGTGTTCCAAATCACAATAGGTTTGAGAGATTGGCGCAACAGTTTTCACCTGAAATAAATATGAGACCAACTACTCAGCTACTGTATGGATGACATTTCAGCTCATGGTGAAGGCTGTAGCAGTTACTGTGTCAGATGGATGCATGGCACTTAGTTTTAGAGGTTACAGATGGTTCTGTTATCTCAAGTTTTTTGTAAGAAGTTGACTGAGGATTACAGGTCTTAGAAAACACAGGGCACTTTACACCAAAGGAATTACACTCAGAGCAACAGGCCTCCAAGACTGCACTTGCCTTGCTGAAAAGAATTTGGTTGCCTCCAGGACACTGCTTTTCTCCTTGTATAGCTTGACCCAGTGAGGGACACAGATGCATGAGATGTTGAGCAATGTTTTTATGGCCTTGTCTCTCACTGAAGCCACTCCAGGGTTAAACCTCAATGTTGTAAATAACACCTTGGTGGAAACAAAACAAAACTGAGCCATGGAGGAGGAACATGCGCAGGACTGTGCCCAAGAGGTTTGTACTGTGTTCAGAAGGGGGCTTGGAGAGGGGGAATGGAAAACAGGCAAATCCCTCTCTGAGAAAAAAAAGTGCAACTCTTCACAACGTTTCACATTATTTACAGGGTGTCCTTATTGTGCTCAGAGTATTCTGATGGTGGTCTTTATTGTAAACTACTCTGATGCACAGCTCTAAACCTGAGAGCATCTCTACAGCACGTGTTGTTGGCCATTTGCTTTTGAACGACTAAGTTTCCTTCTTAAAAAATTAACAATGCTAAAATCCTAAGAATATTTGATAAACCTGAGAGCATCTCTGCAGTAACAGAACGTGTTGTTGGCCATTTGCTTTTGAACGACTAAGTTTCCTTCTTAAAAAATTAACAATGCTAAAATCCTAAGAATATTTGTTGTCCTACCAATCACACTTCAATCAATTTCTCCCCGAAAGCAGGTCTTTCTTGAGGTCACCTCTCTTTCTAAGGTGCCTGTTTGTAGCAGGCTTTACAAGCACAGCAGGTGATGGCAGGCCATTTGCAACAGCCAGGCTGGGGGAGCTTCAGGCTGCTGGAACCTGAGCTCCTGCCCCAGATGGGCTCGGACTTCGAGGAAGCTTCAGCCGGGCCAGGCTGGCTGAGCTGTGACACGGAACGTGCCTTGGCTCCGGAGGCCGAAAGGCACCAGCCCCTCCGAGTGGGAAGGAAGATCGATGGGTCGTTAACAAGGGGAAAGCAGGAGATTCTTGGAAGCAGATGTGCTGCGGGAAGGATGTGGTGCTGTGTGACAGGACGAGGCGGAGCTGCCGGCGGCGGCTGTCGCGTTCGGCTCCCGGGTGCGGTGCCCGGACCCGAGCGAGCGGGAGCAGCCACCGCACAGCCCCAGCGAGCGAGGGGCGGCCCCAGTTCTGTCCTGAGGGAGTGAAGGGTGAAGTGCCGGCCGAACGCTGCCGCTCTGTGCTGCACCCCGGCAGGGCCGGCACTTCCCTGTGCGCTTCATTCCCTGTCATTCCCTGACATTCCCTGGGCGCTGCCTTGCGGGAGCGCGGCAGCGGAGCGCAGGCTTTCCCGGCCGGCTGCGCCACCGAGACGGAGCTGGGAGCGCTGAGAGACAGCCCAGGCTTTGGAAAAGGAGACAGCGACAGAGAGGGAGCTCAGGCTCTTGGCAGCCTCTTTCTGTGACATGCCGGAGTACACCGAGTGCTCCTGCACACCCGGCAGCGCCTCCCGTGGGGAAGCGGACAACGCAGATGGAGATGAGGGAAAACCCATCGGTGTGTGATCAGCTGGAGCTTACCCGGAACGAGCTGACACAGCTGCTTACCTGGGAGGAGAGGCTTGTCTTGATAGGACAAACCTACAAGAAGTCATTTATCTGCAGCTATATTCTGACAGCAAGCATGCTACCAAATATAAAAGTAGTGAATTTATTACTTTTTCTGCCTGCATGATTTTCTTGAAAAATTGTGTAGTCCACACCCTTCCATGGCACATGGAACCTAAGCAAACTTTGCCAGCAATTGTGATTCATCCACTCCTTTAATGGTTGCATTTTCATTTGAATATTAGATAATAGAACACACACCCTCTCACTCACGCACACACGCACACACAAAAAAAAAAAAAAAAAAAAAAAAAAAAAAGGACCTGTGGTGAATTTTTCCTCTTTCACAGAAATTTGAGTGCATATGTACAATCATGTTCTAGTTAGTGTCCAGGTGCTCAGTGCTGGACTCAGGGCAGCAGAGCTTATGATAGTGGTTCTTATAATTAGATCTGCCTAATCACCACCAGTAAAATGTCTTATTTTAGCAATACCTTATTTCATTGATTCATTTTTATTTAATCATGTTGGAGGTTCTAGTCCAGAAATTTGTGTAAGTCAGAACATATTTGCAGACGTTTTAACTAAAATGTTCAGTGCTTTATAAGGAAAAATGCTGTTTGCCCAATTGAAATAGTTCCTACAATGATTTGAGACAGCTCTGTGTATTACATGTTGAGGTGGGTATTCAGACATCACATGAAAAAATTGCCCTTTTGCTGTCTAGTAAAACTCACCCACTCAACCTATAAATTTCAGAAGGATCTCCCCTGGTACAGTCTGGCAATTGATTTCTGTTAAGGGTGTGCTGTTGGAGGCACAGGCTTAATCTCTGCACTTAATGTAATTGGTCTAAGCCATCTCCCCAGAGCACCTGCGCATACTGCATCCCACAGCTGAAACAGGGAAATGAGATTTCTGCAATTTAACCCTGTATTGTAAATTGGGCTGTGCTTCTGAGCAGAATGGAAAGTCCCTACATGTAATCATTCAGGAGCATAAGAACCCTAAATGCCTTCTGTGTTCAGGAGGAAAGAGAGAAGGGTGTGAAATCCAAAGGCAGACAGACAGAAGCACGAGTAAGTACAAATACAAGGGGATAATGAACTGTGACAGGAATGAGGGCAAAGGTGTCTGCTGACAAGGATGAAGAAATCAGGGCTTTACTACACGTTTACCTCTAGCAATTAATTTCACTTCTCTTTAAGACTCTTCGTCCTTCTGCAAAAAGGGAGTAATGACATTGACCTCTTTTGTACAGCCCAGCACAAAGTGAACATTGAAAAAATTGTCCTGCTTTCCAACCCTTACATAACTATAACTTTTATTTTTTAATGTCACATTGAAAAACTTGCATACCCAGGTGTAAAACTAACACAGCATGTAATAGAAAGACAGATAAGATATTGCTTAAAAATCTACACACACTAAAATCCTCCACATTCAAAGGTAACAAGACAGGTACAACAATATGACATGTCACAGTCTAAAGAGGCCATTTTATCGTATACAACCAAACCACGAGGAGAAATCATGCACCATTCTAAAATAACACTAAACTACTTCCTAGCTGTCCCTTTCCTGCTTGGAAGGAATACATGTCTAGGTATACCTGTTTCACACCCTCAGAACACATTCACCACATTTTTAGAATTCAGGCATTTAAAAAATTTCTCCTATGCTATGGTTTGGAGAGAAACTTGTCTGATGCTACTGCCTACTAGTGGAAGTAGTTATTGCTAAAAATTTCTGGCTTTCAGATACAATATGCTGCAGAGACCTGAAAAGCCCTTGCTGTGGAAAATGGATAGTGTGTGGTTGCAGATGGGCTCACAGGTGCAGGTTGTGGAAAATTTCAGTGTCACTCACGTCATCTGTGCCATCACCAGAACGCAAGACAGATCTTTAGGACAAAGATCTGCAAGTAATGATCCACAAAATACATATTTCTAAAAAATGTCACTGAGGGCTATCAACCAAACAGACCTCTGTCTCTCCATGGGCATTCGCAGCAGGACATGGGCCAATGATTCAATTAACCCAGCAGCAGATTAAGGAAGTAATAAACATTAAGAGGCTAGCCAGGACATATATAGAGAAATAGCACATGGTTCATTGATCATAAGGAGTGGTCACAAGGAAGAAGTCCTTTCAGAGAGCCTTTGCTCCATTTTTGTCATGTAGAGATAAAGTTTTCTGGTAGGATGTTTTCAGATCCAGGATGAAAGGTTCCAGGCAACTCACATGATTCAAACAGAAAACATAACCTTAAGAAATAGAATATAACAAAGAACTACAATTTAATTCAACAAATTATTATCTATACATTTTAACTTCACATTTCCAGCTGCATTTTGATTAAAACTTAGGTACACTCTACATATTAAGTTCATTAATGTAGTGAAAATATATATTTTGAAACAAGTTGAGCATTTTTTTCTGAAATAGCTTCCAACATTTTAGAAAATTACTGAACATATTATAAACCCTGCTGTTCTGTAGTGGTTGTCTACAAATGTATTTTCCATGTGAACATCAACAGCTTAAGTGCTTCCTAAGAGACACTGACATTGGAATATTACAGTCATCCAGCACATCCAAGGGTCTCCTTGTGTGAATCCAGGCATTTTTGTCTGACAGGGCCCATGAAACTGAGAAACAGAAATGGTTTTGGTATGCTTCAGTTAATGGATATTTGACTTTGTACATTTCAGGAATTAAGAAACTCAGAAGCTTTTCTTTCTGTTGTCTTATTTGCACTAAATCTGACTTCTCAGTTCTTCAGTCCCACGTGCCAAACTGCTTTAAGTAATCCCACCCCAGATATTCCTGTGGAAAAAAAAAAATCTTATTTTACTTCAATGCTTCTATTTTTCCTGCAGACAGGCTTGGAGATTCAACCAAACCACAGTAATTATAGTTCTGAATCAGGTTTGAACTGCTGTGCTTTCTTGGTAATATAGCTTCTCCCTATTTCTCCTGGTAAGAGGGACAAAATTTATAACTTTTTATGACTGTAATAGAAAGCTACTAATTAGAATAACCTAGATATATTAATTCTTTCAGAGAGAAAAAAAAAAGAGAAAAAAAAGTTTATTCTGTACCAAGGTGGCAAGTAATAGAAGTAATAGAGATTCAGCTATGCAGGGAATCTCATGGTTGGTGTTAGCAATCCTGCATTTCCAGTACTATTAAATCAGCAGCTACCTAAAAATCATCCTTCAATGTGCTAGATCCATCCACCAAGATTAGATATTCACAGGAAAAGGCTGTAATAAGATCAGAAGATAACAATATAAGATTTATTGTACAGAATACTAAAATAGAAGCTAGAGAATGACAAAGATAAAGCTTGCAAAATGCTTTACATGGAGATCTCAGTTCTGTTTAGACACAGGGAACAGCTCCATCAAGCAGCAGCCTAACATGCCTCAGCTTGATGGCATCATCATCCAGAGTCCTGCCATCACTGAAAATTCACCCAGCAGCAGTAAATGCACTTTGCAAGTGTGAACAAAGCAGTTTTTTTCAAACACTTGCAAGCCAGGAAGGGCTGAAGAATCTACCCTTTGGAAATCAAACCCTGTGATATCCAATATTTTTGACAATTTCTCAGGTTATGAAAAAGAAGTAACAAAAACAAAACCAAAAATCCTGAAATAAAGATGGGGTTTGCATTAATCAAATGCAGTTCCAGGCTGTATATCCACAAGCCCAGCCCAGGCTGATTCAGATACAGTGGACTTCTGAACTTTGTGCCATTATATGGCTGTTAACATTTGTTCAGTAATATAGCATAAGATTAGCTGCACCAAGTGCCAAATATAACACGAGTCATATTGTGTAGGACTTCATCCTGGGGTGTCTCAGCTGAGCTGTGGTCATTCCCAGGAGGGGAACATTCTGTTCCAGGCTTTCATGCCTCCAGCACCATTTTCAATATAGTTGGCAGCTTTCTTCTGACACAAGTTGCAGTGCAAGTAGTGTGAAGTGTTGCTGTGGATGCTTTCTGATACCTCTGCCTCCCTGGCCTTTCTCTGCAGCATCCAGCCTGCCAATCCATCCACAGCCTCGTCTTCTCCCTCTGCAGCTGGCACTGCCAGCAGCTCACAGCTCATCAGGCTTCTGTCAGCTGGCTTACGCTGCACCGTGCGTGGGACCAAGAACAACTGCACACACGTTGTTTTTCTCTCTCTTGGTTTTTTGGGGTTTGATTTTTTTGGGGGGTAGAGGGAGAGGAGGTTGGGTTTTGTTTTGGGGATTTTTGTTTGTGATTTTTTTTTTAGTTTTACTCAGTTCTTCATTGCAGGCACAAATAGACAGCTTTATTAGTAATGTGTTTGTTTTCTTTTATTGTAGTCCTGATTTCTTACAGCTCAGGGAATTTATATATAGGAGACTTATTTGAAAATATTCTCACTGTTTTAAATAAGCTCTCTGAGAAGCCAGGGCGGTATAATAGGCTTGTCTGATTTAGCCCACTGCAATCTTTGGCCTGCCTGGGACTACTGTCCTTTCATTTTCCAAGAGGATGAATCTCAGATGTGCTTTGAAATCCTCAGAGCAGGATACAGATGTTCAAATGACAAAAGGCAGTGCTCAGTAATCCTAATGCACAAGGATACTTCTTTTGGCAGGATCCTGGCACTCAAGCTGTTATTCTGATCTGCTGGCCGTCTGCTTTCCATTAATCACTTCTGGCAGAAGAAAAGGCCTTCCAAAAATCTTTCACCTTTGACCTATAGTCAGGCAGCAAAAAGGATGTAGCAGCACACAAGGTTTGTGCCAGACAGGATCCTCAACCTGAGAGCACAATTCTGAGGTTTTTGCCACGAGATTCCCCACAGGTCTGTCCTGGAAGACTCAGCAATCTTGTCAGCCACACCCCGTCTTAGGTTTCTTTATCTAAATAGGATTGTAGTCCTCAGTTACCCTGCCTGTGTTTGTAGCAAGCTGACAAGTTAGTTCATGCCTAGCACAGATCTAGCAGGACAGTATCCCAGGGAAGATGATTAGAAGATGGATAATGCCATACAGGCTTTTTCCTAAGACTTTTGTGTTGAGGGAAGAAAAGGAGGAAAGGGAATCAAGAAAATATGGGTCTGAATCCAAGTAAACGTCAGCCTTTTCTTTTCTCCACTTGGAAACTTCAATGTACAAAAACCTTTAGAGAAAACTAAACTCCTCTTAGTGATCTAAAACAGAAAAAACCTTTCAAGGACAACACATATTATTAACCATTAAGATAAAATCTTTAAGAAAGTCAACATTCTTGATTAAAGAGACCAAAATACTTGTATTTTACTCCTGATAAATGTCTTCAGAAACACTGAATGAATTTATGTATCTGTCACTCCACACTCAGTTAAGCTCCCTCATGTCTTACAAAGGGAAGTAAGAAATCCTCCTTTATAAGCCAGCAAATTTCTTAGCTTTCTGAGAATGAATTCTCAAAGTTCTTCAGTGGCCAGACTGGCATTTGAGATACCAGGGACCCGCATCCCAACCACCTACTGCCCCAGGATCCAAATGGGTTTATACTCCCACATCTTGCACAGCTGCATCTGGTGACCAGTGCCTCTTAAGAGCTGAAACAAGAATAACAATGACAATGATATATGCATTTAGCCTTATGTGGGGGATTTCTTCAGATTAACTCAAACAGCAGAGACAGGTCCTTAATCTTTGTGCAGCTCTAGGTGTAAATTCTTCCTACATCTCACATGGCAGCATTGGATCAGCTGAAACTGAACATCTCGGCAAAATGTGAATAAAGGTAAGCTCAGGCTATGGTCTTCCTCTGGATGACATGCTCACCACACCATGTGCTGGCAGGGAAGATCCTGTGGCTTCCCGTGGTGCTGCAGTAGTCTGGGCTATTCAGTCATTCATTGCCAGCTCTCCCACACCATAGGAAAAGCAGAGCAGGGATTTGTATTTATGAATAGTATGTGGAACACCAAGGGCAAATCAACAGCCATCAGATGATAAAGTCCACATACCCCTGGAAAGCCAAAGTGAAAATGACACAGGCTGTGAACCATCTGTGAACCACACCAGCCAGGGCAGGTGCGTTTGCATGTGGTAGAGATAATGCCTGAGACGGAGCCTGTCTGTGGATTTGGCTACTGGTGTAACTTTCCTGTAGGAGACTGCTCCTGGAAGATAATAAAAGAATTCTGGCATATAAACCTCATTCCTGTCAATGTGCACACATCAGTACAGCCCTCACTTGGTCATGCCTTCACACCAGCCTGTCCCCGCTGCCCAAATCCCAGTCCAAATCATCAACACAGCATTTCTGCAGTGCTGGGACAGAGAGAGCGCCTGAGTGGCATTCCATGTTCCAGCTTGCCAGAAGCAGACACCAGCCTTTAACTAAAGCTCTGGTTTTCAGTTGTGGTAACCCACAGCTTGGGGAAACAGCCCGATTAAGAGGAAACCAGAACAAAACAGAAGAGCACCTTTGGGCAGGAGACGTCTCCAGAGCAGCCAGAGGCCTTCAGCAAGGGCCACCTTCAGCAGAATCTGCTGCAAACCTCTCTCCTTTTTCCTCTGCTCTCTCCTCATGATCATCTCATAGATCCTACAGGAGAGCAAGTGCTTTTCTAGGTATTTCCAGCCTCCTGACTGGCAGCTTGCACCTGTCCCATGTAGGGCTGTTAACATTCCCTGGCATTAGCCAGGGGGCTATTTTTAATTGGGAGGACAGAAACAAGAAGTAGAGCCTTTGGCCAAGTGTTGCAACCCTGTTACTCACAGATTGAATCACTTTTTGGCACCCTCGTTAAAGCACTCGTTAACAAACTTTGCTGTCCTCTTGAGGAGCACGGGTACTGAGCAGTGCCCCACGGCGCCCTGCAGTGCTGTTTGCTGGTGTGGGAGCAGGAGAGCACGCCTTCAAATCACTCACCAGGAAACTGAGCTAAGGCAACATCCTCCACAGCCTAGTCAGTGTCTCACAAAAGAAGGCAGAGCTTGCTAAGATACACTGGGACTCACTGGGAAGCAAAATAAGGACTGCAAGAACCCAGGCCTAATCTGGGCACTGACTAGTTTGGCTGGAGCCTGAAGCAAAAGAACATTTGTGTTTTTACAGATGAAGCTTGTGCTTTATGTTGTTACTGCTGTCTTCTCTCTCCGCAACCTGGGCTCATTGGTAGGTCAAACTGCCACTTGGAGCAAACGGAATTCAAGTGTGCCTCTGAAAGGCCCCTTGGAGCACAGCACTGCCACAACCCTGCTCCTCCACGGCAGCAGGACAGGAAGGAAGGGAAGGACAGGAAGGAAAAGGACTCCTTTTTCCTTCTGCTGTAACATGAAATGCAGCTTGGTTCCTTGCTTGGAGCAGGGGAGGATGGGCACAACATCACTCATTGCATTTCTGGCAGAATCATGCACAAATGTTGTTATGAGGTGTCACAGGTAAACAACATAGGCATCTGTTCTGTACAGTTTATGAGGTGTCACAGGTTTCATGCCTATGTAAACAACATAGGCATCTGTTCTGTACAGATTCAGTATTACAAACTTCCCTGCAATCCTAAAAAAACTCACCAAGGAATCTTTTGAAGTGTCATTAGGATACAGAAGTCTTATCTGTTTAACTTTGGCAAAAATAGCCCACAAACCCCTAACATCAGGAAACAATTTGAATCAAAAAACTCTGGGTCTTTGTAATGAGACTTTTAACAGAGTTGCAAAATCCAGCAAAATTGCAGGTTAATGTTATCAGCCCCTTTCTGGAGCTTCCATTTGCACATCAGAGAGATTCCTTAGTGGACAGTCACCTCTTGAATATTTTTTGTACTCCACATGAGCTTCATTCTCCACTCTACCTCACAGTATTTATGAATTGCTATTCCCTACATTGCCTAAAGACCCTTCTTCAGTATTACTGTAAGAAAAGCAAACTTGCTGCCTGCTGTTGTCTCCTCTTCCTTCCTTCTGCCCATTTCTTTTTAGGGCTATTAACCTCCAATTATAGTACTTGAGAATCTATCAGTGGTCAAGAGACACAGTCTCAGTTTTGATGACTACATGTAGCAGAGTGAGGGGGGGAAAAAGTGAATTTTTTAATATTTAAATCGAATCCTTATTTGGAAAGCATTGCCTCTTTCAAATCAATCTTGCATTCTGTGGCATTAGAAATTGAAAAGAACCTTTTGATAAACCAATGACACTATTAGAAAAAAACAGAACTGTTACCAAGTCGGCTGTCAATATTTTGTCCAAGTCAAATGATTTCTATGAGCAGTCCAGTGAGTACCTATCCTATACTAGTATCAAACTTCAGTACAATTTTGACAGCAACAGGAACTTAGCATTTGACAGCTGTTTCCCTGTAATTTTACCAGAAATTTTACCAGTAATTTTACCAGAATCTGTCACAGATCAGTGCCAAAAGAAAAAGCAAACCTCTTATAGGTAGCTGAAAACTTAAAACCATAGCTGTAAACCTGTATCACCCACAACAGCTGGTTCTCCAGAAATGATTTGAAGTATATGCACTTGTAGCAAATTCCCACAGCATGTGCCAATTATATTTTGTCAGCATTACTTACTTCCATACTGAAGCAAGACCTCATAACACCATCATACCTGTGCTCAGGAATACTGTCACAGTCACAGTACTGAGACAATGAGCCATTATTTTTCATATAAAATAAATCACACATTTGTCATCTTTCAAATATTTTATTTTAGTATTTTTAAATATGTTTAACACAACGAAGATATAAAACAATATATTAATTCAATCTGCGTTTAGAATCAAAACAATATTTACTTATTTACAGTATTCTACACTTCACTGGCATACCTTCTAGCCATTAGATAACACTATTTGTCAGTCAGGACAAAACTGAAGTTCCGTGTGAAAAGCCATGTTTCTACATCCTTATTAATACCATGTACAATGCAGTTTGTGGTTTCTCAAATTTGACAAAATTTCTCATTTTTTGACGAAACTGAACTGAAAGAGCAAAACTAAGTTACAGTTAGTCTTTCTAACTACACAGTCAGGGCCAATAGGTCAGGTTATTGTGCTCCACATTTATCACCTTAAGTTCTTACACAATTATTACAAACTGGCTTTTAAAATGTGCCTATCACTGAATTACGTACATAATACTCACTGCAAATCTGTTAGGACACAAGTGGTACATCTGCAGGATTCTGCTATATGGAAGGTTCAGTGTTCACAATACCATAGTGTTGGAGGAGTTGTGAGGGTTTTTTGTGGTTTTCTTCATATAATGAACGAGACATCAGTAGGTTCACTCCAAAGAACTTTTTCTCCCCCAGGAATACTGCTTCAATTAGAATAGTGACAAGGTCAAATTCAGATCAGAAATATTTTGTATTTTATAATTTTATAAACCAGTGGTCTATCAATTAACCCTTATTGTTGAAGTCTAATGCACAAAATAATTCAAAGGGTAAGCTCTCTCACTGCTAGGACTTCTGTCAAATATACTTCTATCTTGAAAAGACTATGGTGGTAGTTGAAGTTACAGGTCAGATTTCTAAAAAGATACCCATGGTTATAAAAAAAAAAAAATCGGTACTGTCTGTAGATTACTGCAAATTCTCCCTAACTTTTCAGTAGGAACTACATGGACATGATGAAAAACTATCACAGTTGTTTTACGTTCTTTTTGTTACACTCCAGGTCCATAAAATCTACTCTTTGGGATTTTTTTTTTTCTGTGACTGATGTTTGAAAACAAAATGGGCTTTCATACATCAGAAAACTAACAGTAATCGACAAGTATAGCACTAAGCATGCAGGCAATGGTTAAAAAGCAAGGAGGTATTAATTGCTGCAAAAGACTTACTGGTGTCTGAGCCCAGCTCTTTCCTCTCTTTTTGGCACTACACAAGATACAGCTGTATAGAAAAGATTATAGGAACCTGTGCTTTTATCCTCCTTAGAGGGTTTCAGTAATTCTAAATGATTTAACATGATTGCATCAAAAATAACTTTTTCCCCCAAATAATTTAACTGACCCTTGCTTCTTAACACAGGCAATTATCAAGGTTTTATTTAGTCTTTTGGTTTTTGACAGATTTCTTCTTTCAGAACCCAGTTAAGTAGAAATTTCTTTGAAATTCTACTGGAATGTTTTCTTCTGCAGTAGATAGGAGGGGAGAAAATAAAAAAAGAAAGTGACATTACCTGTTCACATTACTGTAGCAGGATACCACACAGTATGCACTGGGCCTTATCCAAAAAAATGTTTAAATTAAAATGGTAACACTCACTGAAGTCAAGAGTATTTAGTAATTTTCTTGAAGTTAAGCATACAAGTCAAACAGTGCACTTATGGGATCCAATTCTTGCTAATCTTGGATATTTAAATACTTCCTATCTACAAAAAAAGCCTATCTACATTTCTGTACTGACACTTGGTCTGTTACCATGTTTGCCACTGGACATGAAGATAAACTGCATATATGGAAGTTTTCTATAGCATTGTTCAAGATCAGTTGGAGAACCTTGCTTAAAGACCCTTTCATAAGTTTTTGTCAGTGTAATCAGAATTTGTTAAAAACCACATCTATGAAGGTCTAATTCTGTGCAGGTGTAATGTCATAAGACACTTCAGGGATCTTTCAGAAATTAAAAACTAAAGGCAAAAAGTTTAGGAAAACTATTATAAGAAACTGTGTCATAAGGTAGAAAAAAAAACAAAGAAAAATGATGGGGGAAGAGCCTGTGTGTCTATCACTTGCAGGTGTGTGCACACATATCCCCAAACTTATTAGGAAGAGCTCAACCCTATTGCCAAGTCTCAAATATTACTAAATCTGCTAAGCTAGCAAAAAAAAGTGACCCTCCCCTTCTTTTATAGATATATGGTTACTAATTTCAGACTTTGCTACTTGATTCATTTGTGCACTTTGTAGTACTAATGTTGTTGCACTTGCTGGCATTACAGAGTAAGAAATTCATTATTCTGGGTTCAGATTATGTGGGTACTCACACAGACCACAGAAAACAACTTAGCATAAAAGAGGTGCAACATGTTAAAGGATGGGTATGTGGTGGCATGTGAACATAAAGACATCCCTGAACATACTAAGCATTAAATCCAAGGCCCAAGGTGCTCTGCTACCTTTACTTAAAAGTGCTTGTCAGCAACAGAAGCTGCAAAATTCTTTTAAAACACTGACTCCAAATGACGTACAAAATGTTAAGCCTATCAGTAACCATCAACTTGTTTCCATCTAATTAACAATAAAGCTCACATTCCTAACTTTACAGACTGACCTGTGCTCTCTTGGAAGCAAGATCACATTTTTATGTCTTCTATCAACTTCAAGCTTTCCTCTTGCATGTTTACAGACAGACACAATGAACTTCCAAAACAGCAGAGGACAATTACCCTGATCATGCTTCAATCCACTCCAAAGCTAACAATACCAACCATTTTCTATTACTTATCCTGGACTTAGGTATCTAGCATCAAGGGAAACACCACAAAACAAAAAGCTTCTTTTAAAAAACAATGATAGACAAGGCTGATTTAAAACACAATTTACTTAACAGAATTTAAAAATTAAATTAGAACAAAGAATTTACGTTTCAATGTATATGAACTTCACTACAAAAAAAATTATTGAAATGACAGCTTTACTTTCTGTAAACATTGTTACACTGGGCTGTACTTGAAAATTCTCCTGCACGTCTGAGTTGCAGAATAGTATTTCAGTTTAGATGCAGTTATGCCAGTTACTACTCAAATGGTTATTTTCATAATCAACAGCTTTGCAGGTTTAATTGCATACCTCTCCAAATAGCTCAGATTACAATCCCTGCATATCCTGAGAACAGATGTTTCCTAGAGTTTAGAAAAACAGCATTCATAACTGTGTGCATTGCAAAGGCAAATATAAGTTAAGAAATAGAACTTTTTCATTATAAAGTCTCAAGAGGAATGTTCAAATTGCCTTTCTGAAATCAGAAAGTTAAGAGCAGCAAATGGCAAGTCTTTAAATCTTTCAGAATATTTTCTCCTTTTTTTTAAGTGTAAGTATACTTCCCCAATTTGGATGGCAAAAGCCATCAGGCTATGGTAGATTGAACAATATATTATTAAACCTGCAATTTTGCTAAAAAAATTGGAATGTTACAAATATAAAAATCTCTGTAATAGTGCAGTGTACATGTGCTCATTAAAGTTGGCAGAGATACTCCAAGATGCATAATTCTTCTGTGGAATAGGAGCTAAATTAACTTAGAAAAGTAATATACTATGAAGAGTGTTAGGTAGTCAAGTTAGTACAATCAAGGTTTATAAAAGGAACACAATACAGCAAGGAGTAGCCCACAGTAGGTTACAAGCCCCCAAACAAAAAACCTTGCAAATTCCAAGTGGATTCATTTCTATGCACACACAAGTACATAGTGCCCATTAGGTCAGCTGGTACCAAGCTGGGAATTATTTGTGTAACTTTCTCAGGTTACAAGCCCCCAAACAAAAAGCTTGCAAATTCCAAGTGGATTCTATGCACACACAAGTACATAGTGCCCATTAGGTCAGCTGGTACCAAGCTGGGAATTATTTGTGTAACTTTCTGAAACTGACTTACACTACATTTGCACATCAGAAGTTGCAATAATCAAATTAAAAGGTCTAGGCCATTTTTATGATTTTGTACCTTGTACCTATCAGTTTTCACTTACCACAAATCTAATTTCAAGGCTCTACAGACAACATTAGTATTGTCCCCTTACAATCCACTGCCTAAGAGATCACCATCCCTTGTGTGACCCTGCTCATGCATTATGGACTGAGAGTGTTGGTTTGGGGTTTTGGGGGATGTTTTGTTGTGGGTTATGGTTTGGTTTTTATCAACAAGCAAAACTCAGCTGTTTATGGTATCTTTCAAGGTAGTAAATGAGCAACTTAAATTAAGAACTAGCCTCTTTTCATAGTTGTTAGAAAAACATATACTGTGTGTTTATATATATAACCAAATATACTGTGCATATATATATCCAGAGATATTCACCATATTGTTGACACCAGAGTGCTAAAACATACATCAAAATAAGCACTATTTCCAATACTCACTATTATCACTATTCCTGAAAGAGTTACTACATGCATTTTTCCCATCCATTTACAGGACAGTAAGATACACAAAACAACTGTTCTGTTTTGCCAACATTAAAGAACTGCTCCTGAAAAGCATGCATGAGTTTGGTATAAAGCAATTAAGACCACACAGAAGTTACTTTGTGGCTTTAAACTCACTAAAGCTAAGTTTACTTTCAGTGGATGTTCCACTTACTGTAACTCATTTAAACACAAAAGGGAAAACTTTCAAGTGCTAAAACAACCATACAGACAACTGATAGACTAGACTAAATAAGTTCTCATTTAAAAAAATATCATCACTGCAAAACCACAAGGCAGACTTTCATTTTTGGCAACCTGTATACAGACCATTTATATTGTCAAACTTGTGATTTAACAATTAAGAGACCCTCTCAGCATGGAACTATACTGTTTTTTTTCATTATGACACAGATCTCCTCAGTCTTTAAATATACACAGTTTGTTTTAAAAATTAAATTTATGACTGCTTTCAAAGAAAGGCTTTATAAAGTTCTAATTTTTTTGTCAGTATATGTAAAAGCTGGCACTCGGGAAACAAAGACTATCTGGACCTGTAGAGAGTGTGTTATATTCAATACATATTTCAGGTTAATGGTCCATAAACATTCACACAGAACCTTACCAAGGGTAACAGTATTCTGGTTTATATTCGTGCTTCACTGATAGCCTTCACCCATCCCTGCATTGTTTTCTGTTTTCTCAAGGAGAAAACAAAACACGTCCCTGTAAAGCATGGAAACCCCATTTTATGGCTAAGAATCCAAGAAACAAGGCAAGGAGGAGATCATGGAGTGAAAAATGTTACTTGACTTCCCCCTTGTAGCTAGCCTTGTAGAATCTTAGTCATAGTGCTTCATAAAAATCTGAACTGACCCACACAGTCTTCAACCAATTAATCTTTTTAGTATAGTAGGTTTTGAAAAGGGCCAGCAATACTCATTGGGGACAGTACCATTAACATTGCATTCAAAAAAAGAAAACATTGGAAACCATATTCTTGCCCTCCTACTCTGATGATATGCTCTAGTATTAGCCAATGTATGGTAATACAAAAAGAGCCTTGTCGTGATGTAAAAGGCAATGAAGACATCTATAGAATAATGTTCATGTGCAGCCAAAATGAAGAAGATTCCAAAGAGGTTCAGGACCCAGGACAAGGTGTGCAAGAAGTTCCAGCTCCTTGGCGTATCTAGGAGAAAACAGAACATGATTAACCTTGACTGTCTCAAGATGCAGGCCTAGACATTCCAAGTTTCTGTATAGTTTTTTCAACCAAAAATGAGACGAAGTTACTCTCTTCATTCGAAAATGTTGTATACAGGTCCAATAAATCCAACAAAAGCAACCACACAAGTTACATATGTCTATCAGTTCATTACTTCATTTACAAATGCACTTCTGGATTAACAAGAGCATCCTTAAATGGTTTAGCACCCTACAAATCAGAATTCTTTGTTCAACCTACTTCTTTTAATGAAAATCATGTCTTTCCCATGTTACAAGGAGGAAGACATAACAAAAGCTACATTACCCTGATTGCAGTCATTACATTACAGCTGAACTCAAACTAATTATCTCTGCTTGCTATAACATGTATCAAATCACTGTTGGTGTTTACAGAAGGGTTCTGCTGTTTCATCTATTCTCACTTGCTATGGGGTTTGGTGTTTGGCTTTATGGATTATTCTAAATGTACAGAAACCTCGCCAGGTGTTTTGGCCAACAGGAGTCAGTGGCAGATACCTAGGGAAGGGAATAGTAACAGACAATCCTAAGTATCTTCAAAGTATTCTCCCAGCAGCAAGCCAGGAAGCCTTTCTAACTTCTTGGCTCACATGCTCATTGAAAAGTGCCTTATTCATCCCCACCATGCAAGGAGGTGGTGTTCCTTTCCTCGCTGGGACTTGGCTGTCACAAACCTGAGAAAGAGCACAGCAATCTGAAATTGTATTTGTTTGCTTAAATGTTACACTTTGAACTTTTTGAGGAGGTCAAGAGGCAGATACTCGTAATACTTAAGGACATTCAAATGTTTACACTCTCACACCTCTGTACATACTCTTAAGGACATTTGAGTATTGACACGCTGTACTCACATTCTGTGACAAAGAAGTTGAGCATGGTCAGGACGACAGTGTGACCACTGAACATATAATCTCCACATGTATGCACTCCAGTCAGAGTCATTCCAAAGCCACTCCATATTGCAAATGCCCGCTGGAGTTTGGCCCAAACATTGCCATACAACTGAAAAACAGTGATATTAACCTTTACTAAGTTCCAACTCCACTGCCCAAATAGTATATCCCTAAAGTTAGCTGTATTGCACTATGTTTGATTTAATACCATTTATCAAGTTGTGCCTTTTATTAAAATGCAGGTTAGCACACCTTTGGATTTCACTGTGGCACTGAGTCACATTAGTAACTGCAATTACTAATTGTATTCATCATACCTTTTATGAATACTGGAAATTAGAGCAAGTATTTTGTTCCAAGTGATTTACCCACAGAGCCTGTCACGTTTTTTTTAATGTGTTCAGTCTCCCAAAGGTATCATTATCAAGCTTTCCATTTGTTCAGCTCAAACCTCTCCTAACTAAAAGTTAGGATGAAACCATAAAATCCCATGTTCTAAGAATACCCCTTATGAGAAGGCGTCAAATAGTAATAGTTTGTTGGGGTTTTTTTTCAAAACCATGCAACCAACAAGACAAAGAAACTATTACTTCCCTTTCAGTCTCTCTTCATGAAGTTAGTAGCTTAAGTGCACACACCTCTATCTCTGTTTTACAGTATGAAACATTCTGAACACCCTTCCCCAAATAACCATATACTCTCCAGAGTGGCAAGTGCTTCTGAGACCCCTAGGAATGTTTGCCTGCCTATGGCAATTAGTGCAAGGACAAGGAAACAGGAGAGAAACATGATGTTTTTAAAAAGCACGAATCTAACACTATGGTTACAACAATCTTAATCATGTCTTAAGTATTTTTTTACAAAAGGAAACAGGAAAAATACTCTAAAGCACTTGAAAGTTTTACCTTTCCAGTACACTGCAAGTGCTGTCCTGGCACAGAGAGTGAGGTAACAAACATTGTAATGCAGCGTAATAGAAATACTGTCCCCATGAGGCTGCACAGCCTGCGCAGCAGGATGGATCTGGGAAAGTACACAGGAACTGAGATCAGGGAAGTTATGATAAAAACATTTCACCTCACCCCAACTTAATCCCATTAAGTCCTGTCATCATCACTACTAGTTTCACAACAATTTTTTTTTTTTTTCCAATTAAGTAGTACTGTAAAAATAAGGTTCCACATGACACGGTGAGACATTGTAGCAAGATTACTGTCACCAAAAGGTACAGTTCCACCTCTGCAGCTACTCTTGTGCTAGCTTTGGCACTCATACCTTCTGTTGGAAAACTGATAAAAATCAATGAACAAGTGAAAATTTAACTTAAAATATGCATGCACACAAAAGCATTTTCTATCCCTCTGTGAAAGCAAATTGCCAGGCTGTCTCAGACACCCTGTGGTAATTAATTCTTGTGGCACTTTCTTATATACAAAGCTGTTATAGCATGAGTTTGTATACTGACAGCTCTTTGAAATACCTATGTTCTAAAGGAAATTACTCATAAATATGGTAGAAAAGTAAATTCAGATTACTCCTTTGAAAGATTCACAAGCCATCATTCTTGCTTAAATCCTCCCGAATCCATTTTAACAGAGACATACTAGGAGTTGACAAGATTCTTACGGAATGGAACTTCTTAAAAAATCATAATAAATTCTTGTTAAGGTCTTTTCTCTGCATCAAAATACCAGTTAATTTGGATTTTATAAAATCTACCTGTGTTTGTGAAGTAGAAGAACCAAGAGCCAAATGTAGCAAAGAATTACACCACATACTTCAGTCATAGCAAAAGCCCATGGTATCCTAGGGACGCTAAAAAAAAAAGACAAAGCAGAAAGTTAATACAAAGGCTTAATTTTTTTCCTAGTATTGGTATTGAAAATAAGGGCATGTCAGGTTCCAACCTCAAAACTAATTTGCATTCGTCTGACAATAGTATAAACTACAGCCAAAAATACTTTTGTTAGACTGAATGAAATAGAATTTGAAATATAGTCAGTTATGTTATCTCCTTCCTAATAATGTTTTTCCAGTTTACACAGAATTCACCAAGGGAAAATCTCTAGTATGCTCTCTTAATTCACACGTGACACTAACAGGATGTGTTCCTCCACTATTGTTTCACAACAACCTTTTTCATTCTGACAAAAACTTGCATCATGTCAATTATGCTGCTTATGCCTGCAAGAATGCCATGTCAACACAATGAATTAAATGCTGCAAGGCCAAAAACAGTAAACACTTGTAATGAAGCAGAACTGCACAGAATAGTATCAGGGAAAATAAAAGTTGTTTTCTAAACCTCAGCAATAATCACTACATGAAAACATTTCAGCCTTCCCTGTCAAAAGATCTAAGACCTTCTTGCACTCATAAGGCACCAGTAACAATTCCCACTCTGCACTCACCTAAATACAGATCCCTCTGATACAAAGTAGCAAAGCACCGCTCAAACATGAGCTTTGTAGTAATCTCCTGTTTGTTGCCCCCTGAGCTGCTGCTTTCTGGCCTTCCCCATCCTCCTGCGCACTGAATACCGTGGGAGCACCCTGGCAACAAAATCCAGTAATGCCACAGCTCCTGTTCTCTCTCCCCTCTTCCCCTCTGCCGGGTGTGGTCTGTCCTTGATGAGTTATATATGCATTTATGGGGGATTCTGCACACTGACTCAAAAGATTAGAGTCTTACTAACTTCTTGAAAGCCATTAATGAAAATGGAAATTACTGGCAGGACCAGGAAGATCACAACGACTGAACTTTATAACAGTTTAGCTCATCTCTTAAAACTCTCTAGGCAGTTAAGTTCTCCATGGTGCAAGTGCCTTTCTCAAAAGGAACATTTATCCTCTATTAAACCTGTTGTCAATGACTAGAATTTGACCTTTGCCATTGTGTCTCTTCTTTGCCTGAAGTGAAATATTTTCTTTTAAAAAATGAACAGGTACTGCATAAGCCACAACAGTGGTTTAATAACCTGTTAAAAGAGATGCTGGTCTTTTCATTCAACTTCAGAGTTTCCCTAGACCATTTCAGCAAGCTGAGAGTGGGAAGACAGTAAAAATACAGTACCAATGCTGTTCCCTTTTAATTTCCTTGCTCACTCACAGACCAAAATATTCCTTCATTTGAAGTTTTTTTTTAAATCAAGACACATTAAGATTCACAGCAGAAACTGGATTTCAGAAAATGCACATGGTTGCATATCTATGCCAGCTGCCCATCATGCTTTTATCAGAATGAGAGGATGGACGAAGTAATTACTGTGTTGTAATGAGTTTAAAATGTAAAACTAAATATAAACTAGATGGAAAACAACTCAATTTATTTTCCTCTAAAACCAAATCTCTGCATCTAATTGATCCACATTTCCATCTTAGCAGAAGGACTTACTAGACTTTTATTACTGTTTCGCAGTGACATCTTCTAGAGCACGTGAAACTTTCTTCTAAAGCATATGAAACTTCGAAAACAGAAATAAGACAGCCTATATTTTAACCATCCCGTTACTATTTTGTTTAGAAAGAAAATTTCTTACCTATCTAGAAATATGTCTGGCAGAGGTGGATATGTTTGCATGTCAGGTACTCTCTCGTGTACTATCACCATGACAAATGATGTAAAGCCAAACACTATGAAGACATACACACAACTTAAAACTGTCTTCCAGTACTCTGGGTCCAGTCTTCGTGTGGCATGCTTGTTTTTTCCATTTGCATATTGATACTGATCACCATTCAAGTCAGTAATTGGTCCATCATAGTCCCGAGGTACTTCACCATTACAAAACCAATCTGGCCCCTGTGGTGAACCAGCTGGGCACACTGTGCCAGCATGACTGTCACTGGTGTAACCCAGCTCCTCCAGGACGTCAATGTGCTGCTTCTGCAGTTTGCGTATGGACAACATCAGCCTCTTGATATCCCCCAAGATTTTGATCTCCAGAGGAGGGGATCGCAAGTCATACTCAGTAAGTGTCAGCAGGGTAATTCCATCCAGCCTGTGTCTGTTGCACAAAAGATCCACGTATTCACAGAAGCCTTCTTCCTTCAGCCACTTGGCCACGTTCTTGGTAGTCCAGCGTCGAATGCACAGCTGGTTATTGCCTGCCATCCTGCCCTTTATCCGCCCGTCACACCGACCTGCTGCACAGCCCAGAGAGACAACACCACTGTTTAACACAGATCACTGAAATGCCAGGGTCTGTAGTGCAATTTTAGATGCTTAATTAGCCCAAGACATTTTACATAAGAGATAGCTAAAAAACAGGCCTAATTTCTAAGGTAAGTAATAAAAAAATGCTTTTCTTCATTCAAGAAAAACTAAATTAAGATTATCTCATTTGCTCCTAAATAGAAATCTAAAGTGTCCAAGAAGCAGAATATTTCCTAGATGCATCCAGTATACTGTTCTAAATTTGCTGTAAATAAATAAATAAATAAATCCCACTTTGTTAATTACATGAGGCAATGAAAATCAAATACTACTCTTTAAATACCAGCTTAATCATTAGACTTTTCCACTGTTTGCAGTTCATCAACTGCACGAGGAAGTACAGCCAGCAAACACACAAAACTGAATTAAAGCTGAAATAATACATTTCCATACCGTCCAATATATCCCACTGTTTTAAAATACATACTGAAGCTTTGATGATTCCCACATTCCCCCACTCCTTCCAAGTAAACCCAAGTCTAGATATCTGCAACAGTATTGAGCTGAAGTATGCTAGCTGCATGATGATGGTACAACCATCCTATTTCTTTGTTTGATCTCAATAATTAAGATAGATACTTACTGAATTGTGAATCCTTTAAAATACTCAGCTTTCAAAAATAACATTACTAGAAATGAAGTACTGGTTTACGCTTCAAAGCATTTTTAAAATTGATGTGGTAGTAGATAGCATAGTAACACATCAAAACCAGAAGAGAGGTATTCTCTTCATACAGATTTCTCGATAATTGTGTTCCTGACTCTAGAATACTGCCTGAAGGAAGGAGAGACAGCTCAGCAACATTTTAGTCACATGGTGGTGACAAGTCACCAGAACACCACCCAAGGAAAAAGTTAACCATGGGTCATTCCGTGGAACACGACAGAACTCTGAAAGGCTACCAGTGAAGTAAAAGTACTGAAACGTTTATGCAATATTGAAGACCCACAGCAGTAGAGAATGGATTTGTGCATAATTTATATTTGGTGGCTCATGTACAGCTACCATCTAAGAAAGAGCTACAATTTCACAGCTCTTTTGTACTCGAAAAAAACAGTCTAATTAACTAAAATGCTTCAATCATGCCAACCAAATCTCAGAAAATACAAGGCACTACAATACACTACTGCCACATACATCATTCAAGGCTTTCAGAATGAAAGCAAAGAAACAGTGTATTTAATCTATTATTTAGCTGCTGTCTATAGTAAACTGGTACTCAAACCCATCATGAATATTCAGCACAGTTCTGCATCTTTTTCAGGGGCACAGCTCTTCCAAAAACAGAACGTCTTTCCTTCTCACTTTTTTTAAGGAGATACAGTACCTGTTGTGCTCTTAATATAATTACTGGATGCAAGTTTTTCTTCAGGCTTTCATCCAACAGAACCACAAACTATTTTATACTATATCAGAGAAGATTCAATTTGCCAAATGAGATTTCCCAGCAGTGCAAAATAAATATTTTAGAAGAAAAATGAGACCCAAATCACACCCTTCTAAAATAATTAAGGGCATGATACTTCTGAAGATATTCTCAGAAGTTGATTGTATATTAACAAAAAGTACTTAATTCATTGCTAAAATTTCTCAATACCTCATATACAGTCAATAAGTACATAAGCTTTAATATCTTGATTTAAATAATTGCCAAAACAAACAAACAAAAAAACTACTAGAGTATCTGCATATGCTACATGCTTCCTTCTCCATATAAGAGTATTTTCTCATTTTTATGTTACCTTACTATTTTTGAAAGTGTATCACAAAAATAACTGTAATAATTATTTTGGTGTCACATGGCTAATAAAATAAATTACGACATTTAATTCAATTAAATGTCCGGGCCCACTCCCCCTGCAGTGGGATGGAGGGGAGAACTACAAAAGGTAAACCCAAGGGGTTGAGATAGGAACAGTTTAATAATGGTAATAACATAAAATACAGTAATAATAGCAGTGGAAATAACAAAAAGAGAGAAGAACAACACCCAAGAAATACAAGTGATGCACATTACAACTGCCCAGCACCTGCTGACTTTTGTCCAGCCAGCTTCCCAGCAGTGGTCAGCCCCTCCTGGCCAACCTCCCCCCTCCATTTATATACCAAGCAGGGCATTCCATGGTATGGAATGTTCCTTGGGCCAGGTTCAGGTCAGCTGTCCTGGCTGTGTCTCTACCAGCTTCTTCTGCCCCTCCTCACTGGCAGAGCAGGGGAAACCAAAAACTCCTTGACTCAAGGTCAGCACCACTGAGCAACATCAACAACGTACTATCAACATTGTTCTTATACTAATCCAAAACAACCAGTAAAAATAAACAACCTTGAGTTGCCTATCTGAACTTCCAGCTTTCTTTACTCAGAAATACAGATTAAATACTGAAAAAAAAAAAGTTGTTAATCACAGTGAGTTTTATAACATAGTAATCATCATGGGTTTTCTAAAAGAAGTTAATGGAAACTCACGACCACAAATACACTCAACTTACTGGCACTGTCTTCTAACCAAAGCAACTTCTGAGGACAAAGGCAGGAAACTGTCTCTAACCTAAGAGAATTCTATTCGTTTGTTACAAGTCAAGTAGCCTAACAGCAGCCTAGTCTTCCTTCGTCTGGCATTGCTGGAATAAATACCAACCTTACCAAAGGTGCAATAAAAGAAACCTTACAACACTGAATCAGCACACCCATCACAGGTCATTATGGGCTGGACCTGGGAGAAAGTCTACATTAACCTCAAGATGCAGCTGATAGGACCTGCTCTGTTTTCAAGCACTGCCAATGAGAAGACACTTAACCAACTGGAAAAGACAAAGAAATGACCACAAAACACAAATTTAAAACATTACACAGAGCAAGTAGCTAATTGTTCAACAGCAACAGTTAAACTCATTTTTCAATGCCAAAGCAACTTCTTAAATCCAGAAACTGTCTTCCCTTTCAGTCTACTCAATTGGTGACACTTGTGTGGTTTAAAGGGTAAAAGGCACTTTCCCTAATAATCCTAACACCTAACACAGTACAGAGCCCTGTGTGCAACTGCTCCTGTTCCTTTTTGAAGCTGAAGAATGCTGCATAACTTTTACACCACCACACTGCTATGTAAGAATAACGCAGCAGAGGCCAAGTCCCCTAGATAACTGCACCTGTCTTCTGAAAGGAAACAGCTCTGGTAACTACTTTGCCTTCCATTATTACTAGTTTTATCACTAAACCAAATAATGGGTAACATTATTTAATGATGAATAACACACATGAATAACACAAAGCAATCATAGACTTAAGCGTCAGAGGGTAAAATACACTTTTCGCCAGACATCAGCAATGTCTGTGGCTAGTCAGCTGATTATTTTCCTGGTACTGTGACTTGAAACTTAGCAAGCTTGTCAACAGCATGCATTGTGTGTTCCATTTTCTTGCACCAGCCTGCCAATTAACAGCATGAACACAAATGCATATGAACTGCATATATATATATAAGTATTTACTTTTTTAAAAGAAGAACATTACTTTGTGAGCCATAAACATTCCTACAATTTGGCTGTGGCATCTTAAAAAATAAGATGCCTCTGAGAGGCTGACTGGCAGCAAAATTTCCTAGATGTATATATAGAGAAAATTAACCTCCCTCAACATGATGGTCCATGATTCTATCATGTTCCCATCTACTGAATCACTGCCAGTCAACCATTAATTCCCTAACTTTCCCAGCTTACAGACTATTGAGGTAAAAATGTGGGAAGAAGAATCTGCTTATCACTACTCTAGCCAAGGAAAAGTAGCATTACTATCACAGTAACATTAGGCTGCAAACTTGATTAGAGTCATAGCTGAAGGGTTAAGCAACCTAGTTAGGTCTGCAGCAGTTAGCAGAATGCTGACTGGTTTTGTTTATTCTAGACACACATGCAAAATCTCTATCAGCATCATTATTGCTTTACCACCTGCCCTCAGGTACCTGGGAGAGCCTTGCCCCTTGATTTTTTCCCCTAGATTCAATTCCCACCATCCTGGAGAGGGATTTTAGGAAGGATGCTGAAGAACTACCAGATCTCAAGTGATTTAACCTACATTTCTGTGTGAAGGTTTCAAGCTGCAGTTTGAATACAGGCCATACCAACTGGCCCCCCCTTTGCTGGGTCTGTTGGCTTAGAGCACATCCCACACCTCAGGGGAGGGGCTGTTCCTGCAAAAGCTGCTACTTCACCCATGTGGACAAGGCCCATGTTGGTGGCCTTGGTTCCCCAGCACAAAAAGGCTACACAAAAACATGTGCTGAGCCAGCCTGCAATAATGAAGCTACTGTCACACAGCAAGTCAGCAATGCTGTGCTGGAAAAAGAACACACAGCACTGCCTTGTTATGCAGCACAAGGCTCAGCTACTCTGCTGACTCTGACTTACACGAGAAGCTTGTCACCTGTTCTTCCTGGAAACTCTGAATTCTTCAGTGCTTATTTAAAGCAAATAGCACCAAAGATTTCACTGCCATACAGCATACAGTGGCTTAGACCTTACCTTCTAAATGCCACCAGATACATGTAATACAGTAGGTATCTTGTAAACAGAAGGACAAAAAAAAAAACATGCAAAAACAACACATGATTTTTCAAGAGTTTTTAAATACAATGGCTACCATACTACACCTAAAATTGATCAAACACAGCACAATGCCCACCATGGGACAAAAAATGTATTTTCCTGCAGCAAGAATACAATAATTTCAAATGCATAAATATTGCTGTAAAACTTGCACTGAATTTTAATTAGTGACTTTGGTATCATAAGTGAGATGATCAGCAGTAGCTTAACTGTACTCAAAGGTCTTAGTGCTGTGCATGAAGGTAAGATAAAAAATCTCAAAGTAACACTAGTTTAGTCTTAGGTTTTAAGCCATCAAGGAAGATGAGCTTTTTGAGAATTATTTATTGAAGTGCAGCATGTGGATCAAATATTAGTTCTATATTCTTAGCAGAGTCTTTCTGTTGAGACACCTCCATGCAAGAGTGACAGCAGCTACTACAGAAAGCCCTGAAAGTTCCACGTTTGTCTTAAGAACTACCAAGTACAGTTACATATTGCATCAAAACGAACAGAATAAATATTGCTCCCTGATTCTTACACCACATTAAGCCAAACAGGTTGTATTACACTCAAGTGAACACTAAGAGCAGCTCAACTCCTAATCTACTAGCCAGCTAACAAAACAAATTTTTATCCTACTGCCATAATTCAAGGCACACACAAGTGATTTTTAAACAACCGATCAAGTACTCCACCACTTATATTAGGATGCCATTCACAGTATTTCACTACTATTTGACTAAGTTCTTGAACATTTTACATGCTAAATATCAAGTGTCAAGTATTTTTCTTCTGGTTTCAAGTAGTGTATCCCTTCTGTAACAGAATGTTGGCTGCTCTTTATCCCTATACAACTTAGAAGTAACAACTCCAGTTTCTTTCTCCCCTTTTCTTCCCACACCCTCATCTTACAATGGAAATAGAAGACATGAACAAATTCTCCATTCAAATGAATACCAGAACAATATCTGAAGTGAAACTGTGTTTCATCTTACTCTCCACAACCATTTACAATCTCATCTTTCTGGTCTAGTGAAAATCTAATAGCCTTCCTCATTTTAGATGCATTAAAATAAGTAAGGAATAAAAAACTTCTAAAAGGTATGTGATTATCAAACAAACATGCACAATGTAATATGGTTAGTGGACCTCAACCAGCTAAGTGGGCTGCAAAAGCAAGGTCTGTACAAAGAAAAGCGGTATTACAAAACTCAAAAGATTACAATTCCTAGGCCAACCTGTATTTCAATAGTACCACACCAAAATAAACCCCCAACCAGCCAGCAAAAACAACATCACATAGAAGAGCAAACAAGATAATTTAAAATTTTTGTGCTTTATAAATCTACAGAACATTTCCTTCACATCTAAGCAGTACTTACACAACAAAACCTTTACAAAATTCCTTTCACCTGGTATAAAGATCACCTCACACTAATCCTACAGGTTAGTTCCACCTTTCTTCTACATCACAGAAAGCAAAAGGAAGAAAAAGACACAGCCACTTCCTTACCTCTGATATCCAGCAAGAAGCACCCCCTACCAAACAGGAGGGGCACTTAAATGCCAGGAAATGTCTTCTGAGCTCTTGCCACTCCAGAGCACAGCATGATCAGCTGCTCTGTGGAGGTGGCACAGACACTGTGTCCAGCTGCACAAGGGAGCTCTGTGGAGACAGATCAGACATTAGCCAAGTTGAATCTTGCCATCAAGTCATCTCAGAACACAGAATGAGCATTGCACATAAAAAAAATTTTATAAAATTAATTTTGCAAACTGAAGCCTCAAATACAAAACCATGAGACCACTTCAGCTTAATACGTCAACATTAACACTACCTCTCATTTGCCTCATCCATTAACTCAGGGAGCTGCGAAAACCTACCTTTTTGAAGTGCTGGGAGTTTTTTAACAGCAATCAGCAATAACTAAGAGAATAAGACCACATAATGCATCAGTAATATAGACTTAAGAGACTCAGTGGGTAACAGTTCCAGTAGTTTCAGCTTCCTTATGCTCAGCCCCTAAACTTGCACAAACACTGTCCCCACAGGCAGACCCCAGCATTTAACCATGAATCTCGAAGAGCAACATGCAAACCAGTAACAGCACTGTTCCACACTGCCTTGTTAATAATCAAAACCTATGCACTCAACAACATTTTTATTCAAAACTGAACATTTTGTCCTCAGAAAACACACCAATTTTATTGAAAAAAGTAGTAAGAATATCTATTTCGACCCGGTACAACCGTCTTGTTATCTGACTGTAAGACCGACACAAAGCATCTTTTGCAGGAACGATCTGTTAGCTGCGGAGGCTGACGCGGGAATCAGAAAGCACACGGTCCCCTCTGCCCCCAGGCCCCACTGCAAACCGCACAGGGCCCGCAGGCCCCGGCCCCCTGCCGGGGTGCCCGTCCCACACCTTCGCACGCCCCTCCTAACGAGGCTGGCAAAGTTCATCCCGAAAGCGGCACAGCCGGGCACTAGGGCTGACTGACCCCTTCAGCCCGAACAGCGCCGCCGACATCGCCCCAGCGCGCAGCGGGCGTCCCCGGGCCGGGCGCTCACGCTGGGCAGAGATGTGCCGGGCCGGGCGGGCGCGGTAATTACGGCGGAGCGGATTCTAGCGCGGACACGCAGCACGGGAGGCTCGTCTTCCCCCCGGTGGGCGAAGCTGTTCTCCCGCACAGCCTCCGCGGCGGGGCAGCCCTTTCGCCCCGAGACCCGCGGGGCCCGCCCGCACCCTGGGGGTTCACGCCGCAGCGGGGGCAGCGACTGCGGGGGGCTCCCACCTGCGGGGCGGCCCCGCGGGAAGGAAGGAAGGAAGGAAGGAAGGAAGGAAGGAAGGAAGGAAGGAAGGAAGGAAGGAAGGAAGGAAGGAAGGAAGGAAGGAAGGAAGGAAGGAAGGAAGGAAGGGTCCCCGGTACGGGCCTCCCGGGAAGGGCCCCGCAGCTCGCCCCGCCTCACCTGCCGCCGAGTGGCGGTGCCGCCGCGCCGGCCCTGGGCGCTGCGGCAGCGGCTCCTCCGCGCCCTGCCTGTGCCTCTGCCCGTGCCTCTCCTCGGCGGCGGCGGCGGCCACCGCCACCCCCCATCCCCCGTCCGGAAGCGGCGGCGGCAGCGCCGGCAGGCGGCGGCGGAAGGGGCGGGACGGGGCGGAAGGACGGGGCCCCTGCCAGGAGGGGCTTCGAGCTGTGGCAAGGGCTTGGAATCCGTGGGTCAGCTGGGATTCCCATCCTTCAACTCGAAGCATATACTATGACAGAATAACAGAGGAAACTTACAGGGCCCTCCTAATGTCAGGCCTCATATCAGGCAGTCATTACAAGACATTTCAGTTGCACCATTGTTCTTTACTGACATCTGTACAAAAAGAATAAAACCGGCTGTCAGCACTTGGCCGACAGCACGCAGTCACTTACGCACGGGATCCAAACACAGATGTGAACAGCACACGCGATTTACGAAAGCTTCAGCAAGGCACCGTAACTTCGAGAGCTCCATAGCCTACAAACAGTACAAGCGGAGGGGATAGAAGGAGACAGACAAACTAGAAGCAAATTGCTCCAGAAATAAATTTATTTTGGGTGCCAACTGTCTGGGGTGCCAGCTGCCAGCCCCCAGCCCTTTGCAACTGTTTGAGTAACAGTCAGAATTTGTTTTGTTGATGATGTAATTACTATGAGGTCCAAAACAAGTCCTAAGTTGTAGTTTCAGTTGAAATAAAAAGGAGGTGCCAGTGTATCCATGAAGTTCATGACACTGCCTTTTCAGAGAAAGTGGCCTTGAGAGCCTTGTTCTAAAAAAAAAAAAAAAAAAGAAAAAAGAAATCGATTGCAAAGTTTATATGCTGCTAATAGTGAAACAAGGAAATTTGCATTTCAAGATTCTTCGAAGTGAAGTCAAGTTGTGGAGTCATCAAGGAATCCTATGCAAATATGCACTCTTGCACTATCTCAGTTGTAATGGACTATCTACCAGATATTCAGAAGAGAAACTGTGAAGAACATCTCTCAGAAGGCGTGAGAACATCTGCTCCTTTCCACAAGCCTTGATACTGGTTCAAAGATGCTTATCTCTATGCAGTCTGTTCTGTCCCGCTTTTGTTTTTTACACTAAATGATCTGTAGTTTCCCAAAATGAGTTGCTGAAGTTGGAGGGTGTGTTCCACCGTTTTTGCCAGTTTAGCAGCATCTGCAAACTAATCAAGTGCAATTCCAGTCCTCACAATGTTTTTCTTCTTTGCCGTTAAGGCACTAGATGAAAAGCTGATGAATCTCAATTCATCAGTGACAAACACATACATGTAAATCTGAAAAAAAAAAAATCAAATGGACCTTGTCTTCCTGTTTATAATGGATCAGTTTATAAAGCTGGTTGAAAATTGAAGTAATTTTGCTTACGCCATGTCCACATATTTATATTCAAAAACCCCTAGCATTTATCTGACAAGAAAGACAAAATTGCAGGAGAGCAAGGCAAGTAAGTTAAACGAGATTTTGTGCTATTGTGTGCATTCTGTATTGTATTTGACATGAATTCTTCTTCACCAGCTGCCAGTCAATCACAACTTTTTGCACACTTCCAAATGCCAAGTCAGTACAATCTACATTACGTGGCTGCATTTGCTTCTATCTGAACAACTGGTTTAAACCAAAAATGTAAAAAATAAGCACAAACTAAAATTAAAAATTGCTGCAAAAACAACCACAGCAGGCTACAGAGCTGTCTTATCATGGAATAGGTCACTGTGATAGCCTTAAGCACATGTCCTGAAGCTAACTCACCATTTGGGATCTCATTGTTTTCATGAGCGGTACCAGGAAACTGCTGCTTTGTTCAGAGTGCTATGGCTTTGTTGTTTTATTGTGCATATAAACATGCACTAGGGTCTACCAGCTCATCAGATTCCACGAAGGAAACAAAAATGGAAGCAGAAGTTTCCTAACCCTGTTTCCCTACGCTGTAGCAAAACCAGCAATCCACCTAAAAAATTACATTCCAAATGCAGTCTCCAGACTTTAGAAGTCTGGGTTGGAAAATCAGCTGTATTTAGACATGCATGTTAATCCAGGACTATCTGAAGTTTACAGGTCCTAAGCTGTGTTATTCCAGCAACAGATTTCCATGCAGGGAACCCTAGAGGTGCATCCAGAGCAAAGGTGAAGAAGACAGACAGACACACAGTGGAGAGCAGCCTGGGCCTGGCTGTGGAGGCTGCTGGGCTGGTTTGCAGAAGCGATTTGCCCAGTGACAGGGCAAGGAGTAATGGCCATAAGCAAAGACACAAGAAGTTCCACCTCAACGTGAGGAGGAGCTTCTTTATGTGGAGGTTGGAAGAGCACTGGAACAGGCTGCCCAGGGAGAGCACAGAGTCTCCTCTGGAGACATTCCAGACACACCTGAATGGTTCCTGTGTCACCTGCTCTAGATGACCCTGCCTTGGCAGGAACATTGGACTGGATGATCTCCAGGGATGCCTTCCAACCCTAATGAAACTGATTCTGTGAACCTCAGCATGGGAAAAAGGCTTGATGGTCAGTTTCTATCTCAATTTATCACTGCTAATGGCAGTGCTCTGCTTTAATTTCATCACCTAGCAAATATTTTGAAAATTACTAAATAAGCTTGCACAGAAAAGTAAGAGAGCATAATTTAAAACTTGTAACACTTAGGTATGTAATAGCTGCCTAGTTGTTGCACTTCAAAACTGAAAACTACTTCTCCTTGGTGTTCTTTAAAAGGGTGAATTATCTGAATAGTTGGTGCTTTATTTAACAGAAATTTCCAATAAACCTCATTCCGTCACTTTGAGTTATGTCACTTCATGCCGTGTGACAAGGCATTGATGTAAGTTTGACAGGGAGTGCCAGTGCTGACAAGTCACTTTGAGAATTTATGACAAATTATATGCTACAGATATTTTTAAAACAACTGTAGATTGCCAAGGGAAAAAAGTATTTAAAATGTGTAATAACTCTGATGTATCTTTAGATTAAAAACAATTTATTCAATTCACATAGTTATATTGATTTAGTGTTCAGGCTGATACTTAATGCAATAAAAGAAAGGAAATTTATATTGAAAATTCCCAACTAGCTCAAGTTATAAAATATTATAGAAGAAAGGAAAATGAGATGTGTTAATGTAATGGGCTTTTTTTTAACATTGTCATTAAGTAATACTGTTAGCATTTAATAATTTGAAACAATCTGTTTCAAATGTTAAGGCCCTGCACAGAAAAAAAAGGGTGTCAGCTGAACAGAGAATTAATTGCTTATGAAAACTGTTATTCAGCAAAGAATACAACATGGCAAAAGCGGGGGTATCTTGCACTAGAAATGCTAGTTGATTTAAATAATGTTTTTTCCTTTTCTAGGTTTCAGGTGGAGTTTTGGTAACCTCATTTATCTACAGATCAAGTCCTGCCTTATAATTTCTTCACAATCTCTGTACTTCAGTTGAAGCATACTTAGTTCAGTCATGTGTGAACTTCCACACATCTATTTTGTCTTCAAATGTCTTAATTCTGTAATGGAAGAATAAGAGATTGAATGCCTAAGGACTAATCATATTAGTGAATCATAATAATTTTTCTAAGACATAAAACAAGCTTATTAGAAGAGGATAATAAAGGAAAAAAGAAAAAGATTAAACTGCATGTCCTCAGCAGACAAAATTGTTCCATGTGTTAAAAGTACATTGTTGTGGATCACCAGAAAACGTTGTCTCACTTAGTGTTGCTCAAAATGTACCAGAGTTCAAATACTTCTGTTCCTCTTCACTAGCTAACCATCCCAAAAATCAAATCCTGACAGCAGGCTAATGAGTGAAATGAGAAGAACACTTTTGCAGCTGGAGATACTGTATCTATAAAATCCTATCTAACTGAACTGTCATGCTGTAACATTTTCACTGTAAAAGCTGCCTTCTTTCAGGGTATGTGAAAGGAGTCTGATTTTGGCTCCTTTTTTAAAGTAGAGAGATGGCATGGCATCAGTTAGAACTGATATGAGTATTTTCAAGGGAAGAAATAGAAGAGCCACCATGAATTTCCTGTTTTCAGCTGCTGTACATTTTCCAGGCAATGCCATGCCATGTGCAACTAGAGCACTCCATGGCAATTTGCACTGTTGCCACCTAATACATTATTAGCCAGGGACTGTTTGATTTAGATTATTGCACCAAGTGCTACCTTCTAAGCAATCACAAAGGCATCTGGTTAGAATAATGTCTGTTGCATGTTCCAAGATTAGGCACACATTAATTTCAGCTAAAACAGCAGCTGTTTCATGTTCATATATAATTGCACACAAATATTTGGTTTAGAGTTGCCTAGCATTCAAACAGCCAGGACAACCTCCAAATTATTGGAGTCTCAAAAAGTGCCTCCTGTACAGAGTGCTAAACTTGCCTCCATTTAGTGTGACCACGTATTAGTCTGTTGCTTTCTACATCCTTTCTTAGCAGTTAAAAGGGCCAGAAAAGAAGCAAGATGTAGAGAAGCAAATCCATCTGAAAGCCAGATCTCTGCCTTCTGCCTGTTTCAAAGGCAGCTCCTGGCTAAAAAAAAGTCAGTGACACAGCTTTACCAAAGCCATATTTGCAGACTGTTAAATGTTTAGAAGATGTTAGGTGTAGAATGGCAGAGTTTTGAAGTAGATGTATGTAATGCATACAAATGTTTGACACACAGAGGACTTGGGGATCACTTTTCTGGAGTTTGTGTTTTTCTGTTCATACCACAGATGAACTTTGAGTTCTTAGTCATTGCAGCTGGTGAATTCTTAGTCATTGCAGCTGGTGGAGAGGCCAGTAAAAGTTTTACAGCTGAAAAGGGCTGGACTTAACCATGAGTTTCACCTTTTTCACAGAACTTGATTAGCAACAAATGGGCTGGGGTTACATTTATAGAAAAAACTGATAGTAAAGCCTCTCCTTGAGTCTCCTCCCAGAAACCTGAGAAAAGTAAACTAAATTGAACAGCTTAACCTGCTCAGTCAGTTAATTTTTCTGATTCATGGGCATGCATCAGTCAGCTTAAAGCACACTAGTTTATCGAAACAATAAACCGAAGAACAAAACAGAAAAGCAAGGTAATGTATTAAGGGCATATATATAGTACTTGAAATCGCACTTCAGCCATTTTTCCAGTCCTCTCCTCTGCTGGGTCTGGCCAGCTGGTTGCCTCACCCACAGCAGAGCCTGGCTGCCTGTCCCACTACGCCCTCTAAATAAGCACTGCAGCACTGTTGCTTGTAGTTTCCCTCATTCAGTATTTTAGGTCAGAACATATATGGCAGTAGGAAGTAACAAGTCTCTTTGTACACCAGAAGCTTTTAACAGTTTCTTCCCTAAATACCACAGAATATAAGTAATTTCTGCTTCATGAAACATTCTGTACAAATAATTGTTGCATATGATTTTGTCCTCTGATGTGGGAAACTATTGCATTGTATTATGATGATCTCTCATTGAGTATTCCCAAGCCCAGTTAATTAGTCCAGACTTTAATACCCAGCTTGGAATGTCCATGATATATCTCTTGATAAAATAAAGCAAATCCATCATAGTATATCAATTCTTACGGAAGGTGGTTCAGACCTGACCAAGAGTTCCTTCTATTCATGACCTTTTTTTCTACAGGGGAAACTTTTAGCAACAAGCTTCCCCTCGTGGGTCACCTTCTCTCCTGGACTGCCAGGCTTACAGAGGAGAAGCATCACCATGTCTTTTATTCTGCCTTGTAACTCCACCACTGACAATTTTGCAGCCCCTTACTAGCAGTCATCCTGCAGAAGCACAGGCACTACTGTACTTGAAAAGACCCAGTAATACTAAAATTAGTTATAGTGGGTCTCTAATTTATGGCTCGCCAGACTTTCCTGTATAAGCTAACTCATGGTTTACAAGTTTCACCTGACACTCATTACACTCCTGGCTTTTGTTCTCTTTTCAACAGAGGGAGGCATCCTGCAATATGTGGCAGGTGTACTGTATTAATCCAGTGAAGGACTGCAATAGAAAATATTAAAAATATAAAGTACAGATATCTCAGATACTTTCACTTTGTGAAAAAACAGTAGCTTCAAGAAATAAATTTCCCTAGATTATCAGTGACAGGCAAGGCATCATCATCATCATCCTTGGTGTTTAGCCTCCTGGTGACTGTGTTGGTGGGACCTGCTGGTGTGTTTCTGACCCTTTCACCTCAGACTAAATGACGAACAGTTATTACTGTGACAGGTTGCTATTTTTCCTTTATCAGGCTTTAATTGCTAGCGATGAATGCCCAGATCTCGATGACTGCCACGCTGTGTCGAGACACGGCTGAGGACAGTGACAGGCAGTGTTAGTGCGCGTCCTGCGGGCAGGGGGCTGTGCCCCACGTGGCTGACGTCGCGGGCGCCCAGGCTGCTGTGTGGCAGAACAGTGCGGCGCTGGAGACGAGCCCAGAGAAGCAGACCGGACCAGTAAGGATCCGCAGCACTTTGGTACTGCATATGTTTGGAGCGGCTGTGCCGGTCGGGGCAGGGCAGAGGCGGGCGGCCGGCCCTGGGGCGGGCATGCCTGGCTGCCAGCCTGGCTGGCCGGCCCCTGCCCCAGCCCATCTCGCCGCCTGCCCCGGCACCGAGCGGGCTGGCAGCGCCCTGTGCCCTTCCTCCGGCCGGCGGGAGCGGCGTCCCGAGACACGGCTGAGGACAGTGACAGGCAGTGTTAGTGCGCGTCCTGCGGGCAGGGGGCTGTGCCCCACGTGGCTGACGTCGCGGGCGCCCAGGCTGCTGTGTGGCAGAACAGTGCGGCGCTGGAGACGAGCCCAGAGAAGCAGACTGGACCAGTAAGGATCCGCAGTGCCCACTTTGGTACTGCATATGTTTGGAGCGGCTGTGCCGGTCGGGGCAGGGCAGAGGCGAGCGGCCGGCCCTGGGGCGGGCATGCCTGGCTGCCAGCCTGGCTGGCCGGCACCTGCCCCAGCCCATCTCGCCGCCTGCCGCGGCACCGAGCGGGCTGGCAGCGCCCTGTGCCCTTCCTCCGGCCGGCGGGAGCGGCGTCCCGCCCTGGATCTCAGCATGTCTGGGGCAAGGGCGCCGGACACCCGGGACGCTGAAGGCGGTGGGACATGCCCGGAGAATGTCCCCTCCCTCAAGGAAATCGAGCTGCTCCTGAACACTGGGCGGCCCTCTTGCAATCACGTTGATGAAGTATGGCCTAATCTCTTCTTAGGGGACCTGTAAGTACGGCTTTGTGGACACACCTCTGCCATACCTTCTGTTAGTATGCCTCTTGGGTGCGGCTTTAGACAGCTTATAGTTTTGCTAATTGCTATCGTTTACGCTGCAGACAGCACGATTTCCGAGATAAAATTATGACTAAGCTGGTATTCCCTTCTCGATTAGCCCTTAGAATCCATGCACGGGCTGGTGCTCCAGCAGTGGTTTGGGAGATGCAATCTCAGTGCTTCTGCTCTGTGAATATCACTGCACCCATCTTGATTTGTCTTTGTCTTTTCCTTAGAGTAACAGCACACAATAGATTTATTTTGTGGAAGATGGGTGTGACCCATGTTTTAAACGCTGCCCATGGCACATCATACAGCCAAGGAGGCCAGGACTTTTATGGAACAACCATTGATTATTATGGTGTACCTGCCCATGACCTGCCAAGCTTTGATATCAGCCAGTTCTTTTTCTCTGCTGCACAATTTATCCACAATGCCTTGAACACGCCAGGAGGTATGAAATGATTGTTGGTCACATTTTGATGTGAGTCAGCAGCCTCATGTAACAGGTCAGCTCCACAAAGCTCAGTGGTGGACAAGTAACTACATGGTGTCCTGCCAGATGCTGGTCACCTGCACGGTGGGTGGCAGGAGAAGGGAGTGCTGTGTATGTGGGTGTAGCTCTGACTAGGTCCCAAAAAGCTGACATGACAAAACAGATAAACTGTGCGAGAGAGAGCCTGGGGAGGAGAGAGAAAATTATTTGGAAGGTAAGGCTCATTCAAAAGGGGAGAAGCAAAAAGATGCACTGGAAATGGACACCCTCTTTTGAGACTGTCTTATTGAAGAACAAATGAATAAAAGACTAATGTTCTGATTTCTGCAATCACAAACTGTATAAAGTGGTTCATATATTGCAGATGAGTTTCTTGTGTGAACAGAGCCTGCAAGGCTATGCCTCCAAGAAGCAGATTTACTTTTACCCAAGGAGCTTTACAGTGAGTTCCACAAGAAACTAAGCTTCTTGGCAGTGGTGCAATAAGGTACTAATTAACTAGTTTTACATTAAAAAAACGTTTCTAGCATGAGTAAACTGGCATTAATGGAGCTGTCTCTGTATCACAAGTTCTGACTTCAAAATAGTACTACAGTTGCATCAAATTGCCTGATTATGCAATAGTACTAGACCAGTCATTTTTCTTGGTGGCTAATGTGGCTGTGCCATCCATTCAGGCCAGATTTTAGCATTCTTCCTTGCATAAGCCAGCCTGCTGAATCTAATGGGTCTTCTTTTCCTCATGGTCAAAACAGAACAGTTTCATTAAGAGGGTTTTCTTTGATTTACCAGTGTTTCTGAGATCAGTTTGGTGTCTCATGGCATTTCTCATACAAGTGACTGTAACAACGGCAAATTAGACTTAACTGATTAGCAGTTCATGTGATTTATCAGAAGAGTGAGAAAAACATTTAAATTAAACTTAATCCACTGTACTGCTTATCTTCATGGTTGTATTTTTTTTTTTTTACTAGCCAAAATATTGGTACATTGTGCAGTTGGAGTAAGCAGATCAGCTTCTCTAGTCCTAGCATATCTCATGATAAATCACCACCTCCCATTAGTTGAAGCCATCAAGACAGTGAAGGAGCATCGATGGATTTCACCCAATCGTGGTTTCCTGAAGCACCTGCGAAACCTGGATGTTCAGCTACGGCAAAGGAAGGACTGCTGAACAGGCAACTCTATCTACATTCACTCTACTGAGTTTCACCCTGCAGAGCTGCTGTGCATATACAACTTCCCATGATCCGTGCACATTACAAAAATGAAGACAATTATGCATCAACATAAAAGGCCAAGAGGACGGTAAATGGATTAAATTCTGATAGCTCAGTCCCTCCAAAACCAGCACAGCCAACAGCAGAACTATAACCACTGCACAGGGTGGAACTGCTGTGCCTTGAGTGGTGCTACTGGATGAATGCACTGAAGTGGTTAAGACAGACCAAGTTTGTCCCTGGTTTCTGCTCATGCCAGAGGCAATAAGTTCAATATTTACATCTAGCTGTAAAGGATGTTTGAGTCCCCTTTACTTGGGGGTGTAATACAATCATCTTTCTCAGTTTGGTTACTGAGAAAGTACGCAGTTCTCACATGCATGTTCTAAGAAAAACTTTGTTTCAAGCTTGATGATGTGACAAGGACAGTTTCTTGAGAGCCCAGGCACTCCTACAGAAATGTTCCTCTTTTTCTGGTCTGCTAAATATTATGGTGTGTCAGCCACAAGACCCACACCAGCAGAATAAATGTTTGCAGCCTGGGTCAGCAAACCCTACGAGTCTTTTCTTTTTAAATATGTTTTCAAAAAGATAATGTATATCATGTAGTATATTGAGGATGTTAAAAAGACTGTCAGGTCTTCAAAGCATTTTGTAAGTTGGACTCCTCAGTTCGCTTGCGCTCCAAATGATCCCAAATCATTTCTGTATCAGTGGCGTTGGATCACCCGTGCTTTAATAGCAGGTAGTCATTTAGCTTACATCAGTGGCTTGGCCTAATTGATACAAATTAGTTTTAAGATGTTTTGAGGATGTCACTTCTCCTGTCACTAGTTAATCAGTACTTAAACCAATGTGATTTTTAATACAGCAACAGCGTTTGAAATTCATGCTACCACTCTGCCTGAAAATTAACTTGTTACCTTGTGGTGATCCATGAAGTGATAATCAAATTTAGTTTTGTCCTTTGCTGCTGGTTAGATGTATTGATTAGTTGACCTTAAAAGATTCCCTGACAGATTAAGTAAATACATTTCTGCTTGCTTGTTTGCATTTGAAGCATCAGTTCTGATCATTTTATTCTCTGCTGGAAGAGACTTGCAAGGTTATTAGAAGACTAATATAATAGTGACTTGTGAGTTGAACCTCTTCCTTTCCAGACCACATTTCCTTCTTCATTCTTGCAGAGGTTATGACATGAATGCTGATTCTGCCTAGCATTTAGGGGAATGTAGAAATCCCTCCCTATTTCTCTGTACACAAGTGCTTTGCGAAATAAGCATATTTAAGATCCTTTCAGACATCCTTTTGACTGTTGAGATTTTCCTAAATGTTGCAAAAGTGCTCCACTGATGAGAAAAAGGTAAGACATTGTTGTGTGAAAAGATCAAATAGGAAATGATATTTAAAACCCAACAGTGCTAGGACAATCTTTATACCTCACAAAGCAGCAGAGTGGTGGAGGAGGAGCTTTTTTTGCTTTGAAGTTCTTAATAAAAATTAATAGGGATTTATATGAGTTAATATTTTGTTATAATTTATACTTCATTCACATTACAGTAGGTTTTAGTCTGGAAACCTTTTGAAGACACAGCATTAAAAATCTGAAATTCATGTGAGTGAAATAATGCATCTTAATGACTTTAGGCTGGGCAAAATTAGACACATGTGAGCAAGATTAATGGAATCCTCCCATCAGGATAATGTTTTGCATGCCTCTGAGCATCTGTCCTACAAAGCCACAGCTGTGAAAGCTGCTCCTGTTGTAAATTAGTACCTGCTCTTGAAGATACTGCTCATCTTGGGAGAGTATTGTTTCACCAGGGGCAGGGAAGGGAAGAGCACAGAGTGAAGCTGAGTCAGTAGGGCATCCATGCCACCAATGGCATGATAGTGATCTCGGAAGCACGACTTATTTACCTCAGTGGAAGGAATGAATTAGGTAGAAGCTTTTTTCAAGGGCATTGTCAAATCACAGAAGTGCTTTTAATCTGTGGAGTCAGTGTTGCTTATATTTCCTGCCTGTCTGTATTGCTTCTTTATATACAGATTTACTTTGAGTGCACATTTGTGCAGGGAAAAAGATTCCAGTCAACATAAGCAAAAGCAGAAGAATAGTCCTGTAACTTCTTAAAACAGAAAGCATTGTCTGCTGCAATGTGCTAAGAGGAAAAGGGACCTCCTCACCTGTCACTTACACTACCCATAACTCAAGTCATGATGTGACATGACATTAGTACTTCACTGCTTTCCACTATCAGCATAAAAACTTGTATTTTGAATGTTAGTTTGGCAAGTTAGATTAAGGAACCAAAATTAAGGAAAAATACTGCCTCCCCAGTGGCACTTCATTCAGAAAATACACATTTGTCAAGAGGGTCTACACAACCTGGGAGAAGGTGCAAGTGAAAGGAACTGTCCCCACTACAGCTCTGGCAGACTTAAATCTGCTTAAAGCAATCACAAAACCAGTCACCTGAAGGGACCCGTGTAGCGTTCCAGTGAAAACATGGAACTCTCCTCATTTTATTTTCCAGTACAAGAACTGCGGGCATCAGATGAAGTCAGTAGAAATCAGGTCTGAAACAATAGGAGGGGTTTACATGAGCTGTATAACACTTGCCACAGAATGCTGCAGAGAGTAAAAGCCTATAGACATTCAAGTGGAAAAGTCTGAGGGACAGAAATCCATTCAGGGTTACCAAATACTTAGAAACTCCATCCAGATCAGCCAGCTCATAAACTGCAGCTGGAAGCTGGGAGAGTGTTATTATTATTATATACACAAGTATAATTAATGCTTGTGTGTTCTTACATTCTGTAGGCATTCACTTTCAGCCACAGTCAAGCACAAGACAGTGGTGAACCTTGGGTAAGGCCCAGGACCAGTGTTCTCATGGTGTTTATTTTGAACTCACCCTCAAGCTGTGCTGTCCCCTCTTTCCTGGTAGCTTATTATTAGAACTGGGTCACATGAGGCATTTGGGACTGCGTCTCGGTTGCACTCACTGACGTTTCAGCACAGGGAAAGCTCTGTGCTGGCAGGAACAGCACCACAGCTTATGTGAGGACGGGAGTAGCATTTTTTTGCATAAGATTCACTTAAAGCAGAAGGTTCATTTTTCTGGCTGTTCCCCATTGCATCAGGGACGTAGCGCTGAGCTAATCCAGGGAGGCGTCGAGGCGCGAGCTGTATTTAGAGTCAGCCACCTGCTTGGGAACATCAAGCGGCAGAAAGAGCCTGCTTCAGCAAAACCCTCCCCTTGCATCCCACAGCAGCGGCTTGCAGCAGGCCCTCCCTCCTCTGCCTGACTCTGCATCAGGCCTCCAAAGGGCTCAGCACCTGAAGACAGACCCTGTCAGCCCAGGAATGCTCTGAGCCTGGCACTCCCTCTGCCCAGGAACTGCCAGATATTTTGGACAGCTGCAAGGTGGAATTAAATCACGTGGGTGAAGAGTGGCCTAATCTCTACATAGGCAATATGTAAGTGTTATTTGAGGCTGAGCTGTTCTGAAGGGCTGGGGAATACAGTACTCATTAACATATGCTGTCCAACTTTATATAGTTAGCATTGGTAAACTTCGTTGCCTTAAAATAGACAAGATTAGCACAGAAGAAAACAAAAGGACTATCCATTAAAGAAAGAATCTACTGCACAGAAAAACAATTTTAAAAAGAATTAGACTCTCTTTTATGCTTGATATTAATTTGTAATTGTGCAGCATACAGATTTTATAAATGCTACAGCATTTACCATACAAAGGACAAGACAGGCTCATGATCCTGAGCAGCCTTAAAATTGAAGAATAATTGGTTTTTACCTTTTTTGGTGTAATTTTAACTAGAATGGAAATTTTCACATTAAAAAGTATTCTGATTTTGGCTGTTTATATGACAACTTGATTTGCAGTTGAAATTTTGACAAATCTATGGATATTCTGAATGACAGCAGACTTCACTATTTCTGAAAACTATGCAGATGGGTATTTCACTCTGAAGCATAGAGGAAGCATGCAATCATCTTCACTCAACATGCCTAGTGCCCAGTGGTATGCCAAAACAAGGGTATTTTCACCATCATCAGGTTGCAAACTTGTTGAAATATCTAGAAATTACAATAATTCCTACAGTAGAGAAAGAGGGGATACTAAAAACCCTGCTGATTGCCCACTGATCCAGCTGAAGTGGCCATTCTTAAAGCTATGAAACAGCAACGCCCAAAATGAGCTAGGTGATGTTGGGAAAATAATCTGCATTTACAAAACTTGATTTTACAGATTGCCCCTGCACTTGAAGGCAGGAGCATGGCAGCCGGCAGGTGGCCCTGTGCCCTGCGGGTGGGGACAGCCAGCAGCACGGGGCCCTGGTCGGAGCCTGGCTGTGCTAAGGCAGAAGCCACAACGATGTGCATGCAGCGCTTCGCTGAACTCCTGCCTTGGCCAGGAGAGTGCGAAACCGACCCTTGCCTTTCCGCTTAAACCTTGTAACTACACTTGGGAATCAACTCTTTTACTTATTAGAACCATGTGCAGAAATCAGGTTTTGTAGAATTGAGCCTGACAGGTAGTACAGGCAAAGATTTAAGACAAACATCGCTGAAATTGTGTTCTCTTAACAGCAACATTTGATTTTAGACAGCCTTTTACGTGCAGTTTCAAGACCTGCTTTTAATGCCTGTGAATATACATGTTCCAAACTACTCTTGAATGTTTCTTTCAATCACATTTTCTTGTAGGGAGAAAGAAATGGGTAGAGAATAAAATGAAAAAATATATAGATAACAACAGTGTGTATGTGTAGTAAGGAAAATATGAAGGTTAAGAACATTCAGCTTACAAATAAAAATGTAAACAGGTTTCTTTGTTCATGGAACAGCTGATCACTAATATCAGCTTAAATATGAGTTACAGACTGCAAAGACTGAAACTGGAAGTTGATCAAGTACTACAGATGGAATTTTCTTTATTGTGCCAACATCAATAAGACAAATAGGAACAACACCTGAGAATAAGGGTTCATGGGCTCTTAATAAGATAGAAATGGGCAATGGAGAGAGTATGTGCATTTAGGGCCCAACCCAGTACTCAGTGAAGTTAATAAACAATGGATGTTTCTGTTACTGAGCAAACCCATGCCAGCCTCAGGACTTGTGCCAGAGCTAAAATAACCCAGAACAGTACCATATATTGTCACTTCTTGTTTCTGTGGAACCATTTATGTGCAGTTTCTGAGCAGCTACTTGGAAATCAAAGCTCAATCTAGAATTAATGCTGTATTTTATAAGAAATATTTTTCTGTATGCCTTTATCAGAAATTCTGATGTTCAACATCTTTAAACAAGTTAAATATATCACAAAATAAAGTAGGGATGGCTGACTTAACATGATGGCTTTCATCCTGGAGGACTTTGAAGTTGTCAACAAACTGATTATTAAATATTTGTCTGGCTATCAGCCATTGCTGATATACAAGGCCAAGGCCAAGACCCTTTGGGTTTAAAGGTACAATGTTTTCCGAAGTGCTATATAATAAGCAGTTGAGGGCACACGTCCTGCAGAAGTCAAACTTCATGCTGACCTTAAGCAGGCAGGTTTATTAACTGAAGTTTAACTGGATCAGCAAGGCTAATATCACTTCAGTAAAGAAACATTGTACAAGCTGTGCTAAAACCTCAGTGAGTTCAATGTACATATTTCAAATCCAGTTATAGAAGGACCTGAGCTACCTCCTGAGGTGAATTTTTGTTGGGTGTTTGGGCCAGAAGTCCCAAGTGATTGTAGCCAACTGAAGTCAGTAAAACTTGTTAAACTTATTTCTTTTCAGAAGTGAAATAACTTGGAATTCTGCATTTCCAGATGTGAGTATATTCAGAAATCGCAACCTTTTACCATTCTTCTACTAGCTTACTTTTTCTTACACCTCTCAAAGGGGAAAAAATGTCTCAGAGTGTGGTGGGCACTGACAGGTGGGCACTACAGACAGGATTACATTATAAGACAACAAGATAACTTGAGCTACTTGTAATCATGAGCTTTCATAGTGGACAGAATCGACTTTGACCGTGTTGCACATTTCTGTACATTCTGTGTGCATTAACAAGGTCAAATGGTAAATCCCTGTCCCAATAGTAAACTGCTGCTCTTACACAGCACTCGCATTAAGCAATCACAAATTACTTTAGCAGCATTAACTAAATGTCACTCAATCACTCAGGTAAGCCTAATTATCCACTTACAGACATGGTCTTCATTGGCACGTGGGAAAACAGCAGGATCCTGAGAGATTAGGGGTGAGCGACAAAACCATATCCACATCAGTGGCAAGGATCACACGTGGTGTACTAGTAATCATCAGAATGTATCTTCTGTCACAGGAGAGAAAAAAGAAAAGCAATTGTAAAAGGGAAGACAGTTTTGAGCTCTCAGCCAGAGAGCTCCAATTTTTTTTTATTTTCCTGTATTGATTTGTCAGAATACACAACAAAAATAACTAAAAATAGTTACTTTCTCATTTGAGAAATAGCCAAAAGCTGCAAAGAGCTATTGCAGAGATATGCCAGTTGGCCATTTGCAAAGCCTCATGCCATGTGTTTTCCTCTGTTTCGGGACTCAGATCTCTAGTAACAAAAAGCAGTTCTTGATTTATGAAAGGGCTGTATGTAATACCCTGGAGGCTACTTTATCTCAGCTGCTGTAAATTGGATCTCTCAGAGATGAGATGAGATGAGATGCGATGCGAGGGAGGCAGAAGTACAAACTTATGCAATCTGTGACCATAGCACTATTCCATGCAGCCTGGAACAGCACTATGTGTATTCCTGTCTGTTTTGAAAGGAAAAATCTTTATTTGCTCTATTCTTAGAAAAAGCAGATCTGCTTCCTTTATGCTGGCTTTGCTTACAATATTCTGTCACTTTCATCTAGGCAGTGCTATCCAAAAAGTTACCCAGTTATGAGCAATTTCATCAAGGATTTACATACTGAACTAAGATACAGTATACACCTATGTAAACTCTAAACTCCTATGAAATTAAAAGAACACAAAGTGACAAAGAGAAATGTCAGATGAACAATCTGAATATGAGATAAAGATGAAAGGAACATGACCTAAAGCTTTGGCATCAAATCTATTTTTCTTCTCTGTTTAGGGTATACAATGTTTCTGAATTTTGCATGCTCCTGTCATCCCTCAATCAGTCGGTTAAATGAAGGCAGTAAATATGCTAGGTACTCCTCTGGGATACATTCCTAATTTGCTGTCCATTCCACTCATTAAAACTCTTAAAACTCAACTCCAAGAGAAAGTAGGCCCCTGTTTAAAATTAAAGCTTTTAAGTTTATCCCTGAACACAAAAATATGCTAACCTGTTTTGCTGATTGGGATCAGCAAATGAAAAGGGGAAAATATTGCCCAACCCATACAAGTCATCCAGATGGGAGACAGTTTTCTCATCCTGGTGACAATAGATGCTCAATGGCTGAGGACTTTCCAGAGATAACTTTTTCTTGCCATGCCTTCTGCCCAGGTCTTTCTCAGCTTTATGGACCTGAGAATTACTGCAAATGCAATAAATTTTCAGCCATAAATTAGACATTTCTCTTGTGCTCAAAATTTCGTGTTCTCACCAAAATTCTTATTACTTGAACATTGCTGTGCCTCTAGCACTAGTGAACATGGAAAGGGATAAGTTATTTAATTTTAATGGAATATTTCATAAAGGAACTGCTCTTTAAAGCCTAATCAGCTGGCTCAGAAGGCAGGTTTCTCCCAGTACCCTGTCTTATGTCAATGTCTCGCCAGGGAGAGGGGACAGTAATGAAAAAAAATTGAAACTTTTTTTTGAACTGTTGAAATGACTACCCAAATTGGCCAGCTAAGCTAGACCACCCCAGGATAGTTCTCATCTTGGAGCATTTGTTTGGAAAATAAATTGCAGTTTTAGACTGAAGTCCTAAACATGCAAAGGTAAAATATCTGGGAAAAGTTGCTGGTGGCAATTCAGCATCTCAGCAGAATTCCATAGGATTTGCCCAGAGTTCACTTGCCACATGCATGCATTTCTGGAGAAGGTAATGCAGTGCTGCATCAGACCACCAAAGCTGGGGCCACACTAGTCCTCGTGGAAACTCCCACCCCAAACCAGCAGTGTAACGCAGGGGTGAGTTTGCCCTCCTATTTCCAAAAAGAGACATCAGCCAAGGACGGTGTGGCCTAAGAGGCTGCTGCTGGCAGGCTCTCAAGTGTCAAAATAGAACCAGCGCTGCCAGCCACACAGATCCTGTGCTTCACAGGCAACACACAGACAAGGAAAACAGTCAAGTTGTTGGGTGGAAAAAGTGGCTTCCCAGGATTGCTCTGACCATGGCGTGATTGTGATCAATCCACATTGGCAAGTATCATCTTTCCACGTGTGTTTCGCCTCCCGCAGGCTGCCTGCGGAGAGCAGCCTGGGCAGGCTGATGCATGCTTGTTATTGCCGGCATAAATATCTCTGCCTTGTGCTATTGTGGCACAAAGCAGCTGGACCATTTGAAAATCATTTAAAAAGCACTATAAAATTAGGGCTCCAGTGCTCTTATTTTATGACTTTCACGAGCAGCCATTGCCTAGAGAGAAATTATCCTCTTTATTTTCAAGGCTAAAGGTTCTTTTAACATTCATCAAAATCAAAATGCACCCTTGGTAACACATTGAGCTGTTACTTATTTAGTACAGACTCTTTATTTTCTGCATAATATCACATTTGAGATCTCAGTTCTTCATGTACAACTCATTTCATTGTGTCTGCTGTTGTTTTCACCAAGTGAATTTGCACAGTTTCAAGAGAGGCTGGATGATGCCCTGAAACATATTCTTTCCATAATTCCTTTTTTTTTTTTTTTTTAAATGGTTAGAACAACAGCCTGGAGTGTTTTTGTTTCTGATCCTTCTATTAAAATGGCCAATTACCTCTTAAGCAATGGATTTGCACAGACCAACTGAGCACTGTAAGTGAAAGATTTTCAAGGGCAGAAATAATACTTAGGTGCATAACCTGATAAACTCACTTTGAAACATCTCTTCCCTGTGTATATTAAAAAGCTGTCTTTGATAATTTTCTTTTTTTCCATTCTTGTTTTCACAGACAGTTTCTTGACCAAACTGAGGAAAACGGTGAGTGAACCAAAGCATCATGAAAAAATGCTAAAAGTACAAAGGGAAAGCCATTCTTTTTAGAAAAAAAAAAAAAAAAAAAAAAAAAAAAGAAAAAGAAGCCAGCTGTATCAACCATACTTACAGCTCAGATCTGAAAGGCTTAGGAAGAGACACTGCATGAAAGCATCCATCAGCCACAAAGGTGGCAAGTGGGGAATGGTAAGGCCTTGCACATGCTCTGTGCTGCAGCTCAAGAAAACCACTATGTGCCCCTCTGTTGTTTAACCTGCCTTACGTTTCTGTAAGAGACTGGTCACCTTATTACCCAGACATCAAATACAGACTGAAGATAAACATTTACAAAGTCAAAACCTTAGCTCTGTTCTCATGATTCCCTCTTTGGCCAGGATTTTGTCTTTATGTTCTCTGGGGACAGCAGGCTCATTCCTGTGCCAAAAGGCAGCATTCTCAGATCCCCGCAAGGGGCGTGGTTGGTGCTGATAGATCCCGCTGTGAAAGCATGTGTAGCCACACACAGCAGCTGTAAAGTCAGGATGCACCATCCTGCCTGGAGGAGATGTAACCAGGCAGAAGGCAAGGCTGCCTGTGTGCAAGGGGAGCTCTGTCACCATACCAGCAGCTCTGAGAGCAGAGGAAGTTTGAGTTTTTAATGACAGAGATTTTGCCTGTTGTCACCCAGTCTGTGATCCATCAAGGGAATGGTTAAGCTAATAGAGGGATGAGATGAAGTTACTTGGTAATCACTATTATTTATGACCCTAGAAAGGCAGAAAATGGGACAGGCATGACAGACATCTTTATGGAAGAAGGAGGTGGGACAGAAATTAAGTAAGTCAGGGTAAGAAAAGCACTTCAGCTCTGTGACACATTTTTCTGTTCCAACAGTCAGCAGCCACGTTCCTGTGCTCAGGAAGTCACAGAAACAGAGAGAAGGGCCCAATCAAGCTCATGTAGCTATGGGCCCTTCCATTTCGAATCAGATTAGATCTTTTGGGTTAAGACTGACCCATCCAATCTCAGCCCTTGCTTGTGGCAATTGTGAAAAGTTGCAAGAGAAAAGCAGAGGTCAGTGTAGCCTTCTCAAGACCTGATCCAGTACCACACCATGAGTGAGATTAGGTCACCTGTGCTTGGGGTTCCTCCCTTTGGAGCTGACATGCACATGTGTTTGTTCCCTCTCAAGCATATACACCCTGATCAACAGAACAAAAATTAAAAACTCAGACAGAGTTTTTACCTGGTAGAATAGAATAGAAAGTTCCTTAACCCAGCAGAATAGAAATAGAAAATCCCTTCTACCCAGTGGCACCCGTATTACCAGTTCTTTTTCCCTCATCATCTCAACAGCTGAAAGCTGCTTTAAGCATTTTGCTTTTGCTTCTTCACTCTTGATGCCTTGTCATTCTCATTCTCCTCCATGTTGTCACTGTGAAATGAATCTTGATTCATAGTGACAAATGTATTGCCAGCCTGGGAGGCAGATTCTAGATGTTTGGTGCCCATGTTATAGAATTCAGTATTTATTAATGCGTAGTGTGGACACAGCGTTCATAAGACAGGTGGAAAAAGAGCCAATGCAGGTTGGACCTGAAGGGCTGGCTAGTTATTCATTCTCCATCAGGCCAGAGCAGAGCCTAGAGAAAGCCAGCATAAGAAACAGGACAGCTGTGTATCCTCCAGCTTTTGGCTTTCAACAGATTGGCTACTTCTTAAGCCTCTTGATACTTTTAATTACTAGAGACTGAAAAGAAGAGCTGGTCCTAGCACAAAAGTCCTTAATAGCCCTCACGAACCCAACAAGCACCTTGCCTTCATCAGATCCAAGGAGGGGTGAAGGCTGTGGGGGAAAAAAAGAAAAGGAGCAGTGAAGGCTGGGTGAGAAAGGAAGGTGAATAAGGAAGGTGAATGGATAGCTGAGGAGCAAGCTGGATGGGTGAGGAGGAAGGCTGGATGGGTGAGGAACATGTTGGATGAGTGAGGAGGAAGGCTGGGTGGTGAGGAGGAAGGCTGGCTGGGTGAGGAGCAGGCTGGTGCTGGAGGAGGCTCTGGGGAGGCCACTGCCACAGGGCAGCACAGCTGCCATGACCATGAGCTTTGTCCCTCACCAGACAAACTGCAAAGGCACTGATGAACGTCCTCCATGCCTCAGTGAGGGAAGGCCAGGCCAGGTCAGGCCAGGCCAGGCCAGGCAGGCCAAGCCAGGCCAGGCCAGGCCATGCTGCAAGCAGTGGTGTGGCAGGGCCAGGGCCAGGGCCGGGACCCTCCGGCTCTGCACAGTGCTACCATTCACAATTAACTTCTTCCAGTGAACGAGCTCCTGGTGCACAATAATCTTTGTGAGTTTTCCGCAGCTTTCTTTTATCTGTTAGAAGAATGGAGGGGAGCCACCACACTGGCTGCTGAGGAGGAGTGCCTCTTTATAACTCAAAACCCCCAGCCAGTCTGGTTGTACTTTCCAAACCAATTTCTGTTCTTGTAGACGGTTTATTTCCTTTAAGAAAAGTATTTGAAGTGAAAACAGCTGGGAAGAGAGCATGAACAGCACAGACTCCTCCCTTTCAGCCCTCTTCCAAAGCCCCAGCAGCTCCTGTGACACCCATTGCATTGAGGGGCCAGTTTTCCCAGGAGAACAGGCAGGGGGTTTGACCCCACTGGTTTGACCCACTCCCCAGCCCAGCAACCCAGTGCCACATCCTGTTAGCACCCAGGAGTGCCCTCCTGCCCAGCTGCTGTCCCTCGTGTCTCCACTGTTCCCAAAAGCCAGAGCAGTGTTCTCTAGCTGGGCTCTTTTTCTAGTATGGCTGGAGGAACAGGAAATGGGAAGATAACCGTATTTGGAAGAAGACAGTATAAAAGACTAAAAAAGTCACCCTGCTTTTTACTTTAGGTGAGTGCATTATGTCTTGGACTGGTTTGTATGACAGATTTTGTGAGCAGAACAAAACCCGGCCAAACTGCACAGTGTACAGGGAAAATTGAGCACTGTCACAGGCTTTTCTTATACACAAAACCTGCATAGGAAAGGATACAGTGTAGATCTTTTGAGGTATACACCCAGGTCAATACCAATCTAATTAATTAAGTACACTTCACATTTTTCTTTCATCCAGTGCACAGTTTCTTGTAAGTTCTCCCTTTAAATGCCGTCAGGAGTGTATTCCATTCTGCGATGCTCATCGCTGTGTATTTTTAAATCCTCCAACATTGTTTTTTCCTGCCATCTTGTGGCAGCAGGAAAAATCACAGCGTTTCACTAGCCGCAGCGCTGCCCGCTGGCCTGAGACAAGGGTTGTCAGTAAAAGAGTCTAATCTAGAATTAGATTAGTTGGCATCACTGCAAAAAAATACAGCCCCTCTTGCATATTTAAAAGCTTGAGTAATTTTTCCAGCTTCACTAGTTAATCTTGTAGCAGGGGTTCTTTGGTTATCCCAGAGCAAAGTGTCTGTTTTGTAGACCTTTGTGTTTTCTGCTGTCTATAAAGAGAAAAGGAGAGTTGCATAACAGGTGAGACTTAATCATGTTATGACAAGACTTCATCAAGTGAACCCTAAATATTTTGAAAAGGCTCCTTTATGCCAGTGTTGCTCTCAGGTCTTCATAGCTCCTTAACAAAGCCATCTTTGTTTCCTATCAAACTGTAGGAAGATCTTGTCTGGTAGGCATGTAAAGCTTTTCCTTTTACTGCAACCACTGTTGCTGTCTGGTCTCTCAATGTAAACGCCACAAAACCTGCCCAGACATCCTGCATTATTTGCCTAATTCTGAACCAAACATTTTCATTATTTTGTTAAAAATTCATGTAAGATTTATATAAGACGGAATCTAGGTTCCTAGGTTTTCCCCCCTTTTCCTGCCATAGCACAGAGCATTTTTGAAAATGAATACTTGTGATCCCAACTGTCCTGCCACAATAGCTCTTCCCACACAGATGAGGTAAAGATATTAAAATTATCTATGATAATTTTTAAAAATTCAAAAAGAAAAAAATGCCAGTATTTTCCCTTAAAATAAATGCAAAATTCAGAGTCAGTAAGAAAAACTAGTCACTACTTACTAAGAAAATTTCCAGCCTGAAAAGAGAGAGTAAATAAAAGCTCTTCAAAGCTTTGTTCATTTTCACTAGCACCCGCAAAAATGACTGCTTGGATTCCAGGCACTGGAGAGAAAGGATGTTAGTGCTATTTATAGCTCACAGGTGACTCCCATTGCCATTGTACCTGAGAATGTCGCAGTCCTTAATGCATTCCTGCTAGCAGCCACTTTCTCAGGCAGAGGACAGCCTTCCCAAGGCTGCGCTGGAGGCACGGAGGTTTGCTTTGGGAAAATGGACCATTCTGTTTGCAGTGTGCTCCCAAGCTGTCTGTGTAAACCACCTGCAGCAGGCACAACCTCCAACAAGGACACGCTCCTTCCTTCTAGCTCTGCTCAACTCTCCCTCTTGGGGAGCCCTGAGGCTGCTTCTTTGCTGGAGGCTCTTCTCCCTTCCCAGCAGCATTGCCGTCCACCTACAGTCCACTCCAAGGGCATTAAACAGAATCAGAAAAACAACAGCATAAAACCTGGCTAGATATAGTGAAACCTGGCAATACAGTGAGAACACTCTCCAAAAACGTGCTGGGACAAAACAACCCTTGCTTCTGCCCTGCCTGACCAACTACAAGGCTTGCATAGCCTCAGTCTCATCGTGTTGCCTGCTTCTCCCAGAGATATTGCAGCAGGGCCAGGCAGGCAAATTCCTTCCCAGTGACCCTGGGACTGGGAGTTCCAGGGAGCAGCAGCACATCCCCACTGCCCTTGACCCCTCATCCCTCACAGCCTGCAGAGGCAGCTGCACACCTTGCTTTGCCCACAGTCCCTGATGAGGCAGTTCCTACTTCACTCTGATTTACCTGGCACCCTGGTACCAGGGAGTTGCAACAGAAAAAGCACTCACTTGTATTTCTTCAAATTTAAGGTAAGAAATTAGGAGCAACTACTCATTAGATACATAATCAAAAGTTGCAAGAGACAGGAAACCTGAGTTCTATGTCTTAATATCTCCTTTTAGTTATTCTCATGTGCTCATCAGTGGTCAATTCCTTTGTGACATACAATCACTCTTCTTAAAAGATGACTTAATCAAAATCAAATAATGATTTTAAAGTCAGCAGTTGAAAAAAAAAAATTAAAAGAAAAAACATTCCACTCTGCCCCAACAGAGCTCAGAATGCCTCTGGAAAGCTCTATGATACTCCTGAAAAACTCAAGTGCCAAAATAGATCTTCTACTGCAGAGTTTTGAAGTTTGCTCTTGATTTCATAGCAAAGAATTTGTACAGCTTTGTCTACTTTAGAAAAAGCTGCCTTTTTTGTATGTACCCTTACAAGAAAGGCAAAGCAAGGAGAGCACTTCACTGCTTATGTTAAAAGTGCAGGGAGAGACAGCTCAAAGCTACCCCTGCCAAACGACTGAGGAATATCAAAATCCTTTTCTCATGCCTTCAAATATTCTGAAATCTTGCAAACTTGACAGCATTGTCAATTTTGTATTGATAACAGCTGTCAGATAAAAATCATTTGAGGAGTAAATCAAGGAGAAGGCAAAAAACCCTTTAATCCACAGTCACACAAATCCATACTGCCTGCAGAAATGAAAGGGCTTTGGAGCCCCTTTTAATAGCAATATATTAACATCCATGTTTGTCTTTCCTGAAGCTTGCAAGACATTATTTCCCCACATCCCTCTCTCAGTCTGGCCTCTTTGACACCGTTTTTATCAGAACTGACCATAACTTACACCTATCGACAGCCTGTGACACCGATGTAGTCTTGGCACGGCACTGGCTGTGACAGCACTCACTGAACTGTTATCAATATCAAGGTCATTTTGTTTTTCTTGCTCTCACTGCAGCTGCAGCTTCTCTGCCCTCAGGGCATGAGCTGCCCAAGAAAGCTTTCTAAGCTCCTCAGAAGCCACAGCCTCTCTGCTCCATTACTGGTGTTATGTAAGATTAGAGTGAAGTTTCTACTATTAGAAGCAGTTAGCTGCATGGTGATTGTGTGCTCCCCTGATTACAGCATCCAGCATAGTTATGGCTGCTGGCAGCAGGACCTAAGACTAGACAATTTTAATTCAGGGAGAAGCATTAGCACAGTTGAAATGCATCAAAAGAATCAGTTTTTGGGGGGCTTGAATTCCTAGCTGTACCCTGGATAGGAATGCTCCAGAGGAGAAATAAAGGGGAAAGCATCACCCTAGGCTCGAAGACATCCACAGACAGTCGGAAATTGTGCTAGGAGCCTGTGGAGGGCAGCGCTGTCTTGCTGGGGATGGTTAATTCCATAGCTTAGAGATGCCAGCTGCTAAGGTAATACTTCTTTTTTTATCTCCTTTGAATCTGAAAGCTGCAGATGTAAAAGCTGGCGTCATGCCACAGCCATGACCTGTCACTGCCAGCAGGACTCCCCATTTTTCCAACCAGTGCCTCCATTTTTAAGCCATCCTTTCCTGCAGCCTTTGCCACGTGCGTGGGCAAGTGCTTCTTCCTAGGCTTCGTGACTCAGATGGGAGGGTTGTGGGAGGCGGGAAGGGGGCAACACAAAGGTCCTCCCCCCTTGAATGACAAGTTTTGGGAAAATATGTGCAGGTCTATTACATTGCAAAGAAGAGGAAATGCTCTCCAGGAGCTCTTCTGTAAGACAGCACCCTCTTCCCAAAAACTAGCAAGGCACAGATGAAGCTCACCCCACTGAGCTCAGCAAGCTCTGCCCCTCCCAGGGGCTTGCCTTGGGCTCCACCTCCACCTGCATGCTGTGTCTAGCCATGCCCCCCCTTTCTTCTCACTTCACCTGGGACCTGCCTCACCACCAGGAGCTCTTGTGGCTATCCAAACCCTGTCTGAGGCTGACTCCTCGCACCTGCCCTGCCCTGTGATCGCTCCCTCTACTGAAATGGCCTTGTGCGTTGCTGCCGTCCTCAGGTGGAGGCTGCTCCATCACCATGGGCGGCCCTACACAGGAACCGGAGGGCTCACAGAGGAAGGAGCCTTTAGCTTTCCAGCACAGCTCAGGCTCCTTGCAAGCAGAAGCTGGTACCTTCCAGCTCAGTCTGGAGAAGTGAGAGGGCCCCATCATAAATGTACAAGGCCGGATGTGCATGGAGATGTCAGGAGGGAGACCAAGTGTGAAGAGGTGTGAAGACTCAGATTTTCTCCCACCCTGTAAAACATGGTTGCCAGTGTAGGGTGAGGGGCATCTGCAGTCTGAGCTGGGCTGGGCTGAGGGGGAAGGCACAGAGGAGGCTTGGAGAGCTGCTCCTGCTCTTTCCTGACACTGCGGTTAAAGGGCGGGCTGTGTTTTCAGAGCCCTCGATCTGGCATCTTTCCCAGGTAGTAAATTCTCTGAAAACCTGAACCAAACAGAGCTTTAATTGTACATTCCGCTTTTCTCTTAACTCCAAAATAACGTCAATAACATTTATACAGTGCTGCATTGAGGCTGAGGGACCGATTCTGCTTTCCATTATTCAGGGGCACTGCCTCTGGTGAGGCAGATCAGAGTTTGAACACTGAGCTGGAGCAATGAACTTCCACTATTCCCTGCTGTTTGACTGTGGGCAAAATAAAAGGCCATAATATATGATGCAGTCAGCCAAGAAAGCAATATTGCTCTGCCATGTGCACAGTCTACACCAAGACAAGTCCAGGATCTCATTTCTAAATTCCCATAGGTACCTCATTTAAACCATCAGCCATAACCTGCTTCTCATTTTCAATACCACTTGGTATTAGAGCTGCAGAGAACTGCTGGTGAGAGATTCTAATTCCTGCAAACAAGCCCCTGTAGGCTTGCAAGGAAAACAGAGAGTTCCCCTCTCGCTTGCCTGCTAGGTTCCCATCTGGCTGTTTTAACTTTGCTACTGCTTTTAAATGTGCCTGTTTCTGCACGCAAAGCTTTCAGCTCTACCTCAAGAGACTCCTGGGTTCTCTTAGCGTCAGAGTCTGACCAGAATGTAGAGACATAGACTGGGTCTTCTTAACAAAAAGGAAGATCATATTTCATGTTACAGTATCTAAAAGATTAATTCCACTAACATGATCATTTCCTTGTGAAACACACTTCTTTCCGTCTGGAATTTTCCATCAGGAGGACAAAGAGCCATAGTGTCACACACTACCTGAGAGAAAAGAGCAAGGAGTGTAAAAGATGAGTGCAGATATGCTTGCTGAGAGAAGAGAAGAAAAAAAAGAGTAGTCAGCACTTTCAAATGCATCAAGAGGCTGTTTTTAAATTTTTTTCCCTTCCACATGAATTATATTCTGACCCCATGCTTTGGAATTTTGAACCATTTAGTTTGTCAGGTTTTTGATACAGGGAATTTAGGATATTTGGCTGCAGGAGCTTTCTGTATCATGTTTTTGTTAGGTAGTGTTTGTGCTATTGTAGTATCCACAGGCTCTGCTGTGCCTGTGGCTCTCAATAATCTCATGTAAGAACTTGTTACTGAAAGACACCTGTCCCCATCTGGGCTATCAGCATAACCACAGGCAGAGCTGTGCCAGCCAGGAAGGTGCTAGCAAAAGGGAAGGAGGAAAGATGATTTGGGTCCAACTAATGTCCTGTCAGACTCCTCTTGGGACTCCAGATGTTCATTTAATCTCTTTACAACTCAGTTCCATCTGAGGAGACAAGGGAACAGCCATGGCAAAATGGCAGGAGGCCCTGTCACAGGCAAATAGGTGGCTATTCAGTCTGTGTTCGTTGTTAGTGAAATAAAACATATTTTTCTCAACCAGGAGCGAGCCATTTCATCTTGTATTAATGTTTAAAATATTTTATGCAATGCGGGAGAACAAATTGCAAAACAAAGTAACTGAATGGAAAAATGGAAATGGTAATTTTTTTTTTGAAATAACAAAATTATCTATTTCATATCTACAATATTGGTGTGTTTGCGTTTTTACCCCCAAAACTTTGCTGAGTTTTTTTTTCCACTAGAATCTGCAAATGCAATACAAATCTATTAAATGCTTTAGCCAATTCAAGTCACTGGGGGGTTTGTATGGGTTTTTACTTTTATTTTCTTTTTTGTTGTTGTTGTTTTTTGGTTTTTTGTGGTTTTGTTGTTGTTGTTGTTTTGTTTTGGGGGTTTTTTTGTTGGTTTTTTTTTGTTTTTTTTTTGGGCAGGGGGGTGTTGGTTTTTTTTTTTGCCAGAGATGTTCAATAGAAAAAGACAATAATTTTCACCATAGAGAAAGGAAGGAAAAAAAAAATAAACCAAACCAACAAACCAAAAAACTTTGCAGACTGTAGTATTCAAGTGGCTGGACAATACTGGGGAGATACAAAGCTCCACTAGGTTGTTTTAGACAAGGTTTTGGCATGACTGAGTCCCTCAGGAGCTGCCCCCAGCTGCATGCAAACAGCATGGATGACCCACAGCCTTTCCTGGGTGCTCCCTGCAGCCAGGCGGTGTCACCCACAGCCATCTCCAGCCTGGACCTCCAGGGCAACTCCTGGACCACTGGGGAAACCCAGGCTCCACAGGCCAGACAGGGATCCAAGCTGGCCCTGGCCATTCGGGCTGTACTCCAGTGCTCCACCTGGGTGGGACATGATACAAAATGACAAGACCATTTTAAAGCTTGTGTGCTACCTTGTGTTTTGTGGATTGCCATTAAAATCTTTGTCTAGCCTCAAAAGTCTCCCATAGGTTGAATTTTTTTGCTTCCATTGTTTTGTTTTTAAGCAGAAAAAAAATAGGAAAGATAGAAAGATAGGAAAGATAGAAAGATAAGAAAGATAGAATTATAAGAGAGATAAGAAAGATAAGAAATATTAAAGAAGGGAAGGAAAATGGAAATGAATGAGGAAAGGAAAGGAAAGGAAAGGAAAGGAAAGGAAAGGAAAGGAAAGGAAAGGAAAGGAAAGGAAAGGAAAGGAAAGGAAAGGAAAGGAAAGGAAAGGAAAGGAGCTAATGAGGTGGCTACAGTTTAAAAGAAAAGTAATCCTATCCAACTTGCATGGTTTAGATCTCTGCAGAAAATGTTAGTGACCTTGTAAGACAGAAATTTTCCCCTCAGGTACAGGGATTCCTGTGCTCCTGCTGTCACTGACTGTTTCCAACTAGAGCAGCTTCTGGGAGCCACCCAGGGGGAGGGAGAAGCTTAGAGAAATGTAATCAGTGGCAGCACTTTTGCTACCTCTGCAGTATCTTAAAGTAGAAGGTGGGGGGGAAACCTTCACCAAAGTCCCTGGCCTTCAATTAAAAAATTCATATTGCTTTCCTCATTAGTCCAATCATCTGCTATAGTTATTTCCAGGCTTACCCTGAAGGCCCTGCAGAGCAATCCAATTTCAAGGCAGTGCAGTGCAGAGAGGAGCTGTGTTCTTGGGAGGAGCTGTGCTTGTGTTGACACAAGGAGCTCACTCGTCTGACATTAGGCATGTGAATAAAACAATGTTGGCACACCTTTTGGAAAGAGGATTGCTCTATGAAAGGGAGCTCTGTTGCAAAGTATTTCCCTGGCTGCAAAGGCCAGAGTCACATGTGAAGTGTCACTGGCACAAAAATGACTCAATTTTGGGAGAACCTCCTCAAAGTCAGGTCTTGAACAAGTGGCCACACAATCTAATTCTCTTTGCTTATCATCTCTGAGAGGCTACAATAGAAGTTAAAAGCAGCAGGGTCTAGAAGAAGTGAAAGTTTGGTATCCATCTGCTCCACAACTTCAGCCCTTTAGTATTTGAAGTAACTCAGAGTCACCTACACACCTACACAAATGAGCCTGTGGTCCTATGAATCTCCTGATGGAGAAGCTGTATTATCTTATTCTTGATTTTCTTTAAGTTCTTCAGCTTAATGTTCTGTGTCAGTGAAAGTACAAACAGGTCATCATAAAGATGCTGGCAGTAGCTCTTGAGCGCAGTGCATGACTTTCACAAGGCAGTAAAACTTGTAGGGCAATGCACACGATGTGTTTCTGTGCTATTCTTCATGCTAATCTGGGCTAGGATTGCACAACATACTCCTTTACCAAAGCTCTTGATCTTATATTATCTGCCCTGAAAAATTCGTAGCTTTTATCTCTATATTTCTCTCTACTTCCCTGCAGTTCTTTTCCTCCATCATTAAAAGTAAAACCAGTCTTCTTTTTTCTATGTCTCCCATCATTTTTATTGTGCTTTTCATATCTTGCTTATTAAGTAGTTACCCTAGGGAGACCTCTTTCTTATTGGAACATACAAAAAGCTATAACTGCACTTAACATTTGTGGGGAGGAGGAGGGAGGAAGGGGCAAAGGAAGCAAATTTAGACTGAGGACTCAGAAATATATGTGTATGTTCAGTAATATGCCTCACATCAACTCCACTTCTTTTTCTGTAAGCAAAAATATATTCTCCCTTGTTTTCTGCTTATTCCCCAAATCAGCTTCCACTGTTAAAAATAACATACATGGACAAAGTTGTTGTTTTATGAGCAACATCCATATGGCTCCTGCTGCTGTGGGGTAGGAGACAGACCAGATGACTTCTGAAGGTCCTGCTTGCACTTGTTTTCTAAAATTGCTGAGAAAATAAACCCAAAATTTAGATTTAGGCATTCAGGCATTAGAGTGAAAGCTGTTGCCATATCAGAATAAATATAATTTACCATACTTTGGGAAGAGTTCTAGTGTGCCTTCCTCATCGATTATGACTCTAGTAAGGATAAGCAACAAAATAAAGCTCATTTATAGTTTCAGGGGGCAAGAACAGCAATTCAGGATAATGAGATCCAGGCAGGAGAAATGTTCCTAAAGTCTCAGAGAAGGGACTGCTTGGATATCTTGCTCTTGACTGAGCTTTGCTTCCAGCTGAACCATCTGACCTGCGCTTGCTGGGTCTAAACCAGCAAACAGCATTGCAAAAGGGTTGCCCGTATTCCACGGCATGATTTGTGAGGGTTCACAGGTCTGTGATCTCAAGAGACCTGTGAGGGAGCCCTAGATGGGATTGTCAACAGGACAACAATGCCAGAACTTTTAGCTCTATAATTTCAAAAATACTCTTTTTTTCTCACACCCTGGGTAAGTACCCTGCCCCTCAGACAAGAGAAATGGCCCCTCTCTGGAGGGAATCACATTATTTATACAAAGTGGAACAGCTCCCAGAGGAGAGATTGAGACAGACAGGCACAAGAATACCAGTATAGCTAAGTGTCCAGGGATATTCAACTGAGAGAGAAAAAACTAGTTCAAATCCTCTCAATTTCTTCAATTTCTCTTTCTGTACATACAGACATATACAATATATATATGTTTATAGATGCATGTGAAAATCCTTCCTATGTGTAAATGTATGTATGTGTGTAGGTGTGTTTAAATACATCACTATAAATGAAATAAAATTGTATGTACACACTGTTTATATGTGTGTACACATACACCATACAAATGGTGCTCACATCCTAAGATTTTCACCTTGGCCCTAGAAACTTTGTAAGTCAATTAATTGATGCATTCAAAACTTCCAGTTTTGACTAATCAGAATCAAGTGTACACAAATACTCTGGTAGCACTTCAACAAAAAGAGAAATGTTAGCTGTGCCTACAAGGTTCATCCCATCTGCATTCATGTGGTGCAGATGTTCTTTACCGATAGTGTTACTTGACAAGAAATTAAATCACATTATCTTATGCTGCTTTCTCAGGGGAGAAATTACATGTCTGTACAGTCCTACCCCTGAGTCAGTCCTGCTCTCTGGATGCTTTTAGCAACACCTGCAGGCCCTGCTGCACACACTAGTTCTAATAACGTAATCCTATTTGGAGGGTAATGAACAGGTCTACTTTCCAGGGAATAGTATTTCTGTATGAAAATTTCCTTTCAATTCATTTCAGAAAAGCTGTCTCTGATACAGCCTGAGTGCATGCAAAGGAGCAGCAAGATGCTTCACACCAGAGACCCTTCATCCCTGACTAACAGCACGTCCTATGAAACACCGGCACTATCAGATCTCCAGCAGCTCCTGTGGCTCAGAGGAGGCTCTGATAATCACGTGGACCAAGTCTGGCCAAATATCTACCTGGGAGATGCGTAAGAACATATGGTTCTATTGTTAAGCTGTTATCAGTCCCTGGGAGGAGGAGGAGGAGGAGGAAAGGGTGTGGTACTACTGGGGAGTAGCTTTTGGGTCTTCAGGTACGTTTTTGTGATACAGGCTTCCAAAACTGATGATGTAAAGAGCTTGGATGTCAAGAAACACATGACATACAAAATAGTGACTTACTCATAGCATGTCTGACTTGGTTTTTTGTATTCTTTGAGCCACCATAGATTTAGCAGGGTAAAAATTATTTGTATTCTAGACTAAAGTCCTCAAAGAATCTACTGATGAGCCAAACTGATGTCAGTTCTGAGATGCATTATGTGGCCTGGAAACTCTGCTCTAAGACAGCAGACAAGAGGCCAATAGCCCTAACACTCAAATAGGGGTAGCAAGATTAAAATCCAGGAGAAAGACCCAAATGAATTGTACAATAGTGACCCTGACATTCCAAATCCAAGCTTTCTTTCAAAGATGATAAAGCTGAAAATATCAAACATGAATTTTCATGTACGTGCCTTATTCTTGTGACCTATAATATTTGTTGCTATTTCCTTCCAATTGGATTCTTGCAGATTACCTAGATCATTAGCTCATTTTTCCCAGCTCCTCCTCCTCATGAATATATCAGTTAAGGTTCAGAATTTTGTAGAATGCCTATAAATCCTAGTTTATGGTGGGAAGTGGGGTTCACCTAGCTGGTGAACACAATGCATCCACTTCATGTCCAAACCAGGAACAAGGTGTTGCTGCATCTGTGTGAACTCTCACTCTTGAGACGAGGCACCCTATCAATGACAGATTAGCTCTAATATTTCCTAAACAAATATTTAAGGAAAATCTTGACCACTTCATACAGTAAGCTGTGTTCCCAGGGATTATCTGCTGGGAGGCATTTGCTTAACTGACAGTATCCCACTGGCAAGTCTGTGCTCCTGCTGTTCTCCACACCTCCATATCATATTTTTCATGTGCAAAGCACTGTACATGAAATTTGCTCCTCTGTAAACAGGATGCAGTTCCTGCATCCTTCCGTAGTGGGAGCAGGCACTAACTTTAAACCATGCTATTTTTGCAGAATGTTAGGAGCGTTGCCAATGCGCCCTTCATGTCTTTCAACAGGTGGGCTGCTAGGAGCAAAGCTACACTTCGAAGCCTCAACATTACTCATATCCTTAATGCAGCAGATGGACCATATAGCATCAACACGGGAGCCAACTATTATGCAGATCTGCAAATAGAGTACTATGGAATAGAAGCATTTGATGATCCTTCCTTCGATTTAAGTATCTTCTTCTATGACGCTGCCAATTTCATAGGCAAGGCCTTAAACTCTTCAGGAGGTAAGAGAGAAGCAAAGGGGAAGAAGCTTTGAGGGGAAATTTCAACGCAAGCCAAATGACTTTTCATTGCAGTAACAGGCACCAACAGAGCTCAGAATCAGCATATGGTTCAAGGGAGCACATACAGAACCACTGAGCAGAGGCTGGAGAAGGGTGCCTATGCCATGTGCTGCAGGGAAGGTGGCTGTGCCAGGTCCCCAGCAGTTGCAGAAGACTGCCTGTCCCCAGCCCAGCATGGTAGAAAGAAGGGCAAGCTCTGGGACCAGAGTGTAGAGGGAAGGACAAAGTTTATGGCACTGCAGATGCTGCCCCATGAGTCCATCCTGTAGGAATCAGTAGGATCTGTGTGCTCCCACACACCCCTTCCACCCGTCACACACTGACAGGGGCTCCAGCTGGGGATCCTGCCCTGCATGCGGCTCCTGCTCCCTGTGGGAGCAGAGGCACTTCGGAGCTGGCTCGAATGCTTCACACGCTCAAGTACTTCACAGAATTGCAGCTTTATTCAGCCTGTCTATTAAGCTAGAGAAGCAGCAGAAGTTAATGAACTAAGTCAAAAACTATGAGCCTGACCTGCAGCCTGCTGAATTTTTGTCAGCAGAGTTTGGATTAGGGCCTAGTTATCATAATTTCCATTTGTTCCAGAGTTTGCTCTGACTCTGACTGGCTGCAGGATCTGCTGCTTTCACTGGAGTGCTTTATTAAATCCTCAGTTATAGCTCACACTGGGCTGCTGAGATACAGTAAATTACAACTCCATTTTTACAGGCAGACTATCCCACAGAGTTTGTGGGACTTGCCAGTGATCACAGTCAGGGCTGGGCCAAATTTTTCTGCCAATTTTTTTTTTTTTTCTATAGAAAACTATACTAACAAGTTTAGTCCCAGAAAGCTTCTCCTTCCACAGAAAATTTCAACTATTTCAATCTTAGGTCTAAATTAGATGCAGGAGATTAGATGAAATACTACCTTGCCTGAGAGGTAGTTTTCCTGAAAGCATGAAGATCCACTAATTGTCACCATTGCTTTCTTAACTTGTTTTTACTAATTTTTTTTCTCCTCCCTTTGTCTTTTCCACTTTAGAAATGGTAAAGCACACTCACCTTGCTGTGTTTTTTTGTTTGTGCAGGTAAGGTGTTTGTTCATTGTGCCATGGGAGTGAGCCGCTCAGCAACTTTAGTGCTTGCCTTTTTAATGATCCATGAAAACATGACACTTGTGGATGCTCTGAAGACAGTGAGTGCTCACAGAAACATCTGCCCGAATTCGGGGTTCCTCAGCCAGCTCCGGGACTTGGACATTAAACTGAATGAAGAGAGGAAAGGAAGCAGAGCATCTGCTATCAGAGGCCTGTAAGAGAGTATTGCTGAAAGAAAGAGGACAAAATCTTGTTTGAGTTGCCTGTATCTCTTATAGATGAACTGCATTTATAAATTCAGGACACAAGTTTATGGGACACCAGGACGCATGTTATTAATAAAAGTAGATTTTGCTTGATCTTTCCATTTTGCAAAGCCTTCCTAGATTTATATTTACAATTGGTTGTATACTCTATCCTTCATTCTCCACCTTAAAACATTACTGTCTGCTGGTTTAAAAGAAAAAAAAAGAAAAAGAAAAAGAAAGAAAAAAAGCGAAAGAGATCAGGTTCCACTTCAGAAATAGCTGTGTTTCAGCAACTAGTGGAGCTCATATCACTTTATGAAGTGTTAGGCTATTTGAGGTGAAAGATGCCATATTATTAATGCTACAGTAATGCTTAGAAGTTTTCTTATGAACCTGCCCCTCACCCCTTCACTCCCTGTATCTCAGAGGGTTTGTATTTTGAGACTTGAATCTGGCACTGGTTAGTTCTTGCTTTTACAATTGGTGGAGCTCCTGAGTTGGGGCAACAGGCTGTTTAAAGGCAGAGCAGCTGGGAAACAACATAAGCCATTCTAAGAAATGATTCCAGGTATCTCTACAGGCTTTTCCTTTTGGCTGTTCATCAGAGCTTTTTTTCCTCCATGTAAGTACCTTTCCTTGAGAGGGCATTCAAATATTGTTCATCTTCCATATTAAAAATCAACCAGGAATTGCTGCAGAAAATGCTTCTAAAGAAGAAGGTGGGTTCCCAGCTAACGTTGGTGCAGGAAAATATTTGACAAAGTTCAAATTTGTCTGGCAGTTTAAAATTAAAAACTTGGGATTTTCTTTTTCAAAAATAAAAGGTTATTAACATTGCAACATCATATTCTGTGGCATTTGCTTTTGTGAGGTGGACTGAAGTGAAAACTGAAGACACACAGGAATGGCAAGGGAGGTGTTGACAGGCATCAGGCTTTCATCTTTGTGTCTCTGGGCCACCATAAGAGCACTCAATAGCTACTGTCATCTGATGGATCAGTGCTGCCTGGAAACTATGTGAAGCACATCTGGCTTTTGGTTCCCAGCGGACAAGCATTTGCAGCACAAAGCCAGCTCCAAAGCCAGCTGGGGATGGCAGACTGTATTCCTAGTACCAAACTCAGGAATGCAGAGGCATGAATACTCCCCACTATGTGAGCTGGCTACTCAAAAACAGCACAGCAGCAAGGGAAAACATTCCTTCCATTTCCAGTATTGTCTACAAGGTTAATTTCTGCCTTCAGGACAGACAACTCAGCACCTTTTATAATGCTCTTAGGTGATACCTACATCTGCTCTGTGGGCCAGACTGTAGGAGACAGAGCACAAAGCAGAGTATTTGGCACTGAGAATCTGATCATACCAAGGATGTCTCAGGGGATTTTACTTTGGACTAACCCTGTAGATTGGACATTACTGAGCAGCAGTAGAGCAGTACTGGAACACTTATTTGCTTTAGTTCCTTGCATAAGGAAACCTCATGAGCTCTAGGGCTGCTGTGCAAAGGTAACAAAACCTCAGTAAGTAGGAATAGCCAATAAAAGTATGCTTCAGACCCAACCCAAAATTTAATATGCATGTTTCCTTTACCAATTAAATCTAACAAAGTGATTCCAATTTACAGAATGAGTCAGGGAAACCCCGCAGTGGATCTGTCTATAGAGATGCTCCCAGTCTCAAGCAGAACCACATTTTCTTATCCTTCTCCCTCTTGGAAGTAGGAACCAACCAGCCATTTTCAGGCTGGAGCAAAGGGCAGAGCTGAGGAGCCAGTGGGGGTACTAGAACAGGGGCACATCAAACATATTTCACAGGATACAAACTTACCGCGCTTTTAAAACACTGATTGGTACAACTGGAAACCTAGAGCTTACTCTGATGGTAAAAATACTGCAAACAGTATTTTATTAAGCAAAGTAACACACAGAATGCAACTTCTCAGGTTGCGATGTCTCGCACACAGTTTTCCTCCCAAAGGTGCTCTCCGCATCCCACATCTCATCCCATCCCGCATCCCACATCTCATCCCATCCCACCTCACATCCCATCCCATTCCGCATCCCATCCGCGGCTCCGGCTGCCGCCGCCAGGTGGCGCGGTCGGCCCGGCGCGGGCGGCGCCCCGGGCCGCTCGGGAGGGTCCCGGGAGGGTGCCGGCGGGGCCGCGCCGGGCGGCGGGCGCTGCCACCGGGGCCCCGAGCCCCGGACCCGCCTTGGCCGCTCTGTTCCGAATTCGAGTCAAGCCCCGGGGCAGCCGGGGCAGACGATACGGGGCCTGTGCTGGGGAAGGCGCTCGCCCTGTCTCGCCGCGCCGCCTGGCAGGCTAGGGCACAGCAGGGACGGACCCGGGTGCCCCCCACACGGGCTAAGGCCAGCCCTCCCCTCACGGCTGTCAGCTGGGCTGAGCGGCAGCTGCCCTGCAAGGAGCAGCCGTGGCACCCCCCGCTGGCGGGGCAGCCCTCAGGCTCCGTGTCCCGGCGCCGGCCGCGCCCCCGGCCGGTCAGAACCGCTGGCACCGCCTGGGCCCCGGCGTCCTCCACAGCTCTGCCCCGGCAGCTGCCTCACCCCTGCTGCTGCTGCGGGTCCAAACTGGGTAGCGGAATTCGGGTTACAATTAACAGAATTAAAAATAGGCTTTGAATAAACTGAACACCCGCAGAGGCTAGAAAGTTGTTGTGCAGGTGGCACGTTAGGAGGAAAGTGAGTGGTATTACTGAAACAAAGGTAATCCAAGACACCTCAGCGCGGGAGCCTCGACTACCAGGCAAGTACCTTTAAGCTTGTTTACAAACCAACCCCAGTGAGGTCAGCGCCTGCACCGAGCAGTGTAAGCCCCCAGAGCCAGCTCCGCCAGCAGCGAGCCCCCGGCAGGGCCAGGCCAGAGCAGGGCTGCGCCCTTGTACTCGGCAGCTCCAATATTTGTGAAATTCGAGTTTGCTTTCCAGCTGGACTTACAGGCTGAGGATCTCTCGCTGAAAAGGATGTTAAAAACCAAACCCATTTTATTTAAATACCAATCTGGCTTGTATTTAAATTTCTTACGGCTCTATCTTTAAGATAATAGCCATGAAACACTGGATGTGGGTTTCCTTCCTCTCAGCTGATGTTCACAAGTCGATCCTGGGAAAGGAGAGACTGTCCAGCCAGTTACACAGGAGAAAATGTGAAACAGACTATGAATAAAATGCTGTGCAGTTCAAAAACAAAACCGGGGAGAAATGCAGTTCAAAAACAAAACCTGGGAGAAACAAAATGAAAGAGCAAGAAGTTTGGGGGCGAGGGGGGTGTCTTTTTTTTTTTTTTTTTTTTTTTTTTTTTTTTACTACTAACTCTTTATCGTTTGGGCTATTTATGGATTATTTATAACTAGGATCGAATTTTCAGACAGAAATGGGATTTTTAATGTCAGCAGTCTTCCTCAGAAAATTTTTATTGAGGAAACATGCTTGTATGGCTGTGGAAGCCATTGTGATGATTGGAGTAAAAGAGTACCGAAGGAGAAGACTGGGTTAAATTAATTCCTGCTAAATACCTACCAGAAGACTTGCTGTCTGTGTGGGGAGCTGGAGATAGAATTGTACCAGGGTAAAAAGGATACTGTGGCTATTTATAGTGCTGCCTTCAACACCATAGGAATTCAAAGGAAAACTCCAACTCAGCACACAGTCCTCTCATCATCTTCTTCTGTCAAGATTAAATGGGGCCTGAGATAATTTCCCCTACAAATCCTTTCTAGGAAAGATCTGTTCCTTTGTGCAATAAGGAACTACCATGGTACAAATCACTCCAGAGGTCAATTCCTCCTCATCCAGCCAAATGCCACCACTTTCCTTTTGGTAGTCGGAGGAAGAGGAGAAAAAGACCCTTACAAACTTCAGCACTTAAGCAGGAAAGACCAAAACATTTTGCCTGCCGTGTGTCCTTTCTCCCCGTACTGTCCCCTGCCCTTCTTACACCAGGTGCTCTGGGAGACTTGCAAACAAAAGGGCAAATGTAGCTCCAGCACAATCCCAGTGCCAGGCAGCAGAGGAATAGGAACACAGTACTGGCACAGTCATGGTCATTCATGGTGTCTCTTGAGATCTCAAGGCCCTTACCCTGTGTGCCCCTCTTGCCACTGCAGAACCATCCATCTCTGGGAAGCAATGGGCTCCAGTAGGGGTGTGGGGCACCTATTTGTCAGTAGAAATTAGCTGTAATGTTGAGAGTACAAATGAAAGCAGCTTTGGAAAGGGTATTAGCAGAAACCTGCCTGTCACGCTAAAAAGAAGATACACTCCTGGAGTTCCTTAGCTCCACTCTTCTTTTAGCATCATGGTGCCTCAGATCTTTCCTTCTCATCTTCCACCTTCCAGTTTCTTTTTAATAAGAGCTGCTTTTTCATTCTTCACAAAGCACTACGTACTCTATCTCAATGCTCCTTTTTTGTAATTCTGTTACCAAGCTGTCTGCTAGGTGGGGAGCAGAAGGTGCAGGACTTGGTGCTGCCTTTGAGGTACAGGTAATTATTATGTGCATCTGTTACTGTGGTTGCTGCCTCAACAGGTGGAAAACATGCTGTTCTCTGATAGATTTGCAGCACTCCATGCTCCTGCCTTGTCTTTTCTCTAAAGCCAGTCGTGTGGTGTTTCTAAAATAATAAACACAGCCTCACTGCTGCCACAAAAACCCCTGGTAAATATATTTTTATGGGAATGAAGTATTAAAGGATTTGAACACTTACTCACTGAAAGCAAAATATGAGCAGTAAGGTTGGGTAAAGATTCAAAGGCTGGTTTGCTTCCTTTCCCTGGGGCACATCAAGGCTGTACTGTTTGCACTTCAGAGGTGGATAGTGGGGAATTACTTAACCCAAAATGATGGAAACAATTCAGACTATAATAATATAGCATAAGAGTTTCTCATATTACATCTATTCCCCATACTGCTGGCTACACTCTGCCTTCAGATTCACGTGCACAACTCTCGCTGGAATCTGGAGGAACTGTATTTGAAGCCAAAATGCATTTCATTGTCTTTCTGAAGTCTCTCTGCAGCTTAGTGGCTAAATTCTGAGCTCAAGAACTGGGAACAAAACTTGTCTAAACATTTCCCAGTGTCTGTCTCTGTGAGAGTCCCATCTGTTGTGTTTTATTTTGAATTTCATATTCCTACTTTCCTAAAAACACAAAGCAGAAACACACATTTCCTCTGCCCTGGAGTGCAGGAGTCACCTAATTTCCCAGCAGGTTCTCTCAACAACATACAGTGGATCCAAGTTTGTCTAAAAATGCTACAAGCCCTTTGTGGAGAAGAAAGGGAGGAGACCAGAAATGTGGGCCAAGTTTCTGAGTGTTGTGAAAAGCCCCTGCCCCCCAAAGGGACTCCATTTGCTGTTTCCTCTCTCCCAAAAATGGTCACCTGGGTTTGGGTTTCGTTAAGAGAAATATACATTGCTCAAGTCCTCTCAGTCTTTGGTTTGTGCTTCCTGCTGACACTGCAGAGACTACAAGAGCCATGTAAGCTGAGTCTGACTTTGGGGATTCACATTTGCAATAGCAGAACAAATTAAATGGAGAGCATGTTAAGTGAGTTGGGAGATTGTTGTTGACCAACAAATCTTCATTAAGTTCCCACACCAAGCTGTGCTGCATTTCTAATGAAACTGATCATTGTTTCTCCTTGTATGTTTCAAGTATTTCAGCACCAGGTTTGAGAGAAATTCAGAATTGCTTGAGGTTTAATTAGAAATAAAACACAATATTAATCCATCTTGCTCCATACATGCACCCAGCTTGAAGCTGTTGGTGCATCTTTCAAACAGGCCAAGTTTCACTCTGTTCCCCACCTGTTACTTACTGCCTTGGTTTTTGCTAGCTCTTTTATTTACAGCCAGTGACTCATGAAGACTTTGTTCACTGGTTTATGGGGACTTTCTGGATCACTGCTTTGCATCACCATTAGTGGTTTGCATCACCAGATGTTTCACCTCAGGAGTTGCCAGCATGAACCCCAAGAGTTCATATGACTTGCACCTCCCAAAAGTAAGCCTTTGCCCAGAATAACAAGCTTTCAGAGGATTAGAACAAAGTCCTGTTCTGATGATGTTTGTGACTGAAGGGGGGCTACCACAACTGGGCCTCTGAGAGCCTTCCCTGCAGACCATTAGAGAAATATGGCTCCATAGGTATAACTCAGATGCCAAGTTACTCTGCTGTATGGGCTTTAAAAACACTCTGTCCAGTTTAGGACAGAGAGGTTTAAGGGAAAAGTGCAAAGTAAACATGAGGAAATACTCAGCAGTACTGAGAATGAGGCAACCTAAGCAGAGCAGGATCCCCTGCTCCAGACTGTCTTTGCCATGAGGGAAGAAACAATTACTTTTAAGAATTTACTCTTTTAAGTATAAAATAGGAAACAAAATGTACATGCAAATATGGCATAAGTGGGGAAGTTAGCCTTCAGCGTTATTCTTTGACAGGTACCATTTATGGTGGCCAGACTGCTTGTTGGCCGTAGGGCTTGGCCATACACCATGCCATGTTGTCGTCTGAGTCAGATAACACTCAAAAAATTTAGATGGCCCTCAGCTTTTTCCATATAGAAAAGAAAGCATCAATTATTTGGATCTATGCAGTAGCACCCCTGCACACAAACTTGTGGGTTTCCAGCACTTGGGCACTGCAGCCTCCCCTTCACAAATGTTCCTGTTGTGTCCCACTGAAGAGTGCAACCACAACAGCTGCCTTCTAATAGGATTTTTTTTTTTTTGGTATTAGAAGTTACCTGTTTGCTATACTATGGAAGAAAATATGTTCTGTTTTTGTAGTGGGTGATCTATGACATTTGGGGAACATATTTTTAAGTGCTAGTTTGCTTTAGAAAAATGTTAAGAGTTAACCTGGAGGACAAATTATCAGAAATACCTATAATCCCAAGAGCTAACACAATTGCTGGGAAATTCTAGACCTCAAATCAGCTCTGCTACAGAAAATGATGAATTTCTATTTTTTCCCCTCCACAGACTTAGTAGCAAGATTTTACAATAAGAAGAAAGCAATTTGCTTAGCTGACTTGGGATTTCATCTCTTTCCCTTGCGTCTCTTAGACTATACACACATAAGCAAGGAAGTTTCAGCTGTGTTCAGTCTCGCTCTGACCTCTGTACTAACTTGATTTACTGGTTTTAGTTCTCAAATAGTGTATTACATTATAACTCAAAGGATCTGATTAGAACTGGCTGGTATTTTAATGATTTATGAGGGGCATCTGCGTCTGCATGGGTAGCGTACACATTGTGTCACTGCTGTAGGAGGAATTTGCATTGATCATACCAGCATGCTCCAAGACAAGAGCGTGTCAAATTCCTATCAGCCTGAGTTCACAAACTTGATCTGACAGGTGGCCAAGCTTGCACTGGGACTGACCATAGTTCTCATGGTGGGAATAAAACAAACCAGCTGGATTGCTTCTAGCCTTTGCATTATGAGCAGATTTCCATTCCTTTCTGTTGTTCTGTCTTGCAGTGCTTAAGAAGGTGTTTATCCTTCCCAGTTTTGTAGCCAGAAACCTGGGCCACAGGAACTTGCAATCAGCTCTGTCTGTGGTTTATCCTTCTGCCAGAAGACACTGGTGTGAAATACAGACTACTGGAACTAACCTTCCAGACCTCTCCACGTCTTGCCATGGCTATCAAATTGCTACCAAGTCTCAGATCAGAGAGGCTGGGGTGTGAGAAAGATCAAAAATCAATTAGCACAGTTGCTTTAAAAATGCAGGGACAGACATAATGTCCCTGCATTTAATAAGAGATTACACTTTTTTTTTTTTAATAACCGTAAAAAAAAAAGACTTTGCAAGCACAGAACGAAGGGTATCGGGAGCACAGTGATAAAAAGGTTTCTTGTCCTTGGTTTGATTTTATGCGTTCTGAATTTTCTTTTGAGTATTGAAGTCAATGTCTGCCAAAGCATTCCTAAAATCCTTGTTCCCAAGAGCATGGAAGTCCAACCTTGATGGTTACTGTTGTAAGCTGCCTTTTGCTTGCTAGCGGTGAGTAAAGACTTTTGACCCACATTAAACCTGAGGACAACTCTCCACTCAGGTCCAGCTATCGCTACCAGTGTTTGGCAGCACTCTGCCCTTCAGCTGCCTCCAGCTGAGACCTGGGGAGAGATGCAGAAAAATCATCAAGCTTAGCTTCACCATCTACACCTGTGCAGTGGGAACAGCTCTGTTCCTCACAGGATCACTGTAATAACATGTATGAAAGGCATTCCAGTGCCCAAGAAACACACCAGGGAATCTTGGCTGTCTACCTCTTGCTGTTTCACAACTTACTTCCTAGCAGGTTACTCAACCCTCCTGCTATGCCAGTGTAGGGGATAAGTGTCTGCTCTCTCCTCTAAGTTGGGTAGCATAGAGCCGTCTTTGTAGTGCTGGTAGAGACCACAGGACAAGAACAAAGAGCAGTGAAACTTCTAATGCCCTCAAACAGAAGAGACGCAAGGAAAAAAAAAGAAAAAGAAAAAAGCAGCAATATATTGTTTGTAAGATAGAAGAACATACCAGAGCTAGTCACAGGGGAGAAAGGCTTTGCATTGTGCCATCCTTTTGGTTAAATCCTTGGGGCAGAAACCATTCATTTGTAATGAGATTCTTTGAATTCTGAAGCCTGATGTTTTCTGTTCTGGGCTGGAGGACACTGCTGTATTAGTTATTGTTAACAGCAGCCTCATTCACCTTCAGATGTGGGTTGCTAAACTCTCTTGGGCCACAGGATGATGACCTAAGGGACTGCATTCCAACTGGGGTTTTGTGCAAAGCACAGCACAGGAAATCCTTGGCCTCTAAACCGTGCCAAAGCAGGAAAGAAACATGACTTCAGGTAATTTAGAAGGTGGCCTGGGAAAATTAGATGATGTTAGATTAAGAATATGCAACATGGAGTAAATCTGAAGAATGAAACCATAGCTGAGAGACTGGAAACAACACCCAAGTGACACTTTGTCCTTCTTTGAGCAAGGTCGCTGCAGCACACCCAGCAGCCCACCTGACTTTCTCACGTTGTGTTCACTTGGACGCGTGCTGCCCAAATCAACACCCCTTACGTAGCAGACTGTATACGAAAGAGTGTAGGACTTGGGCTCTGTGGTAGTTGCAATTTCAGCCCAAACAGCCGTAGAGATGTAGCAGAGAATGTGCTTGTGCTACAGCAGGAACACGCTCTGTCTCCCACACAGTGACAGTGTGAGGCTGAAGAGCATCACAAAGGTGAGCCTCCAGGCCACCAGGTCTGCATCAGAGAACAGATTCAGCACATTTCAGGCCATCTGTGAATAAATCCAAGCTTGTACCTCTCCCCAGGGTCATGCTGTACTGACATCATCCAGTAACGAGATCAACACGCGCTCCCTGCAAGTGCAGGCAGCAAATATTGGTAAAGCATTGCTACAAGCCATGAAAAAGCAGTTAGGATTTATGTTGCTCAGGGAGGGTGAGGACTTTGGAGTAGTTGCACCAAAAAACCAGTGTCAGCCAGGCAACCCAGCTGGTTCCGACTGGCAGCTCCAAGAGAAAATCAAAGTGGCACATGTTGCTCCTAATTTAGAGCAACCTGCATCAATGTGCCAGTCTGTCTTTCAGAAATGTTTCATCCTTCAACTTTTCAGTAAGCTTCTGAGGGTGCTTTTAGGAGGAAAAACATAGTTTACCAATTCAGAGAATACCAGTTTTCACCTGCTATGTGTTATTGCTGGAGGGAAGAGAGATAAAGTGATGTAGCAATTCTTGAGCCCCCAAAAGCCAGCCTTAACAGAGAACAACTCCATTTTAGGTAAGCTTGTCTTGAAGTGAAGCGTAGTGATATCAGGAGTGTTTCTTAGCATGTCTAAGAACTGTTTAGTGCTATTATTCGATAGATTGGGATTTTTGTTTTCTTAAAAAGTAGTGAAAAGTGTCAGTATTGACTGGAGGAAGGAGTTAGTCAGAACTGACAGTGAAGTCTGATGGCTGAAGTCCATTCATTGCAGGAGAGTACACCAGCAATAATATTTGAGTAGGAGCAGTAGCCTGGCTTGGAGCTAGAGAGTCTCTCAAATGTGGGCATGGTGCTGCAGTCATAAATAGCGTGGAGATGTGGGAGATGCATTTTGGACCAGCTACTTTGTCTTTGGGTCATATGAAGTGTGTCTGCTGGTCTACCAGATCAGGTTGGGTTAATGGGTGTAGCGATGCAGTTGGCAGCTGAGAGTAGAGGTACCAATGGGCTCCAGAGGGCCTAGTTTTGCAGCTGAACTGTGCTCACAGCCAAAACTCACATCTTTGCTGGGCCTAAGGCTGGAAGGGAACTGACTTTGCTTTATGTGCTCTTGCTTGCCAATAGCCAAGTTCAGGTCCTTAGAGCTCTAGAGTGCTCTTGCTCCAGCTGATGACTTCATGAACACCTAGTGCTGGGAGGAACACAGCTCCCTGTACAGCCCTAAACTCTATTACCCTGCACATGCAATGACATCATTGCCACCTGAGGGCCCAAACTCTGGTCTTGGCAGGTAAAAGCCTTTTGGGTCACCTTACATTGGGTTTCTTGCTCTCAATGCATATTTATGTAATGATTGCTGGATGGCTGTAATTAAATGACTGTAAAGCACTACCTAAAATGCACCAGTAATAAATTCCTAATAGCTGATGCTATAACAAGCAGTTAAAGCAGCAAGCAGCACAAAAGAATATATCGTAACATGCAGATTGTTAACAGTGTCTGGGCCTGTTTAATGCTCAGCCTTAAATAGTTACAATGCACACTATTAAAGAGCATGTAAAATTTGTAACTAGTAAATAAAGAGTCCAATTCAGAAACAAAATATACCCAAGCTTCAGTGGGGAAGAAGCCACAGAAGAGCTTGGGGTGGATAAACTACCTCTTATCTCTGCAATCCTTGTGGTGGTGGTACCTATCAGCCTTAGTTTCTGTATGGCATATTCCATGTACATTGCCTGGCACAGATTCTCTCCATGCCTCTGTCCTGACTCATAAACGTGGTTAGGATCCCACTCACATTACAATTATGTGACTAGGTACAGCAACCCATGGTTTTGCATTTTGTGAGGGAAGGATGTATCAGGGAAAAATAATTTTGCTGCTCATATTTTTCACTTCTCTTACCCACTCAAAGCTGCCGTGTGGGCTATAACTCTACAGAGTTGGTTTCCCAACTGGTGGCTAAAGAATAAACATATGTTCAAGACCCAGAAGAGTTAGCCAAATCAGCAGGTGGCCAGGTTTTGTACAATTGGTACAACACTGCTGACATCTAAGGATGGCTGTCTGTCTAGCCACTGTCAGGATCTGCACACATAGTTGGTAAATAGAAATGTACTAACTAGCTGATGACAAGAGAATATTTTATACTACAGTCACAAAAAAACCTCCAAGGCCACCCTGCCTTGGGGCCTGCATGCTAATGTACATCCTGAAACAGTCAAGACCATTAAGTTTGAGAACTACAGCCTGGCCTACAGACGTGCTATGAAAAAAATTAGACATTTTTGAGGTTTCTGAGGCCTGGCAATCCATAACATCAGTGGAAATGGTGGTAAATTCAGCATATTTGAGTACCAGGATGGGTTGATTAAATTCTTCCTTACATTTGAGTTGGGCTTTGTATCAAAAATGTAGCTGCTGATTTCCCTGGATGGGCACACAGAGAAAATTTTACTTTGACAGTGGGGAAGCATCATAATTCCTCTAAAGTTAGGACAGAAAATGTTCACCAATGCAATACCAAGAGGAAAAAAAAATCAAATGTTTTTGCCTTGCACTGCTCCAAGCTGTCCAGTACAGAGATTTAGTCTGCTCCTCAACATAGGCCTTGTGTGAGCTGTGGAGAGCAAGTCCACCTAATGGATTTTGCCATGTCCTACCAAGTGGGTGCACTGCCCTAAATGCATAGCTGGGTTACACTTACGGGTCTGGAAGCCTCCACTAAATTTGGAAGTGCTGTTCAGATTACATCCTCCAGCTGCTGAAGAGATTTTCTTACAAACAGTTGGCTACTCAAATACCTTGTGCCTCCCTAGGCACTGCCTCTGTCTCAGCTTTCAAGTCCAGCCAGCCCTACCTCAGTCATTGCTGTGTTTGATTCATACCATCTATATCTCGTAGCGCTCCTAGCAATTGATAAATTATGACTCCAGTGAGACTATTGGGTTAAATGCTAAGGAAGAAAGAATGATTACAGTAATACTTGTCATTTGTGTGGCAATGTAGCAACACAAAACCTCTCTCAAACATACATTATCTTGGAGGAACCTTTCCAGGGGATAGGCTTTCTGAGAAATGTTTATGGCTTTTGAATACATGATAGGCATGAACTTGACATGACCTACTTGGCCAAGCCCTGAGCTTCAGCCTGGTCTTTTACCACCACAAATCAGTCTATTGGAAGTATAGCCAGACTGATATCTTCACTGGGATGGCAAGGTTATAGCACATAGCAGCTTGAGAAAACACAGGAAGGAGGCTACTTTGTTCTCGGATGATTAAAATATTTGGCACTTGATTGAAACGAGCTCATTAACATCCTTATAGTATACGCACATCCCTTCTTTATCTTGGCATTGGAAAATGCAAGTTAAAGCAGAGGTTGTAAAGGCTTTCTATTAAATATCCTAGACACAAGAGTTCTTTTTCCTCCTGACTTACCACAGCATCGTGCTGCAGGATTTTCTGCTGCTTCATCTCAGCCTTCATACCATCCTCTCAACTTACTCTTGTATCAAGGTAATGTTAAATTGTAAAATTACACTGACTTTTCATTTTGTTTTTTAATTAAATATAGTGAAATTGGATAAAAGGTGGCATATGTTTCCAAGGACTGAGACGCCTGTAAAGGAACCCTAAGTCTCTAAAGGCCCTCTCCCCAGCATGGCACTGAATAGCACCAATTCTGTTACAGATAAAGCTGTAGTCACTGAATTAACTGAAACCCAGCCAAAGCATCCATAGTGTATGCAGTCCATAGGGACACTCCCTACTGGGCAGACAGGAATCCTAGTCAGAAGGAGGTGTTATCTGGGACCTCTCACAGGACCACTTTCCTTTCCTTCCTTGGATAGTCAATATAATAAGGAACCATTGACCTGGTGGCTCTCATCACTCAACTGCAGCAAAGCCACTAACACACATCAGTCCAGGGAGGTGGCTACAGGGGCAGGCAGGGATGGCAGCATGAACAGCCTGTGTCATATGCTGGGTCACTCTGCATCATCAGAATGACCTGCTTGCAATAGGCCTCTGATTGCAATCCTCCTGCTAGTTGTAATTAAGGAAATTCTGTTGCATAGTACAGATACAATTACAGTTGCAGTACCTGCTAATTCAAAATTAATATAAATATAATGGCAAAATTTCTCCTATGTAATTGAATAATTACCATAATACAACTCCAGTAGAGCAAAGATCAGGGATGTTTCATGTCATCATCATTCAGCATCATCATCCAGAAGCCAGCATTTTAAAACTGTATTGCTTGTTCATACAACACACATCTTAGAAACAGATCCACTACAAAAAGTCAGTATAGAGGAAGTGATTTGAGAATCATTAAAAACATATTTTTTAGATGAACGGCCATCACATTATTACAAATAATCATTTTCCTTTCACACTAGTTTGTTTTTTTTTTTAACCTGTCCATGTTCCTTATAAAACATTACATAGAATTGTTTTCCTTAAAAATATGCGTTTCAGTAATGACACTTGCAAGTATAAATTTAGTGAGTTAAGATGTTAGACTGATGCCAGAACTGAGTAGTCATTTATTGAGAAAAAATATCAGGGCATTCAATATTCACCGTATTAGTTGGATAGTCCTACTGAGGCTTCTCTGATTTTGAATCATTCACAGCCTGTTAGTTACAGTTATTTCACATTTGAAATTTGAACTCTAGTCCTTTCTTTTTATTGGATATAGAGTTTACACAAACTGATGCTGTTCTCCAGTTAAAAAAAATGTGACCGTAATGAAAATGAGCTAAGTTTTGTACACACCAGCAGCAGTTCACATCTGTGTTTCAACAGGAGTAAATTCCTTATCTATAATACAATGTTCATGTATTAAGAGCACAAGCTGAAAGTCATCTTAGGATAATTCTGAGGAAGCAGTCCCGTCTTATAAAGGCTGTTATTCCACAGCTTTAAATATCCATGTAGCACACAATACCTCCTTTTGCCCAGCCTATGCAGTTATGTTTCCTTTTAGAGACAATTCTAACAAAACAGTCTTTGAAGGAGCCCTTTTCCTTAGGTGCACTGTATGTCACAGGTATCTGCCCAGCTCCTGTGAGGCTTAGGAAAGCAAGGCTGACAGCAGCCTTCAGTCCTCTAAGGTAATAGGAAAATCAAAGTATTTATAAAGTGGAGAGGGCAAGAGAAAAGGATAACAGGCAGTACTGAATAAGAAAAAAACAAAACAGTTTAAAGCAATTTTACAGGGAGTGAGGAGTGCCCTGGAGTGGCCATTAGACACACTGCAAGGAATTAGGCACATCAAAAAAGGGGAACATTTGCTGCAGATATTATGAGGTGGGAAGGATTGGAGGAGGTTATTATTCTTGAAAATACTTAATGAACTGGCAGATGGCCCTGTGATCAGGGCACAGGAAATCCAAATCCCATTTCTGCTGCGGATCTCCTGTGTGGGATCAGAGAAGTGTCCAAGATCACCAGCAGGAGCAAGGCAGAGCTGGCACAGGGGACACTGGGGTGGCCAGTGTCAAAGCAGCGATCAAAATCAATGGGAAATGCCTGTTCCAGTAGGGAATTCCTCTATGCCTCTTCTTGCATAAAGCCATCCAAAATGGGCAAGAACATCTGCTTTTGTTTTCCCAGTAAAAGCTGACACTGGAGGAGATACGCACATTTGGGAGGGGAGCACATTCCACAGTGGAGCTCTTTGTAATGCTCTTGTAACAATTCAAGACTGTTCTGGGAACATCACTTGGTGAAAGCTTACTGTATCCAAGAGGCCAGAACTGCCATGAAGGTGGCAGGAGAAGGTGTACTGAAGTGACAGAGGGCTCCTCTTGGCAACTGGGTGGCAAGGCAGATCGCGCCACGTGCATGGCCGAAGGGTGACTTGTAGGGACCATTCTGTGGCCTGACACTTCCTTCCTTTTCTATGGATACTTCAGGGAATTAGTTGCTCCATTTGCTCTTCAGGAAGACACTGCATTAATATGAAGGTGCAATGAGCTTCCACAGCAGGCTAGCCTTCAGATCCTCTTGCTCAGTCTTTGTGCATGCAAAATAAAATTACACCAAAATGTGAACTTAGGGCTAGAGAAAATACCAGGGTAGGAAACTAGGAGAACATTTCACCACAGTTAGTGTTTGAAAAGAAATGGTCAATGAAGGTGCTTGAACTTAAATGCAACCTATTTGTTAACAATAGATATGTTCAGCAGAAAGATGCAAGATCTCACATTTGCTGTCCTGAACTGTTCTACCCCAAACCACCCTTCAAATCATTTATGTAGAAGACATGCTTCAGGCAGTGCCAGAGCAAGACTTTGACTCACTGACTACAACTTTACCCATGTCCTAGACAGGTGCTTCTATTTTAAGGCTCATGAGTTGACAGACTTCCTATCTCTGTAATGCAGATGTTTGGGTCATTTTTAGAACATACAAGAAAAGAAGTATAATATTTTCTTAGAACAGAACTCTGGGAAAAATGTAATTTCTACTACTCTCTCAAAAAATCCTTCCAGCAGTTCAAATCTACAGCTAACACTGTAGAGGATCTGCTATTTCAAAAGAAATGTACCATATGGAAACAGAGTAATTCCAAAGACAAAGTGATGCCTAAAAAAAGTGTTTCTCCTTGTAACTGAAGTACTTGCTTCAAGACTAGAAATGGGATAGTTCTTGGAGGGAACAGAGAGGAGTGGAATGCAAATTAAAACAACTTAGTGAAAAAAATTAGTCAGTGTTCGTATAACTGCTCAGCTGGAATCACTGTAACTCATCCAGATTCTTCTAACATGAACATTTCTCATGAGGGCAAGCAGTATGGCCAGTATGGCAAACAGTAAATACCATTGGAAAAAGCCAAACTGCTCCTTACAGAGTTTTCCCCATTGAAGCTGACAATGAATAGCTGACCAGTGAAAAAGATTTTGCATTACTGATTCTACTCAGTTCACATCTTGAACTGAGCAAATTAGAAAACTAATAAGATTACAAATATATAAGGAAGCCCTAGTTACCTGGTTAAAGGAAAACCTCAGCATACCATGTTAATTCTTTGTTTCTACACTCTTTGATATATTTACACAAGACATTTTCCATAGTATTACCTTTTTCCAAGTGAAAGCAGAAGCCTCGTGCTGGCATATCAAGGGCTGGGCTTTTTCACTATGCTATTTATAGGATTTAGAATTCCACACAGTAGTAGAAACTTCTCCATTTCCTACAAAGAAAATAATCTTTAAAAATATAATGAAGTTTTAATCAACTTTTTGAGAAGGTGAGAGGAAGAAAGGAGCCTGTCAGAAATATCTCTGGCTGGTGGTGAATGTCTTCTGTCCCCTTTCAGGATGGCCTGGGACTCCTTGTGCAGCCGCGACTTACGGCGGCCTAGGATAAGAAGTGCCTCAAGCTGGATGCCCGACAGTGGGAGCAGCACTGGGACACCATCCCTGGAGGAGCTGCGGCGCCTGCTCTGCACACGCACACACCCCACGGGGCATGTGGATGAAGTCTGGCCAAACCTTTATGTGGGAGACCTGTAAGAGACAGGAAGGGCTGAAGGTTATTGCAACTCTTCCCCCAAATCTTCCACTCTTTATTTAAAAACAGAGAGCTAGGCAATAATCTGGGGACCTCTCACAACGGTCTAAGTGTTGAACAAGATTGAACTGTGCATAGGATGCTGTAGCATAGAGAAATGTATCTTGACTAAAAAGAATATCCGCCGCATTCTGGTTTCTCCTCCTGCATTAGTGCAGGAGTGACACACTGCAACAGCCCACTGGAGCTGTGACATTGGTACTTCAGGCAGTCATGCCAAAGCTGGGTAAAAGAGGATCAAGCTCATTTTCTCCTCACTTTGCCAGATGGCATCAGCCCTCTGAACGGATAAATACTCAGCAGAGGTGACTTGGTGAGGAAGTCCTTGAAATCAGAAAACCCTTAGCTTGTGCAGAAATATCTCCACCACCACCTTTCATGAGGTGAGAACCGTCTAAACGTATGTTTGGGAAAAAACTGAGGGAAATCTAAGAGTTAGTTTCTTAACAAGTCACTTCTGTCTCAAAGCATTCTAATGAATACTTTGAACCTGATCAACCTGTCAAAAAAAATAGCCACTACCACTTCTGCGGTTGTAACAAACTCACCATCAGCAGCATGTTCTTCCCTGCATTGCAGTGCAGCAGGCAAGTATAATTCCCCGTCTTTGTTCCAGGTACGTCGCTCGCGACAAGGCCCAGCTGAGCCGCATGGGCATCTCCCACATTGTGAATGCCGCTGCCGGGAGATTTCGCATCAACACTGGGCCCAAGTTCTACAGTGACTTGCCCGTGGATTACTATGGAGTAGAAGCAGAGGACAACCCAAACTTTGATCTCAGCATTCATTTCTATCCAGTTGCTCAGTACATCAGAGAAGCACTGAATTCCCCAAGAGGTAACTAGACCATCTGTGCATGTTGCTTATTTTCTGCATAGTAGACAAGCAGGGAAAGTTATTAAATATTATTTGACATAGACCAACCCACCTGCATGTGGGTAAGAATGCATATACTCAAAAAAAGTAGCATCCTACCTGCCTCCTGAACTCCTAGTGGTAGTTCTCCTGTTTCCCTGAAATAGGGAAGGATGCACTGAACAGGCTTTTAAAGGGGTTCTCCCTATGCCTAGTGTTATTCATCACCAAAAGACAAAATAGCAAGTGTCCTTCATTACCCACAGGGACATACTGACCTAGGAAGAGGCACATTATTTGATCTTTTCAAATTAGTGATGGGATTTAAAAATAAAATACAAGGGCAAGTGTTATATTTGAATAAGAAGATTCAACTATAATGCTACAAATCTGTGCAAGTCCTACAAACACAGAAGAGGGAAGAACTTGCTAGAAAGCAATTCTATAGAAGGAAGATCAAGCAACATCACCAGTCTGGAATAATGTCGTGTTGTTGCTAGAAAAAGTATAACTTTTAAATAGGAAGACAACCCACAAAATCCTCAGATTCACTTAATGCATGCCAGGTGCAACACCAGAGGCTTGGGGCCAATGGGAGATCATTACGACTAAGGGCAAGCCTTCACAAAAACAAGTCATTACTGTGCCACAAAACTGTACAGATACTACTCAAAAGTAAGTGATTTAGTAAGAGAACAATTGTATACTCAGCAAACCATTTTGCTTGCATCATGGTGAGCTTTAATTGCAATCAGGGCCCTAAAGTACTAACTACCCAGCTTAATTGTATGCATTGGTAGATCTGATCCACACCCTACGAGCCAGAATGGGGAGGCAAAGTAACTGCAAACAGTGTACCTTCGTGTTAGGTACCTGTGTGTTTCCTGCTCTTTGGAGGGCTTTTTCTGTTCTCTTAGGAAATATTTGCCCTTGTGCAACTTAGGGCTGCATTTGGGGAATTTGGATTTTCATCCATTTTTATTACAGCATACGCTATTTGCAATTGAAGTCATTATTGGCAGTGCTCCAGAGAAAGGTAAGATCCAAAATCTGTGTGTGTAAAAGCAAAGTTCCAAATCAATTGACAAAAGACAGAAAACAGCAGATGAATTGTAGAAGCCACAATAGCAAAGAAAACTAGTGCTTTGCAAAATGCATGCCGAAATACTAAGTTATGAATGCAGAACAAGTTACAGCTCAAGGCATATTTATCCCTGCTCCCATGCTTTTAGCACTGCTTTACTGAACTCCATATGGAAGTAGAATTCTGGGAATGGAGACAAGGTGAAATTTAATCATACACTGTCCAGCTGTTGCTGACATTCATCATTTTGAGGAAAGCGCAACAGTTTAAAAAATATATAAACAAGATGTTCTGGAAGCATAATTTCCTGAGGTACAGAAATTTAGCAGCTAAATACCCATGACCTGTGCAGGGATGAGACAGGGAGGGGATTGTTACTCACATCATTTAGAAGAAGAAAAAAAAAGTAATGTTTATTATAAGCAGTGAAATTGAATAACAAAAAAAATATACCAGGTGACAAGAGTCCTGTCCATATTAAATACAGGATGTAACAAGGTACTACTGCTTGGTTGAGAAGTCATTTAAGACTGCTGCTTAACTGTTACAAGCAAATTCAACATCGGTTTTTTTCTTTAATAGAAATATATTATCCTTTTTACCCAACAGGACAAGTCAAAGTTAAGACTGTATGAGGCACAAACATATTTAAATCTAAGAATCAAGTACTCATTAGAATTAGATAAGAACTGTTATTTCCATCATGCTTGAAAAAGAAATCTGATTCTTTATACCACAAGTCCAGAAAACAGCAGAGACACATTTATTCCAGATTTCTACCTTAGGTGAACAGAATATTATCTTTGGTGATGTAAAGAGTTTGTTTGTAAGGCAGTTTCGTAAAACTCAGGTGCCAGAGCATGAGCAAAAGGAAGAGACTTGCTCCTACTTAGGAGCTGTTCCTCTCACAGTGGTCATGGCTGCATCACATCCTGACTTCCTTCATAGTCTTTGTTGCAGAAATTAGACAGTACATGCACTTCTATTGCAGCCATACCACATCAGCATTGTTTTGTGATCCCTACTTCCTTGGCTGCCTTTCCTTCAGCACAGCCTGGCAGTTTCTTTGCCCATGTAACAGAGCTGTTTGGGAAGGCTCAGACAAGAGAGAACAGATGCACAATCTGTCCCCTTTCCTGCAAGGAAAAACATGGGAGTTGGGAAAGTACTAGCTTTCTCCCTCATGCTCAAGCTTAAAGGACAACACCTTGAATATCAATCTTGACCCTTTGCATGGCCACCTGTGCAATTTGCATTTCTCTGGAGTGCAGCTAAACCTAAAGTAAATCAGGAGGGTTTTGTGAAGTCTAACAGAAGGGGGAGGGAAAGAAAACTGGATGAAAGCATGTAATGAAAACTATTAAACTAAGACTGTGCTGAGAGAAAGATTCCCAAGTAGAGAGCTTTGCCTTTTATTGACCTCTGAACTTGTTAAAACAGGCAGGTTAAAACCACCCATTAAAAGCTTGAAATGGCAGACTCTCTCAAAGCCACTTCAGTAGAGCAAATGAAAAGCTAGGCTACCTCTCCTGTCACCTTCTTGTTGGTGGGAGTTATGAAAGCTGCTTAACTTTGGAGAAAAGGGTCTTCTTGCTTGACTTCACTGTAGGTGCATTACATACATCAGTCTGACCTCCCACTCTGCAGCAGATGACAGCTCCTACCTGCTCTGACTTGCCACTATTTAAAGCTCTCCGTAGGCTTCTTGCTATTTTCAGCTGTGACAAAACAGATACTGGATTAATCAGGAAATAGGCAGTGAATTCTGCACCTGGCTAAAACCTAACAGGAGATGAGAAAATAGTGGAACAAGCCTCTAGGGCCCATTAGCCCAGCTGAGCTCTCCTGCTGAGCAGAATACTTCAGCTGGATCCAATGGAGTGAGGGCAGCTGGGATGCTGACTATGGGTGACAGATCTGGAGCCTCATCTTAAGCCAAATTGAATCCATCCTGCAAGAAAGCAAGGGCTAGTTTAGGACATTTAGCTCATTTAATGATGATTAGCAAAAGGACAATAAGTTATTATGTGTTTTAATGACTGATCTTGTTCAACAACATTGAATTTCCTAACTTGAATTTGGCCAACAAAGTTGAATGTGCAAACTTTATCCCTAGTGCAAACCCTTTGATGTTAGTAGAGTTACAGCAGGCATGAGCTGGATAGAATATCCATAATCCGCTGTTAAAACCAAGTATTATTGTTCTGCACAAATCCCAGACAGATGACAGTTATTGTCTGCCTCTGCAAAAAGTAGCTTGAGATGTGTGGTGCAAAATTTCAAATAAGGATTGCAAGATTTAATAATGCCAGAAGCTAAGTGCCCCTACTTCTCCTCAGTTAATCCCATTATTCCTAAGGGATCCTGTTTCATGCTCAGAGAGAAGGTTGCAACACGGTCCCCTAATGTGGGACCAGTCCAGCTTCTTTTTGCACTGTATGTTAAATCAAATGGGGGTGGAGAAGACAGAGTTGGAAGATGACAGCTCATGGCACGGATTCTGTGGCGCAGGAGATGTGGTTATAACCTCCTTGCCTACCACACGACAGGGGAGCTCTGTGAACGCTGCTCTCTGTGGCCGTGCTCCAGCAGCCACCCAGGAATCCGAGCCTGAGTGCTGGGACATCTCAGCGTCCTGCCAGGGGCTATGGAATGGCTGGAATCGCCCACCACAGTCAGCCCACAGAGCAGACGTGCTTCAGGCGCTGGTCACATGCAGGATGTCGCCAGGGGCTCAGAGTGTCACTTCACCCATTTGCAGCCACTGCTAAGAGACGAGGGTCTGACCCTGTAAACAGAACCAAATAGCAACGCAGCTTTTGTTTCCTTACTCAAGTTTAACATTCAACTTGTTTGCTAAAAATAATCACATAGTAAATTCAAATCTGCTTTCATTAGAGCAATTTTACATTAATTAAATAATTTCACATGACTGATTTATCTGCAACAAACAAGTCATTTTATTGTCAGTGTACCAGCATTTATCACAGCCCTTGTTTCACTATGCACAGAGGTTAACAATGCTGGAATACATATTGCACTTGTAAAAGAGATGATATACCTACATCCTCATGGGAACAAGTGATTAGAGAACCATGCAGATTAGGACCAAGGTCAATACTTGGGGCTTGTCCAGGTTTTTGCTGAGACACCTTCTAAAGCTCTTTGCTGATAGAAGAGGACTCCTCTGAAGTGCAGATAAACTAGAGAAAAAGGGAAGAAGTGTACTCTTTTTGGACACAGTCTTCTCTCAGACAGACACAAGACAATAGAGAGCCAACCTGTACAGGCAGGAGCCTGGCATTTGTTCTGCTTTCTGTGCCTCCAACAAAAACACAACAGGTAATATTAACTGCAGCGTTTATACCTGTGCTTAGTTTGGTATTCAGTTTAAGACTGCTAGTGGGGCAGAGCATTTTCAAAGGCAGAAGTCTTCATACAGGTTTGGGGGAAGGACTCAAACAATTTTACAAAAACTAGATTTAGAACATCAAGTCTCCTGTCTCCCATCCAGTTTATGCATAAATTTAGATTTAATTTCAAAATATATAGTGATGCAAAATCAAATCTAACACCAAAGCCAGTTGTTTGGTTTTTTTCTTGTTTGTTTTTCTCCCTTATGATGCAGTTCAAACCATAAATTCTTATTCTTTTAGTTGGAGAGTGCTGGTAGCTCAAAAGTTTTCAAAGACAAAAAAAAAAAAGTGAAAAAGAGTGGTTCTGATTCCAAGAAAAATTTTCAGAACATTTTGTTTCTTGGCTTCTTTTATTTGGGGTGCACATTTTGGGTGAATGTCTGGATTTCCCATTCCTGCCAACACATTGCAGTTAGGCCTCCTGCAAAGTACTGAAGCAAAGATTTTTCAAAAATCTTTTGGCCTAGCCCTATTTGCAGTATTTTTCAAAGTGAAATTGCTCCTGATTCCTTCCTGCTCCTCTGAGAATCTCAGATCAGGGTTATTTGGATCCCAAGTGCCTCCTCTGGGGAAGATAACACAGCATACATACCCTACAAGATTGGTGAGAAGGCTAATGGAAGTGCAGCACATTGAATGAGAAGTCTGATGGAAACTGAAATTAGCATTATCTTTTAGCAGGGGTGCAAAACATTTCTCCATATGCCCATAAAAAGCAGGACTTTAAGAACTTACATGAAGTTAATGGAATTGACAGATAGATGCAATTTAACTTGAATAAGGGCATCAATATCTCAGTAAATTCTATGAAACTGTATCTGGATGAGAAAACAGAAATAGAAATTCTGCAAAACTGGCCTTACATTGGAAAATCTCATCCTTCCCCCAAAGGGTTTGATGCCTGGTCCAAGTCTGCTGTCACCAGAGCTGTTTTTGCCACTTCCTTGGAGACTATATTTGTCCCTTTATTTCTACCGAAGACATGTCTATCTTTAGGACTGCGCTCGGATTTCTCATGCCAGGATAATGAGAGGTGGCTGTGTCACATAACATTGTGGAATTCAACACTTTCTCAACCTGCTGGCCAGAGCAGGTTTTCACAACACATGCTCACCCTCTCTGAGCATGTGGCTATGCCATCATCATTAGTCAGAACTAGAATGGTTGCTAAATAAATACTCTGTCATAAAGAATAATGGGATTTAAGATTAAAAGCTGTGTACAAAGTACAGAGAATTAACACCTAGGGGGATGGGGGCAATCAGTCTGAACGTTTTGTCTGGATCTAGGCTCATCATAAAGCTCATCCTTAACAAGGATATTTTTGTCTTGCTCCCTAGTAATAGAGAGATTAAGATGCTGTAAGCACAAGCAAAACAAGGAACTCGCCCTGAAAAGCTGTCTGTTCTTTCTACCCCTCCTTACATTTTGCAGAGAAGCATCATCTGAGATAGTCTAGTCCATATCCAGAGTAACATGGGATTGTCATTGCTGATTTTTCATCTTTTCTGGATATAAATTGTGTTGCCACTAAATTGCATTTCGTAGAGCTATACAATGAATCAACAAGAGACCACATATGTGACAGTCTAAAAAAAAAAATTATAAAAATAGAAAATACTTTGTTTCAAACTTGTGAAGATTTCTAGTGAAGAACTGTTCAGAAATTTCCATGCTAAAAAGACATTTTCTTCAGCTGCCTTAGTGGGAGGCTGTCCATTTGGTAGTCAGAAGTTCATATCTGCTTCTAATCACTTGTTACTCTACTAACGCTGAGTTGCTGGGCCACAGTCTCTGTGAAAAAATAGATCGGATTGCAGCAAAAGACAAGGGAGCTTGAAAATGTTCAGGCATGGTTATAATTGAGTAGAAAAGTTATACAACAATTGAGTTTCACTCTCAATTAAAAAGTTCTCATTTATCTTACCATGTTTGTGAAAGTTGAAGCATTTTACAATATTTACAGGATGCAAATTTTCAGGTTTTGGAATGAGGTTTTTGTTTGTATCTAGAGGGAAAGGACCAAAAATCTGAATTCTTCTGAGAACAAAATTTTCCTTTAATTAAAAAACTTTCTTTAATTTCAAATAAGACCATTTAAAAATATTCATCTCCATCCAATGGGTCAAAATCACACATGAGAAACCTAGGAGGCACTTGCAATATAGATTTGAGCTTCTTAGGCTGTTTCCATTCATGATCACAGCACGAAAACCAAAAGCAGAGCAAAAGAGAGGGAAGAAGAGAGTTACTCCACTGGATCCCTGGGAGGTGTTCCATGAGGGTCACTTACGGCAAGAGGGGAAGGACTCATGATGTTACTCTTTATGAACTCCTAATGAAGATGTACACCTTGCACTGAAATCTCTGGAAAACTAAAAACATTTCATAAGTTGTCTTCCTACTGGTGACTTAATAAACGGGGAAAAATAGAGGCATTAGGGAAGGACAGTGATTAGTATGGGGCAGGCTATAGAAATAAAAATGCATAAGTGAGCTGATGCAAATGCCATATACAAACAGCTGTTCTTAATGATAATGCCCATTTTCTTCACACACTTGCAAAAAAGCCTGGGCAGCAGTCAGCACCCTCAGAAAGCATTACTGTCCTAAGCAAGAAGAAAGAAGAGTTTGTGGAAAACCAGGAGTGTTGCTGTAACAGCAGTGAGCAATCCTGAGCATTGCACTTCTGAAATCCCAAGTTTCCAAGCCCTCTGGTAGTAAGTAACCTGCCAAGGCTGCTTCCCACAGCAAGCATGAACTCTTGAAACTTTGGCAACAAATGCATCACTCCCAAAACTCCACATGAGCAAGCAGGGACACAACGGATGGCAGGCTGGACAGGAAGGATAAGGGTCTGCTGTCAGGCTGACAGCTAAGCTCAAACAAGCGACCATGGATCCTGGAACACAATTACAAATTTTCTGTCCCCAGCCAGTAAAAACCCCATGTTCCCCAACCAGAGGGGCTGCACCAGGGCTGCTCTGCAGGGCTGTACACACCTGCTTGCCCATCCCCAGTACCAGCTTCCATCTCTGCTCCCCACCATGAGGCCTGCTGGCATAATTGCAAATCTCTCTCCTTTTTCTAGGCAAAGTACTGGTTCATTGTGCAATGGGAATCAGTCGGTCTGCAACTCTTGTCCTGGCTTTCTTAATGATCTGTGAAGGTATGTCCCTCACCACCGCCATTCAGACTGTGCGCTCCCACAGGGGGATCTGCCCCAACTCCGGCTTCCTCCAGCAGCTTCGGGACTTGGACCTCCGGTTAGGAAGGGGCACAGGCAGAGGAGCAGAGGCCTGCTAGTGCCAAGAAGAAGCTTTGTCTCCTGGCACCAGCCCAAGAGATGCTGCCCTCACTGAAGAGTGCAAGGATGCTGTCAGGACTGCTCTGTAGCTGCACAGAGAAACTCTGGGGAAAGGCTGAGCATGAGCAAACTGTTAGGGACTGTCAGGCATGTATTTTTTGCATAAGCACACTAATTGGGAAGAAAATGGAATAAACGAGGATTCAAACTGGCAGTTTTGCTCACCTGGGCCTGTTTATTTAACTACTTGTTGGGCAGGGCACAGGGAGCAGTTGGGTTTTCATGTAGAATTAAAAGTCAGCACAGTCAACTTGAAAAAATACGTTTTACTTGCTTATAATTGTATTTATTTGGCAAGAGGGAAAATGACTAAACTAGTAAAATAAAAGGAAAGCATAAGGCTTTTAAGCAAATCTTTAACATTTCACATCCAGCTGGCTTAAGGTGAGACTGCAGGTTTTGCAAGCTGACATGGTCCTTTGGTCTGACGTGGTGACACCAGTCAGGATCCAATTCAGACCACAGGCTCCCTCTGCTACAAGCCACGGAGGCTCTTGCTGGACCTTCACAAGTCCATTTTGCTTCAAATCTATGGCAAATACTCAGAACTTAAGGACCATGAAATCCTCAGGAGCCAGCTCAAGCTCTGAAGCAGACACTGCACCCTGGGGCCCAGCTGTTGACAGCCTCTCTGCTAGTCAGAGAGAGGAAGGTGTCCCCTTGCATGCATGGAGCTAGGAGCACGCCCAGGGCACACTGCCCACTGGCACACTGCAGGGCAGCGCAGTGCCAGACAAATATCCTCCTCTTTGCTTGCAACCCAATGCTTGAAATCACATTCCTCAGATTTCCCTGATTTTAATGGAAAGTCAGAACCTAGTGTCGTCATGTCAGAGCAAAAATGAGCAATGCCTCTAACAAATCCAAAGCAGCAGCTCTGCATTTCAATTACTCTTTTACGCCCAATTGGCCACATTTAATCTTGTGAAGAACTCGAAGCAGATATTTGCTTCAGTGCAATTACAGCCACATACAGAACATTGGCAAATGCAAACAATATAGAATTTCCACTTGGCGGCAGATTAATTTGGTGTGATGTTTTCCCTCGAGAAGTCTTAAAGGCTCTCAGTTCTGAAAGTACCCTGCAGTTTGTATTTATAGCACCACGGATGTTGAATAGAAAGAGGGAAGCATATACTTCTTCTGGACTGAAGTTTCTTTTACCTCCATGCATTAAAAATATTAACTGAGCATAGCACACCTTCGCTGCATTTCTCATAATGTAATATGGAAACATGATTTCCCTGCAGAATCTATAGAGGAATTCAGGTGGTATTTCCACTTTCATAAACATATTAAGCAAAGCATAGCAATGCTACAGACTAATTTCCTCTCAGGGAACAGAGGCAGCACAGGTCTCCCCTCCAGAAAGGGTCCCATCCTTTGAGACTGGAGTAAGCAGTCAGAAGCGAGGTCTTAGCTAATGATGGAAAAAATCAGGTTATAGTTTTCACAGGCTTCTTATTGCCTGCCACAGCAAGGAGATTAGATTTCAGTAAGCATGGTGACTGAACCACTCCTGGCACTTGGGTCTCTTCCACCTTAGTCTGTCTGGGGATTCTTTATTATTGCACACCATGCTGAAGTTGTTTTGTGAGTGGTATTTTCAGTTGCCTTACTAGCCACTCCCTTCAAGCCTCTGTAACTCGATCCATACCAGTCCCTATGTTAAAGTGCAAGGGGTGTATGAAACACAACAGTCCAAAATCTCCATGAATTGACCCCATCAGGACAGGCCATAATTTCCAGTGCATTGCACATCTGGAAACATATGTGGTTGCAGGGCAGAACTTAAAGTGAACAACTTGTGAGAATGACTGAGCCTAAAGTCACCCCAGCTGAGGCCTGTTGGCCATTGAGTAACTATTTTAGCCAGCCAGGGCAGGCGATAGGTCTCTCTGCAGCTGGGATCAGTACATCTGTCTGGAGCTGCTGCATGTCAGGTAAGCTAGAGCACTGGCAGAGCAGGGCTTCTGGCTCTTGTCACCATTACAGGTGTATAGTAGAAGCTTCCTCTTCAACACGAGAAAAAGCCCAACTAAACAATAAAAACAAGAGGTCCAAAAAACTCAAAAAGACCTAAAGAGAATAATCCAATCCCAGGACAAAAAAATCCTTTTTTAGACATGCCTGAGCTATTCTGAGTGCTTTGCATTGCTGTGAAGTATAGACAGTGAGAGGCAGGTCCCCCATCTCCTTCCAGGTTCTCCACCCTTCAGAAGACAAGGTTCCTGAGCCCACCATTAGCTCTCCTCACTGTGAGGGCTGCAGCACCATGGAGCGGCCTGGCAGGGGCACAGGGGCAGGGTCCGTATTGATGACAGTTGAGTCCTAACCTCTGACCCACATGGCCTGCACACTAAGGTTTATTGCCCCTGTGCTTAGTTAAACAAAAGCCTCTTAAAATTGCAGCTGAAATCAAGGCAGAATGAAAACAATATTGAGGGTGGTTCCAGATACATCTTGTGGTATAATTTCAAGATGCAGAATTGTAAACCACCAGCTCAGCCTGAGAAATGAGGAATAACTTCCTCCCCGAAAGCCACCCTTGCTAACACAAGGTGTTTAGTCCTGGCTGCAGCTGTCCATTTCAGTGCTGCCGAGTCAGCTGATAGGAGACCCACTCAGCCCTGCAGGTTTGGTGCCTCTGTGGCACTTACTCAGTGCCCTGGTTAAACATCTCCTGCCCAAGCCACATCAGTTGAGACCACAGCCAGGGTGGAAGCAATCAGAACAGCAGAGATGTTCATAGGAGGAGCGGCAGTGACACTGCTACCATTTCCATGAACCCCCTTACCTGGTGCAGAGCAAATGCTCAGGTTTGTTTATGAACACCTGTCCATTCTGTCCTTATGAAGGAGAATCCTTGAGCACTGTGGTGGAGCTGGTATGCCTCCCTCACAAAAACTCTGCCAGGAAGGATGGGTGCCATAGCCCCCTTTTGCAGACAAGACACCTGAAGTTTGCCTGAGCTGCAGCAGGATGTTTGGGGAAAAGTACAAGAGCTCTCCAACCTCCAGAACTGGCACAAAAGCATGAGAGGAGTTTTCTCACATGAGGTATTCTTGCCTTCACTAGCTTTTCCTCTCAGACTTTCTGCAGTGATACAGAGAATATTGCCATGGGCATGTCTGCACTGTGTTATTTATCCTTTGGATTTGTGCTCAGGGTTTTATTTGTAAAAGGAAAATGAGACCGTAAATCTGTTGTACAAGGAGCCAAGGGAAGAGAAGACAGAAATTTTCAACATGTTTCATGCAAAGAGATGGTGCCAAGGACAGATTTCCCACTGAAAGAAATGCCAGCCAAGATATTGTCCAGGTACTCACCATGTGTATTGGCAAGCTAAGAGTGTCAGCCTTTTTCTTGCAGGTGCATTGATTCATTCCTCCTTGCACAGGTAGCTTTGGAGTTGCTGTAGCAAGGATGGCTCTCCTGTGGGAACATCTTCATCCATAGCTTTTGCTTCCAGCACACACAGGACCACTCTTCGGGTACAGCACCCTCAATAATCCCCCACAGCTGTAAACAAGGGTGGAGGGAAGCAGTGTCGGGCAGACTCCAGTTCTGCATTACGCTGCTGTTCCAAGTTAGCCCATGGCTCCAATTCCGCTTTAACCTTGGCACTGCCCAGCAAGCCCAGGCGACATTCTCCTGCATTGCCCTGATGCCTAGACCAGATCTACCCAGCTCCTGCTAGCCCCACCAGAATTGCAAAGCACTGTCAAGCCCACTTGTCAGACTTGATCCTCCTCCCATTGTCTTTTTCCTGTATTTTTCTGATAACAAGGCTATGTGTTACTGTGGAAAGGGGCTTCAAAAGAGCTTGTGCTTTGCAAATGTACTTCGTAGTCTAAGGTTCAAACAGTATATGCAGCTCTTGAAGCCAAGTCAAACAGGAATCTAGGACCTATGGGACTTTCAACATTTTTCTTTAGGCTACAATTATTTTGCTTAGAAACTAGACCCTTGATCTATTGCAGAAGGCTGTAGTTTAATAAAGTCAAACAGTTTGCTCTTTGCAATGTACTATTTGCAGTACAAGTATCATTGAGTTACACTGCTCCCCCTCACCACTGCCTCCTGGAACCTCAACTGTTTATATACAGAAAGCACTCTCAGGAAGCACTCCTAAAAATACCCAGCAATGTTAGCTGAGGATTTGGCTTTGTCTTTCCTCCGCCTGCTTCTGCCTCCATAACATCCTTCCGTCATCTTGATGCTCAACAACCCCAGCTGTTCAAGCAAACTTTTCCCTGCCTCATTCTCTAAAAAAATTTCCTTTTTCTTCCTCCTCTGCCAGTAGCTATTCTCCACCCTGCCACAGAGCAGCTTCTGTGATGTTGCCATATCATGTCTTATCTAGAGTTTTCTCATTTGATTACTAAATTAAAGTGAAGTCCATGACAACTTCCCCAAACCTTTGAGCTCTGCCCACATTTCAGACAAGTAAGGTGGTGGCAACTGAGGGTGATAATAGTACCCAAAAAGAATAACATCTTCTACTTTACTTTCTAAAGGGGTACCTGAATACTGCAAAACAAGATGCAGTATTCTCCACAGATTAACTTTTGAAACCGCTCTCAGGGAAGTTACTCTGAAGGCAAAGGCATCTCCCAATGGAAATACCATTGCAAATAAAAATATTTTCACAATAGTACAAATAGAAAATCTGCACAAACAAGTCCAGCCAGCTGATAAAAACATCAGTTCTTAAACATTAAATTCAAAAGTAAGACTTTGATTCAGCTCACACTTCTGATCTGTCTGTTGCTTAAGATGTGGGCAGAGCCTCCCCTCACACAAAATGTTACTTGTGAAGGAATAGGGTCCCCCAACTGCTGCAGACTGGTCCTGCTTGTTGCTAGTCATCCTCATGACTCCAAAGATGTCCCAGCACATTATACAGACATCCAGCACAGACCAAGTTCATAGCAGCACAAAGGATCTTTGATGCTTCTGTCTATCCCCACATCAGCTGTTGAGTTGAATGTTTCGCTTCTGTAGGTGTTCAGCAGGCAGACACTGAAAATGAAAGCTCAATAATTCTGCTGTTGTAGTGGATAAGATCTAGTGTAGTTATTTCTAGTGTAAAACACTTCTGACAGTTGCTGTTTTACAAACCATTTTCTATGAAAACAAAGCATCTAATTCCTCCTAATTGAATAACGATTATAACTCATCAATTAATCTAATATTAAATATCAAAAATGAAATGTAAATGTTCACAAACATTTACAGCCAAAATGATCCATCAAAGCCCTTGAGATTGCTTTTGGAAGATCAACAGCTCTTCAACAAAAATTCCCAAGAAGCACAGAACTGTAAGAAGTGAGACACTGAAAATTTTTGCATCAACATCATTTAGGTTGCTTACAATGAATAAATAAATAAATCAGTTCTTTACAAAAACCCCACCCACCGTGGGAAAACCATCAGCCAGTTAAGAGTAAGCAAGGAATTATTTGCTCAGCTCTGGTGACTATTGGCTGTTACTGGAGTTATTCTGACACATTGTTTTCAAGAACATCTGTTTCTACTCCGACTCCTTTAACTTTCAGATGTGAAGAACAAAAGCTCATTTTCAAGCCATGTCTCCAATCTTTGGTTGGCAACAGTTGCATGATTATGAAGTTATTGTTGTGCTGGGTGATCTGTTTGTCAGTTTATATTTTCCTATCATATCTATTTTTAGCTATTCATTAGTATTACTTGGAGCCTCTCCTATAAATCTTAAACATTTATAGCACATCTCGACAATTCATCAAATGGAGCCAACCTCCAAGGAAAGGAAACCCAAACCACTTCCCCTGCTCAGCTGAATGAGATTCAGATCCTTGTCTTTTAAACTTGAAACTCAACATTTTCCCATCTGCTCTTGATACACAACAGCCCTTTTGCTCTGCATCAGTATTTTATTCTCCATTCATAACTTTTTACTTCCCTCCAGAGGTTTCCTGATGCTTTTAGTCTGCTGGACTCATAGAAGACTTGGATTTTGGAGGGTTTCTCCCCCCACACTCCACTGAAGGGGGAAAATAATCATTCAGCAATGAATAGCCACTTTTCATTGCTCATTCACAAGAGAGACACAGCAGGATCCCAGGGCTGGACTCAAAGACAATTTTCTTTGCTATTCTCAATAGAGGGAAAAACATTTTATCAGAGACTAGTCAAACTAAGAATATTTGGAGAATTAAATTTACTTCTTCTTCTGTTCATTGACTTGCACTTCCAATTCTCTGTGTATGTGTAACTATCAAAAAGCTGCACAATTTTTGTAGCTATGGCCATGTTTGGAGGTACCAGTACACGTGACTTGGCTAGGTCACCCATGCAAAGAACATTTCTATAATGGCCAACAACAAGATGATTTAAAGAAATAATAACCAGAAGATGTTCCCTAGCCAAGGGTTTTGCAGAGGGAAAATCTACACTGGTGAAGACCCCCTCCCTTCTGCCAGGCAGCACTTGGCTGCAGGAAGAGGATGCATCCCAGCTCCTGGACCCTGGGACCAAATACCGTCACAGGCCAGGGGAGACTGCTCTCCTCCTCCTCAGTTGTCCTAGGGAAGTCCCAGCTTTGCATTCCCTGCACAGGTGAAAGCTAAGGAACACATTTTTCAGATGCAACTGCTAATTGTCCCCGTGTAATTAGCTGATACCTGACTAGAATACACAACTGATTAAAAAAAATCAGTGACCATCTTTTTCGTTTCCTACATATTTGAATTAATCAAAGGAGACATAATATAACAAGAAATGAAAACTGTATCAAGGAAAACAGTTCTGGCACACATGTTAGTCTCAGAGTGCTTTTAATTTAAACAGCTCATCTGATCAGGCAGAATAGCAAGATCTGGCTCTTCAGGGAGGTAGGGAGTGCTTGGGAGAAGTCAGTAACACAAAGGAGTATTTAGGTGTTTACAACCAAAATTGTTTTCTGTCAATTCACACCATTCTTCATTTTGCCTGCTGTCCTTTCCTACTATCAATTTTTTGGAAGAAAAAAAATTAGTTTATACTCTGTTATACCTCCATGTGGTTACATGCTGGTTTTACCATCACTATTAACCTCCAGCAAGTCCTCCAGTTTCTAATCCAGCCTGCTTCACACCAGACATATGTCAACTTCACAACATCTCTGCTATGCCACTTCCTTTTCGTCAGATGTCACGTACCAGTGCCATGGCAGAATTACTGGACAGCCATCCAAAAGCATTTTAACAGACAAATACTAATTTATCTTTCTCAGGCTGGTCACCCAGTCATCCCAATGCTCAGAAATGTTTGCCTGCCAATAAAGGTACTCGCCTAAAATAAAGAAAATAAAGAAAAGAATTTTGGACTATTTGGAAAAAATTCCTAAAAAAAATCTACATATTCCAGTAGTTTTCCCATGCAATGTATTGGAAGAGCACTTCAAGAACTCTGTGATTATACTGGCAGAACATTGCACCACAGAATATCAACTTACAGTGTAGAACTTATATTTTGAAAAGAAAAAGGCAAACTGTGGAGGCACAATGATTCAGAGATGAGAGATTACAACAGCAAATCCAAGCCTGTCAAAGAAAGCACCATCATATCAGCATCCCCTCCCCACTCAAACCACTTTTCTCATGAAAAGAAGTATGCCAAATCCTTTAAAATTCTTTCAAATTAAAAAAACAAGTTTAAACTGAAGATTGACACAAACTACAAGGTTCAAATTCTATCCAGATTTCCCTTAGCACTAGACATTTACAGCTCTGGGTTCTTAAAAATTTATTATGGTAATAGCAGTCTTGGATCCAGAATCATAGCTAGACTCAGACACATGCAAATGACCCATGTATCTACCTAAGCAAGAACTGTATTTCTGCCAGCCCCAGATCTTTAGAATTCTTGTATCACACACATACACACCCCTTCCCATTGTGAGAATGTCTTTCTAAAGCATGAGATTTTATTATTTGTCTTAAAGTTCATTGTTTTCATTATTTTCTTGAGAAGGGCAATAAACTTAGATTCCACCTCCACTTCCCTGTCAAGGAAAGCTGAGATTCTCTGGTAGATTAAGGAGTATGTACCATGTTACAAGACATGGGAAAAAAGCTACAAGAGTAGAGTCCTGCCACCTGGCACACCATGTCCTAGGGCTAAAGCAGCTGGAAGCATATGCTGTTTCATTGATTTGGCTATGCCTTATAATGAGCAGTGCCAGGGAAGGATGTATACACACATATATATTACAGCATCATCAACATCCGTGACATTGGGACGCTTAAGAAATCTTTTCATTTACCAGTGCCTCCAGTCCCTGCCTTGTCGGCTGTGGGAAGGAGCACTCCTCTGTGAGCTGTTGGTCACACTAAGTTCCCTACTCAAACCAAGATGATTCCCACCAGAAAGTGGAAATTTGACCAAGCCCTGTGTTATCACATACAAACTGATGGAACAAATCTGTGTTTCAGTTTGAAGGGGATTGTTTCCTAACAGAGCCATAGCCAATCAATTTTTTTTAAAACATATGGGAAGACTGTAGGATAAGGTGATTTATTCAAGGCTTTAGTCTTCTGAAGGCAGATTTAGCTACATTAGCCCATAAGATGCATGAATTGCCCAATTTTGGAGCTATCCTTTTAGCAGTGTTGTTTGTACACACTTGCAGGAGTGTTCAGCTGCAAAAGCAGAGAGAAAGTTCCATGTCACTAAAAAGTAAAGATTGTAAGATGAACCACTGCATAGTCCAAAGGAACTCATCAGTAACAATGAAAACATTGTAATTTGGTTTAGTAACTAATGGGATAAATATTCCATAGCATCAGGAAACATAACTCAGAAACAGAAAGTACTTGCAATCACACTCCACTCTAGCAGGATGCAAGAGCTTGTCCCCCAACACCGCTGAGACTACGAGCTCGCAGCATGGGCAGGCACCCAGTGTGTGCTGAGCCACCCCTCTGTGCCTGCCCGAGAGCCTCCTCAGGTGCTCCTGCTCACCCCCATGGCCCTCACTCAGCACAGAAATGACAGACACAAATGCAACAGGAGCAAGAGACAGGAGAAGGGGGCACGGCATAGCGGGGACCACCGGAGGACAGAACCCCTGAGTCACTCCTGTGAGTCGCAGCTCATCTTCTCCAAAGGCCTGAACTCACACCAGAGCACGGAGATGCTTTGCCCAGGTTCTTTCTTACAAACATTAATTCAGACTTGATGTTTTCACTGTCCTGTCATGGCTGCCCAAAGGATTTAGAGTTCAGGCTGAAGACTTTTAGTAATTTCTGCCACAGCAGCATAGCAGGGCTCTGGAGACACTGATGGTATTTATAGCAGCCTAGAAATTGTACCTCTTCTCACCAGCTGAACCAGTTCCCTGAGCTGACTGCTGCAGCTAATTGAAAGAAGACTGTCATGTACCATCAGCTAAATTTACTGCTGGTCCTCACGATCGGGTTGTGCTGACTGCATTGTGACAGCAGTGTCTAAAGGGAGGTCATCTTCATTTCTACATTTTCTCTCTAGGAACAAGAGCTTCTTCTGTATCTGCACTGTTAGGTTTCTATTTATATGCTTGAACCCTGTGATGTAATCTTCCTTTTTGTTTCCAAGGAAACAATATTTCATGTATTCTACTTTGAAGTTTTTCTTCCTTTAGGTTTTCCCCCCTCCACCTGCTCTCTTCCTCTCTCTTTAAAGAGACAAGTCAATAGGTAAAACCTGTATTTATCTCTGGCATGCCATGTAGTTCTCTTTCTCTAAAACCAGACTTATTCATAGCACTAAACAATTCAAGACATTTTAAAAATATGCGTAGCAATAATTTTATGCACTGTTTATACATATTACTTTTCTGGTAGCAAAAGAGCTAGAATTGCATTAGGCAGCAACTCCTGTTGATAGTTCAAATTTTTCAAAAACTTAGGGTCTGCATCTCAGCCCCAAATACTCTTTTCCTGCAAAGATTTTTTGAAATCATCTCACTGACTATCCAGCCAGTTTTCACACAGTTTTAATCCTTATGTGTTCCTGATGGCCAGTCCTGTCCCCTGGCACCCCCTTTCTGGCAGCAAAGCATCTTCTGACACCCATTTCTGTGCTCCTTTTTGCCACTGGCTTGTGTTCTCAGGTCTGTGGTACCTTGGAGGTCATTTTCATTCAAGTGAAAATCCTCTACATTAATCTTCTTTTATAATAATTTAAAATTTTAACATAATAACTTTACTGTCTGTAAGTCAGAAAAGTATAGAGGATCAAATCCATAATTTACAGTGAAACCAGCATGTGTAACAGATGGAATAAGGTGTGTTGAATGGATAATTGCACAAGTGCAGGTGCTTTGGTGTCTTACTGGAAAAGCAATGGGTCAAGCTAATAGCTTGTCTCAAAATTTTCAGCATGTGTTTGTGTCTATGGGTCGAAAAATGTGGGAGAGTGGCTGTTTTAACAAGAGACTATTTTAACACTGCAGAAAAATTAAGAGCACTACTGCTCATAAATGTAGTTGATTAATTCTGTCTGGAAAAACTACTCTCATTTTTATTACTACTGCCTTGTGCCTCCATGATATAAAAACAATAAATGAGTTGGACTAGTGGTATTCTGCTCAAGGAACAACAAAGTAACAGACAAGATTTTTTTAAGGACCACCCACTTCAGAACATAGAAGAGCAGGTAAAAGTCCAAGCTAAAGAAGATGATGTGGACCAAGAACACTCAATAACAATTTGTGTGGTGAAGGGGAGAAAAGGTGTTAAAGCACGATAGATATAGATATAAATTTTATGCTGTCAAAGAAAGTATCAAAGTAAGCATGGAAATGATCTGTAGTCAGCATCTTGCATTTTGGGTCGTGTTATAGACTAATACCCATCACTTTCTGTATCAGTTCCAAGGAAGGCCAGGCTCTGTTGAAAGGTATGTGATCTTAATTCAGAGGCAACAAGTCTTTCCACAACATCTCTGACTCATCACATGAAAGGATGTGCAATGGGAAGCCTTACATGATCTAGACCTCTGCCAATATCTCTGGATTCTTTTCAAAAATTCATCACAGTCTTTCCTCAAATCCCAAAAATAAGGTTTTCCCACGCTCTGCAGTCCTACTGGAAGCTATTCCAGGAAGCCACTTGCCTCCTCCTTTCACCTCCAAAGCTTCATAGTTTTTTTCCCAGAAGACCATGTTTGTTATCAAGCTTCTGTATCTCCTAATCTGGCCCTGACTTAATAACTTGTCAATGCTTCCTAATGGTTACTCAGACTCAAGAACCTCAGTAAAAATCACATTTGACAGGCATGGGAAAAGTAGCAAGCTTCAGGTGTTTGTCACCACACTTGGCTAATTTATTTCTGAAATAGAATATTTCTGGTAGCTGAAATGCAGAGCACATTTCATGGTCTGGCAACGCATTGCTTTAGAGATTGTGGCTCTGTAAAAAAAAAGAGCTTTATGAAGTTTGTTTGCTTCTCAAAGACAATCCTTGGCACTGGACAGGTCCAGTTGGGTCTCAGTAAATCAAAAGCTTATTTGATGTCAGTGAAACTAAGATGCAACTGCTGTTTTGCTCTAGGTTGTCAGAAAGCTTCTCAGTAATCACTTTCAGTCAGAATAGATGCTCAATTGTTCTTTCCTGCTGCAAGGGGGAAAAAACAGCAGCTTGCTCTTCCTCAATAATTCCCTCATATTTCATTTTTAATCTCTTAAGCAAATTACAAGTGAAGACCTTTGATGTATGCGCCAAACTCATTCATTTCTCAGTACTTGCTGGACTAGAGAGGATCTCCCGTTCTTATGCGTGTGGATGATAATAACAACTTCAAAGCCCCCAGGCATGTGTTAGCTCTCCCCAATTTCCTTTATAAGTATGCATTTCATGGGCCAACACCAGTTAAGAACCATATGCAGCTGTACTTGAATGCCATCTATTAAGGCAGCCTTGCTATCTCTCTCATAATGTAACAACCCTATTTCTGCTTTGCAGATTTACTCAGTCTGGATTTTGCATTTTTCCTGAAATGAAGTACCTAATTTCCAGCATTTATGGTGTTCTCAGCTTAAAATAGTCTGGAACCTGATCAAACTCAGAGCAAAAAGTCATTAAAAGGCACTTGCCCTGAGGTGGTTTGGAGCATTCCTGGTGGATTATGAGGCATTGCTTTGCTGTTGTGGGGTTTTATGACATGAAGTGCAGCTGATAACTTTTAGAAGGACGGTAGGTCATAGCCAGATGGTACCACACGACCAGATGTTCCAAGTACAGCAGAACAGCTGCACCTGAGCAGTGGCTGGGTAAACTCCCCCAAGCTTGCTAAGGAAGAATGGAAAGGGGACATATTTCAAGCCAGTTAGTGTTATAGTTGTCATCATTATTTAGTTTGTCCAACTCATTATCAGAACACTTGGAGGCAAAGACCATAGAAGAGTTAAAGAGAATATAATGTAGTCACATAAGAAAAACCACCTTCAGAGACAATTTACATTGGAAGAAAATAAATAGTTTTGGAAAATATGTAAAACTTCAGGCTTTCAGCCAAGCTTTATCTAAGGAGGTGGAGTAGGAAGAGTAAACAGTTTTTCTCTAGGGCAGAAAACTTATCCCATCAGAGGGGAGCACAGATTTCATACAGTTTCCTTTAACGGGTTTGTTACTGACCACAGTCAGTGGAACAAACACCAGACCAATGGCACAAGCACAGAACTCTGGTGTTTTCCCACATGCCCTGCCACCAAGCCAGAAACCTGTACCAAGTGGACTGCAAACATCAATCCAATTTCTGTCTCCCGGCTCTATTTAAGTCTAGATTTGGCACTCCATATACCATGAGATTACTCTGACCTGAAACCTGCTCTCAGCATGTCTGGACAATTTTTCCGATCAGAGTTACATACCAAGTATCTACTATTTTTGTTTATTTTTTTAAGTGTGCTATGCTTAGGAAATAGGTTGGACCACACATTCCTGGAACCTCTGCAGCAGTACGTTATTAATGATACAGAGAAGTAGAAGAAAAAGAGCTTCTTATCCCCATGAATAGCAAGAGTAGAAACAGACTGTGGCAGTTTCCCAATTCTCTTGTCAAGAGAATTAGGTGCAATTCTCTCTGTGTTACTGTGGTAAATTAGGGACAAAACCCACTTCATTTTTGGCATCACTATTTTCTTTAGAGGTCAGTTTAAACACTGACCAATTGCAGATGCCCTGTTTTTGAGCCTGAGGAGCACATCAGGATGCCTTGCACAGCACAGAATGAGGTACTCACTAGGTGCTCTCTCTGCATAGGATTTCTCTGGTAGGTGCTCTTCTTGCAGGGCTTCCTCTCAGCACTGACTGAGCAACAGAGGAATCAGCAGTTTGGGCCCCATGCTCTCCCTGTTCCCAGCATTCTTTGGTAAGGGGAGGTTACAAGGAAGACCTCATCCCTATTTTTCACATTACTCTGCCTTGGGATCTGTAGTCCATTTCAACACAAATCTCCCAGAACATTTTTTCTGCTGAGAGTGGGAGAAAAAACAGAACAGTGAACAAAATGCCTTTCTGAGCCCTGGCCTCAGCCTCACCCCAGAAACTCAGGGAGCCTTGTTCAGGATTGGGGTCCTTCCTTCCTAACCCCCAGGGAACTTGCTTTGTTCCTGTCTCACACAGTCTCTTACAAACACAGCCACTATTCTGGGTATGAGCCCCATCACAGACACAGCAAGAGAAACACCGGTCAGTAAATTTGACTCCTATCAGGTCAAGTCCAAATTACCTTCTTGACAATACTGCCTAAGAAGCTTATAAAATAATGTGCCTGCTTGTTATATGACTTGGACAAACAGCATCAACCTTTATCTACAAGAACGTTTGCTTACTGAGGAAAAAAAGAAAACCACAAAACATAAAAAAGTAACATACCACAAGTCTATAATTTCTGATGGACCTTTAAGTTCCTCCTATTTTCAGACTTTTAGAAATGCTCCTCAATGTGTCAACTTAAAATATTCAGCCACTGAAATCCTTACTCTGTGAAGCAAAGCTGCCCCTTTGATTTGATTTGCAGAATGGCCTCACAAGTCAACATAATTCTGATTCCCCTGCTGATAGCAGCAACACAGCCGACGTCTGGCTGAAATGAAGTAATGAACACAACAGACAGCGCTTATTAAAGAATCAAATAAAACTCTGAATACATCAATCAAAAATAAGCATACAACCAATATTTTCTGGCAATTCAAAGCTGGGAGATGAAGAGGGAAGCACAAACCCAGGCTCAAACAGTAGGTTACTTAGGGCAGCAATTGTCATTTTTGTTTTATGGGTCTGCAATGCCTGTCTCAGCAGAGCCCCAACCCTGACGGGGGCCATTAAGCAATACTTCAGTAAAAAGAGAAATTAAATGAGTAACACCCAGCGAGATACTCCTGCACACAAGGTATTGTCAGACAAGTTTTATGTAGTGCTTTATAAATGCCAGTTGACTTCAGCAAGAATCAAGGGCATGCAGCATTTTGTGAGGAGGGTGCAGTCATTTAAAGCATTTCTCTCTATCTGCAGTAATCAAAACAAGTTATAGCCAGGCTACAACTATATGTCTAGTTTGAAGACTGCTTGTCTGTGTGAGACAGAACCATCTGGATTTACTTTACAGTTAACTTTAAAATATATATATCGGATTTCTTAACTTTTGCCAAACAACTGGAAACATAATGGTTTCTGCATGCTGTTAGCATCTCACTACAGCTGCAAATGTCCATTAGGACAATCTTATATAATTATATACTTATTCTTCCCATGAAATTTTTAAAAACCCAGCTTTTCCAAATAAGAGCATATTTTGTAGCAAAGAGGAAATCTTCCAGTTCACCAGGTTGGAATGGGGGAGGGAAGTCTTCTAAAGCAGAACTTTAGTCAAAGCTTTTTCTTTAACAGTAAAATTACAAGTCTTATTGTGTCACATTTTTCCAACTGTACCTGGAGAGTGTGCTCCAGCCAGAAATCGACAATTTCTTTCCCTTTTCCTTTCCTTTGTGGAAGAAGCTCATTCCTTCTAAAATTTTTCTTTTTCTAAAGGAGAAAAAAAAGCACTCCCCCCCACCCCTTCCCTCTGAATGTGACTTCAGTTCTCATCCTGCCCACAGTTCCATACTCTTTTTCAACAGAAAGTGTCAGTGCCACTGGGTGACTGCCCTTGGGAGCTGATCCCCGACAGCAAGGATCTGCACACAGAACATGAGCTGGCTGGATGCAGGCAAGGCTCCAGGAATGGGAGGTGAGCTTGTTCAACAGAAAGTGTCAGTGGCACCTGGTGCCACTGGGTGACTACCCTTGGGAGCTGATCCCCGACAGCAAGGATCTGCACACAGAACATGAGCTGGCTGGATGCAGGCAAGGCTCCAGGAATGGGAGGTGATCTGTGTGTTCAAAGCACCACCATCAGTTTGGCCAAGATTTTCAGAAATTACCAATAACACAGCACACATCAGTTTTTAGGAGTCTGGGGTAACAATTCAACTTTCCAGAAGGCAGGTGCTTACCTCTTCCAAAATAAGAGCCTTCGTGCTGTGTTTTCAATGTGTCCAGGCTCAAAGCACTCCAAGTCATTGGCCACTCTCAGAACATCTCAGAGCTAGGATTTTTTAGCAAACGAAAACAAAACTAATGGAAACACAAACAACTAGTCCCAAAAATTGGACACAATCCTGTGCAATGTGCTCTGGGATGACCCTGCCTGAGCAGGGAGGTTGGACCAGATGACCCATTTTGGTTCTTCCAGTCTTACCCATTCCGTGATTTTTCCAGGAGGTGAGTGACCTTCTGTACATGTTCTCAGGACCCTACAGAGTGAATGGAACAAGTGCTCATATTGTTTTGAACAGCCATTCAGACAGAAAAATACTTCTTTTTCAGATGCCTGCCTGAAAATAAATACCACAAAATGCTGTAATGCTATTGATCTCATTAGAAAGATATCCTTGGTCAGAGACAAGCAACAGACCACTGCCCATCTTTGGGGCACACAGACCTCACAGAGCAGACTCCTCTCACCAGCACTGCCAGTCTGCTGGATCATCTCACCCATGTTACCCATACCGGGTTACCTGCAAGGATAAAGATAAAGCAACTGCTGCTAGTTTCTGTTATATGGGGTCTGTATCTCCTCTTCCACAAATTTTCTCTGTTGTCAGTATAGAAATAATTTGCACAACAACCTTACAAGTTATCTTAGAAGGCACAGCAGGTTTCTAGCATCCAAGCTCTATCTGAATAATTGGCAGGGAGGAGCTTGGATGCTCTGTAATGCAGAAACTTGGCTAGAGTGATGCTGTTAGCATGAAACAGCAGCAGATCCAATGCCCAGAACTTGAACTGAAACTGTTTGTTATTACTTCACATCTGTACTGCATCATCAGCCACAGGCCATGACCAAGTCTGGCCCTAGTCCTTCTGGGATGAACTTCTATCTTTTAAACAGACAGGGGATGACAAAGGTGATTGAAAGGATTTAGTGCAACATTAAAAATAACTGACAGAGTCAGGAATTTGTGTTCCACTGAAAATTAATGGCAACTACCATAGGACTTGGATACTTTGGGAAAAGAAAAACAGGCAACCTGAACCTTTGCTAGGGCACAGGCATTTGCAGTCACAGAAGACTGTTTCTGTTCTTGCAAGGAATGAAAGAAGTTCCACAAAAGGTTTCTATCAGTAGCTGGCTGCTTTTTGCAGGCACTGGTGTGACAGTAGAGAGCACTGTGAGGCAGAAAGATAGTCAAGCAGTGCATGGAAGTCTGCTCAGAGATGTCATTCCCAGGATGGTCAACTCAACAGAAGGAAAAAGGTCCAGAGACCAAAGGGCTACTTCCAGTATCACACGCTTGCCCTGACTGGTCTCTTTGCCTCGTTTTCCCACTCTCAGGCAGAAGGCGAAGATCTGAAGAATTTATTTAAAGAAATATTAATACTCACATGACAGCTGGATCTTAGATGCAAGCCTAGCTCCAACAACACCAAAATCTCCTCCTAAGACTGTGGTGCAAGTTGCAGCTCTGAGGCAGGGTTTGCTGCAGAACAAATGCCCAGGCAGAGGATGTCATGTACCAGTTGCTCATGTGTGATCCCCAAGCCCTTCAGCCCTGTGGCCATGAAGGTCACAGCAGCGGCGAAGTACTGGAGTGGAAGAGGTGTGGCTCTGACACCAGGGGACCCAGCTTTGATCTTTGATGAACCTGGCTGTGACTTACCAGAGAAAGTTTCAGGCTTTCTTCAGCAGGAAGTCATTGAATTTTTCAAAGGCTGGAGGATGCACCTCTGCCTTTTTTTTTTGGCAAGCTGTGCTCATGTCACCGGAACTGAGCCATGCTGGGCACCTTGTTGCTCTCAGCAAAGAAAGGCATTTCATAAGTTAGATGGGTACTGAAAGTGTTGGCACTGAAGAAAACCAAAACAAGAACTAGGGGAAGATGGTTTTCTGGTGGAGCACATGCAAGAGAAACGGACCTTGTCAGGATGCCACCTCTCCCATTGCCCATTGTTGTGCCAGTGCCAAGTCACTTGTGCACAGCGTGACAGGAAACAGCAGTGCAATGCTCCTTACCCATACGCAGCAGTAAACATAGCATCGGCCTTGACAAGGGGACAACATCAAAGATGATACTTGTTTTATTATGGTCAACATGCAGGCATCATGTTATCTTAGTCATACCAAGACTAGGTAACTAAACTGCCAGGTTTAGTGTTTCAGGTCACATCAGGGAATAGTTTTACCAGCAGATGCAAAGATCGTCATTTGGAGTGGGTAGCACTCAAGGTCAGAGTCAGCAAATCCTCCTCTAAAAATAGACTCTACTTGCACAGTTAGTAAGGCTTCTTTTTGTCGTTCTGCTGCACTTCACAGGACCCAGTTGCTTACAGGTAAGGCTAAGCAATATGCTTTTCCTGCTGTACTGCTGCTCCTTTTTCCTTCCTTTTGTACCTTGGTTTAGTAAAGCAGGGAGAGGACTGAGAACTGGAAAACTTGCCAAGTTAACTATTAATTTCATTAGCTTGTTGCAGAGAAAAAAAAAATAAATTATTACAGACTTTAAAAGGTTTTGAAAGTATAATATATAATTTTAGAAATTTTAGAAACCCAAACTTGTTGTGTTACAAAATCACTTTATAAATTAGGAAATTAGGTGCAGAAAGTGTAATTATCTTAGAGATAATTTCAATGTAAAAGTTAGGGAATTAAAATGCAATTTTTAAAGACTTTAACATCTGTCCCAGAATATTTTGCTTATTCTTCAATAATTGCTCCACCCTCCAGCCAAATCTAGCTTTTCTAATTGAATTAAAAATCTCTCAGATGATGCTGTGTTTTAAGTTTCTTTGGACACTCTAATAATATTTAATAAAATCTCAGCTTAATCTGTTTTCAATTAACCAGTCCAGTCAACAATAAAGAATGAGAGCAAAAATAAGTTTTTAAAAAGTCATATGTGGCTTAGAAAATCATTGAAATAACTGGTTAGTTTTGAATATTCACAGCAGGAGGTTCTGGGAAATAATTGCACAGAGGCTACAATTATTCTGGTTTTAAGCTGTTTACAGATGACTGCAATAGATGAACTATTTTATAGTCCTTGAATGCTTTAAGCATGAGAATGCAGGGCTACAATAAAGCAACTGAAGTACATGAATTTTGGTGAAGACTTGAACAGGACTAGGGAATACAGGATTATACTTTTTGCTTAAGTATCCTGCAAATCCACTTTTGGAATTTGGTACATTCTTTTTGGAGTCTTTTAGAAAAAATTTTTTGAAAGAATTCTCCATCACAAGAAGTATTTGTAAAAAAGTAACCTTTTTGTCCTAGTGTTAGGGAAAAAAGCCCCAACAAAACAAAACAAGACATAATCCCACCCAAGGAGCCTTTGCAGTGCCACAGTTCATTGGGGTGCAACAAGTGTGAACTTACAGGGGAAGCACACAGCTCTTCGTGGCTGCTGCAGCTGTCTGAGCAAAACAGCGTGGAGTGGCATATCAGGGAGCACCATTCTCAATGCATTTCATTAAATCATCTGACAGAGCAAGCTTTTGTCACTGCAGCTGACCAGCTCTCAGCTCAACTGATATACTTTGAGTTACAAAAAGCTTAGAAACCAAAGCACTGTTTATCCTCCTCCCAAGTGCAAACACTGTGCTCCAGACATGTGCATTGGCTTCTGCAAGAACTTTCCAGTTTATAAAACAGCCCTCTGCTTACTCATACTCAAAAAGGGCAAGCACTTTTTCACCCTGAAGGGAGGTATGCATCTGGCATGTGGGCTGGAAATGGAAGAACAGAACATTTCTTAAAAATTCTTGAACTTGCTGAGTAGATCCTCCCTCACTGTTTCTGTAGATTCTCAGTCATTAGATCTGATTTTTTTTTCCTGCCTTTAGCACTGAGCAAGTGCATACGTGAAGACTGGTTACTAAACTAGATTCAAGTCTTCTGCACATTTTTTGAAAGTATAGAAGTGGTATTCTCCATCCTTCTCTTGGGTCCTTCCCTCTTGTACACACTTGTTACAAACCTTGTTCCTCCATGAGTTCTTACCTAAGGTGGTTATTAAACTGAAAGAAGAAAGTAAATAAAAATAAAACCATTAGTTTTGCAGTTGTCTGTAAAGCAAAGTCTCAGTTTTTACTCCCAGGAGAGTAGAAATCCAACAACTTCAATGGTGTTAAATTCTGCCTGATAAATAAAAACATTCAAATAAGTCTGCCCTGTATCCAAGATCAGAAAAGAAAATGGAGTAATTTCTTAGTAACAAGCTCTTTATACACAGAAATGATTTCTCAATCAAAATTACAGTGTTTTGGGTTTTTTTCCTCTTTTTTGGTCTTCTGCTGGATTTAGTGTTCATAGCAGTAGATTAACTACTTTAGTCCCCAGTTTTGAGGGTCAAACTACCAATTAATTTCAAGGGCACTGTGTTCATCTCCTATTGCACGGAGGTGGGTATAAAGACCAGTAGATATGTTGTTACTTTTGTAGAATCCTCGTGAAAGGCTCAGCGCTGATAGGTAGTTTTCTTCCTTTGGCATCTTGGGAAAAAACTTCTGATGATATCACAGTTCCACTCCTTTTTCAGAGCTGACAACAGGTAGGAAGCAAAATCTAAAAGCATCAGAAGAGGAGTATTATTAAAATCTGCCTCCACATTTACAAACAAGTTGTGTATTTAGGTGTTTGCTAAATGCTAAAAACTTTCCGTTCCCAGCTAAACCAGGCGAATTTGTGATCACCTGGTATTTTCAGGGAGAAGTTGCTTTTAGACAACTCTGAGTACAAAACCAAGGCTTGTTCACGTGTGCACACCAAATTAAATTTAATAACGCCAGAATCAAAATCACCACTGGCACAAGTGATCAATGTCATAAGAGCTGGGAGAACTTCCAAGAGCAGGACACATGGATGGCAAAGAATTAAACTATTCTGCTGTATAAATATGGACTGAAGTGGGCATTAAGGCAAGGAAACCCTGTGCCCTGCATGACAGAACAGCTACTACTTCTAAAGGAAAGAGTAAGGAAAATTGTCTTCTCTTCATTTTTCTTCCCAGTTTTTACTTGTTTAGCCTCTCTCATTGCATATTTATGCCAATGCTACTGGGCTCTGAGTTTACTGAAGCTTCAGGCACACAAATACAGCTACAAGTTGGCAGCCAGAGTACCTATGGTGGGGACCACAGCAGTGATGGAGGAACCCCCTGTGCCACGGAGGGGTGCAGAAAAGGAAAGGATATATAGGCCCTTGCACAGGAACAAGGCAAATGCAGTCTTTGGCTGTGCATGCCTGATTTTTTTCCTTTTAAGTCTCTACAGCTGACTTGGATCTTAACTCCCAGGCATAAATCTTGCCAAATTGTTTGGCATCTTTATACACGGCACTAGGGCTTGCACAGCACATTGAGCAGAAAATATTAAGAAACATAGTATTTTGTTATGTAGCTAATGACTTACAGCTTTCACTCTCAAAGTACTCAGAAAGTTCTACTACACATGGAAAACCAGCATTAGGAATGTACACAGCACCACCAAGGCTCTGGTGCTCACCTCTAGATAAAAAGCTCAGTTTTCCTCCCCCGTCTATGGGAATACCAAACTCTAGAGCTCATTACTGACATTTCCAAAAGCACTAACTCATTCCTACAAATTTTGTGGTAGGACAGGACCTTCCTTCAATTGAACAGATTTGAAAATGGGCCGCTATATTCTGTGATTTCACAGGGCCTTACTGGAAATTTTGGGTTAATTTGAGTGGTTCAAGGGACTCCAAACATGGTGCAGAAGCCAAATCTTTCATTGCCATATTAGTGCTCCAGCCACTAGACTGTATGCTCTGTCATGGTCTGAATTAAACAGATAGACTGGCAGATTTTTCTTTTTTTTCCTTGCACTTTATTTCCTTCCTCCCTGTTTTGTTAAAAACAAAATTAAAAAGCTAAAGAGCTGTATAAGAAATTCCATCTGGCAGCTGTAGAGTAGATAGTGAACATAAAGAAGAGATTCCTTTGCTATGCCTAATGCATGCTGCTTATCCAAATTAGCCACACAATTACTTCTATCAATGCAAAACTAGTTTAATGGTTTTTTTTTCCTAGTGCACAGCACTTGAGAATGACTTAAAATGCAGTGTAATTTGCCACAGTGTATGTCCTGAAGTGGCTCACTAATGAAAAGAGGATTAACTCTCCATTATTCTGAATTACCATTTTGTGAAATCACTAACAATATTTTCATTTATATACATATAACCCAAGGGGGACAAATATTCCAGCCATCCAAGTGATTAACAAATAAAATTTATTAGATAACATGCACTTTGGTCTTATTTATGAAGAGAAAGATTAGGGTATAAAAATGCAGATGACTGGATTTTTATCATCCTTGTTCTGATAATATCCTTAAGTCCATGACAGCAGAAGTGGGGAGCCCTGGCGGTTCAGTGTGGTGTGCACAGGCTGGAGTGAGGGCAGAACCTGTGGGATGCCAGGCTCAGCAGGCACAATCCCACAGGCTTCAGCACCTCTGGGGCCCAACCGAGGTGTGCCCCACACCCAGCTCTCACCAGCCACCACAGGTGCCACAGAGAGGGAACAGGAAGGTCTCACCAGCTCACACAGCCTGCCCTTGACACAGGCCAGCAGAATGAGAGGGAAGCTGTGTTCTGGGCACAGGGAAAGGGTGGGATGAGCTACAAACTGCCCTGCCTCATTGGGAGGGAACTCCTGGCCCCAGATACCAGGCTCTGTGCCTCAGTATGCCCTGAAGTTAGGCTCAGACCTTCCTGCTGGGGAGAACCCTCTGGGACAAGGGCAGTTCCAAGCCAGCTAACTTTTCATCCTTCCCCCATGAAATAAAAAGGCTGTCCTGAAGCAGCATTTCCAGGAGCAAGCAGGGTGCAGAGTTCTTTATGCAAAGGACATACGGACAGTCCCTACACTAGAGAGCTTCTACATGATCCTGGGATTAGCTCAGCTGGTCGGAGCAAGGTGCTAATAATGCCAGGCTCACAATCTGCATGTGGGCCATTCACTTACAATGACTCTTGTGGGTCCCTTCCACCTCAGGCTACTCTGTGATCTAAGGTGTGTGTCCCCAACACAGTGCAGTGCCATGAAGTGACTGCCAAGCTAGCAGTACAGCACTGGTACATCATTCAGCCTGCACTAACTCATCTATAGCCCACATGGAGCACCACAAGGGGTGGGAGCCTGCTCCAACAAGCCTGTGCAGAGGTAACCCTGCAGTCTGGCTGCCATCTGACTGCACTGGGTGAACGCTGTGCAAGAGATGGTCTCCTCTCCAGACAAGTCTGCCAGAGAGATCTGAGCTTTCCCTGCCTGGGTTTGTGCTAAACATTCATCCCTTATACCCACAACAGCATTAAGAACAACCACACAAAAAATCCTATCTCCTTTTCACTTTTTATTCCAAGAGGGCTGGCCTAGGGAATAGTCTTCCTGGAGCTCTGTTTGGTGTATGTAGAACAACTAATATGAGATGGGGTTAGGCATCTTTGATTCCTGGGAAGATGCAAGCCCTTCTGCCCCCAACCAAATGCTTCATGGCAATTATTACTAGAGTTGAAATAGCAAACCAGCCCTTTTGCCCCCTTTTCCCTCCTCCTAGTTAAACTCTGTTACTTCTAACATAGTCTAGAGTCAAAACTGAAATACATGATTTATTAGAGGAATTTCAACTGATGCTTTCCTGTGCTCTAATTCAATTTAAAAATCCCTGCAGCAGATAACATTGGCAAGGCATAAAAGAACACAGCGTACTTGAAAGTTCAGGGAGCATGTGGCTTCCCAGGACAGACAGAAACAAGGATTTCTCAGCAGTGGTCGAGCTTTCAGAGTGTTAACCAAGCTTCAAACTGAGCTGGTGTTCCAGTACCACGAGCGATCATTTGCAGATGTAATTGCCCTGTTCTGAGGTGTAACAAATCAATGCACTGTGGCCACCAACTGTGATTACTGATTACATTGCTTTCTCTTCTTCCTTTCCTCCATCCAATGTTATGGAGCCATGAATAAAAGTAGTCAGTCCTTCAGCATCAAGGCAACAGGCTCTCAGTTATAATTCCTTACTAGACAAATAGCTGTTCTTATCAATTTCTAGATAACAGCCTAATCACTCCCAAAGTCAGACTGACTTAGATTTGTATCTCTGACAAACATTATCTACGCTGCTGAGTCTGCATGTAGAATTTGCATAATTCTGGCACAGTAAGGAAAAAGGCTCTCTTAGGGCATGGCTACTGGGGCAGATAGATGGGATTTGGTACTACACATAAACATGCAAGACAAGCGCAAGGTAAATTTACTACAAGCTGGAATTCTCAGAGCCTTTTAAAAATCTCAAGAGAGGACCACTTAGCTAAACATCATCATCATGTTTTAAGAAGCTTGGCTGAAAGATAGATCCCCTTGCCAGTGAAAGCAAGCCAATTTTTGAACAAAGGTGTACACTTGCCAATCAAAAACAGACTCCACAATCTTACACAGCTTTGGAGTAGGAAAACAGCAATCATTTGGCTTTTTCAAGCTTTATAGAGAAACAGAACATGACAGGCACAAAAGAGCCCAAACTGAGCAAACAAACCCCATGGGCACATGGGATGTCAGTGAAAAATGGACATCCTGCTTTCAGCTCTACAATAGCCACATGAAAGCATTAGCTGGATTTTTGGAATTAAAAGGACACAAACGTTCTGCAGCCCACACGAAAAAAAAAATTTTGGACCAACTACAGGATTCATTGCCTGCAAGAAAGGTGGATTTTTTTGGCAGGCTTTACTTGGACACTTCATAAGATCAAGCCCAACTCCACATCTTGTAACAAGTCTCTTACAGAACCACAAGGTTCAATTTCTCCCTTCAAGGGAATGAGATATGACCAACTGCTACTCTGAGACACCAGAGAGTCCAGAAGAAAAAATAAAAACAGAGCCCACAGGGAGATGCAGCAAACAGGGAATCTGCAGCTGGCAACATTGGAAAAAGAAGAGTAGAAGAGAGTACAACAGTACATGCAACATTCACCTGAACAGACACGTAGACGTGTCTCCTCTCCCTGTGTTGCTGAAACTCATGAAGGATGAGCCTTTAGGTGGGTCTTCATTAATGATAAAAGCCCTAGCAACTTAAATTTGCACTCAGTTCCCCTAGGTGCTTTAGATCCCTAGGCTGTTAGACCTACCAAATTCTTGCCAGTGGATTTTTCAGAAAACAAAATCCAGAGACTGAACTTCAATAATCACAAACCTTTGAGTTTTTGTTTCCTTTGCTGGTGAGCTCATCCAACAACATATTCCTCACCTCACTCTGGGAAGGCAAAAATGCAGGTGCAAGTCTGTGTTTGCCACAGAACAGGTACATCTGTCTCGAACAATGCTCAATCACACCTGGTCAGTGCTGCTCCCAGGATCCCACAGCTGGAGCAGAAGTCACTTGCTTTGTGCTTCCTTGGGTTAACACTCTGTTTTGGTTGCATTCCAGTTTCTCCACATCCTGAGAGCGCTACTTCATGGACAAGATGTCATCAGGAAGCTGGAATGCTGGGAAGAAAAATGCATATACAGCAGTCAAAGTAGATCCTGATGAGGACTATTGTACCCCAGGGGCATTTGAACTGGAGAGGCTCTTGTGGAAGGGCTGCCCAAAGTACACTCACGTCAATGAAGTCTGGCCCAACCTCTACATAGGAGATGAGTAAGTGTACACAGTATCCCCTGTGTAACAGATAAGTGTACCTGGTATATCTCCTCTACACAGGGGATGACCAAGCTCTTCTAAACACAGCTCACTGACAGAGCAAAGTGTTTGAAACCACTGACAGATGTCAGAGCCTGGCATGGCCCTGACTCTTACTGCTGCTTCAGGAAAGCACAGAGGAAGTGCAGAGTAGCTGGTTGTGGCACCAGTTCAACCTGCAGAGGTTGAAGCTCGTCATGATCTATTTTTAAATGGTTAGTTTAAGGAGCAATTTGTTTTTATCTCTGAGTGAAAGTTGTTCCACTGTTACAGAGCATGGCCTGGATGTGTTTGCCTCACCTTAGGTTGGTTCAGGCCTAAAACGTATTCTTGAAAAGTGACTGAAGGGACAGCTCACCCTGCAGTAGTATTTCTGCATTTCCAAGCCTGTGCTTGTGGACACAGAACACTCTGCATTTCCAAATTGCTCAAGAGATTAAAGCAAACAGAACCCTGAGGAAGGCAAAGCTGCAGAGATGTGTCTCACTGATCAGACCAAGTGTGATTTGGAAAAAAAACCCAAAACCACAAAACAGACTTAATCCTGCTGAGTACAGGACTGAACTAGAAGCAGTCTATTCCAAGAAGCAGAGAAGACTGCTGCAGCAAGAGACATGCCATCAGAAAATCCCCCAGCCCAAGCCCTGAGCAGAGCAAGAGAGCTTTTCTTACCCCTTTGGCATTATTGGTCCAATTCCCATTTTCCTCTGCACCCTGCACTAACATGACATCACTGTCAAAGAAAAACACAAGTAGGAGCCCCAGTGGCTCCAAAGTTCTCAATAACTTTTTAAAAGGTCCTAAAATTCATTTGTTGCCAGCTTATAAAGAGGAAAGATATACAGCTTTGAAAGTTACAAGAATCCTAATATCATCCACCAATTACTTCTGTGGCGCCAGAGGCAACAGAAAGACACAAGAATTGTGGTCTTGTACCAAGCCAAGGCTCCCACTTTTAGAGATAGGGATGGGAGAGAGAGTATGTGTGTGCGTGTGTTCTGTGGGATAAAAAATTAAACCATGGGAACAGCCTATCCAAATGATTCAGGAAGAAAAGGGGGTTGAGAGTTTTTCTCTCCACATCCTGCCCTGCCCCTCCTATTAGATATCTCTAACTCAAGATTTATCATAAAGAACAGCCTCTTCTGGCATTTGTTTCCTACTTCCTTGTTTAGAATCGCCATCAGAATTATTCTGAATTAAGCTGTTAGAATAATTTTCCTCCAATCTCTGTGATGAAGCTATAGCTGTGCCTGCTGAGCAAAGGGATGTAACCAGACAAGACGTCAGTCTCTCAGCCCAGGACAGCAGTCACTGACTCTTTCTTGTAATCTTCCTGGAGCAGTGGCTTCTTACACCTTGTAATTTAGTAAAAGCTAGAAGGCGTGACTCTGAATACACCACACACCTAGCACTTCATACAAACTAACCAGAGGAACAAAATTACCAACTTCTTGAGAGGTACCTAGAGCTATAACCTGTCAGGCTGGGCAGTGTGTTTCTGCTGAGGAGTGGTCTTAAGTCAAGAGGAAACCAGTGGTGCTTCAAGGGAAAACAAGTTGCCACCATGACAAGACAAAAGAATGAGAAAACCAATGGAGAAGGAAAAACAAATGAGGAGCAGGTTGGGGGGACCAGAAATGAAATTTCACCAGAAAATGGGACTCCCCAAAAGAGCACAACTATTGTTATCCAGGCAAGGGCAAATTTGACGTGGCAGAAAATCTGAGAGGAGAACTGGTCTGCATGCAAGATGCAGGCTTTCACTACCCTGACTAAAATTTGCTTTGAAATAAGCAAAGTCCACGGACCCTGATATCTTTCCTGGAGCCAGCTCCATATCTTACTCCTGACCAACAGCTTACCCCCTCAGTGTGGCAGGGATTTTGTATTGTTTTAAGATCTTGCTTTAGAACTGGAGGCCAAAGAGATGCCACAAGCCATGAACAGATGTTGGGTGCATTTGCATCTTTATCCGTGCTAAATTAAGGTTGATGTTGAAAGAATTTGGTGGAACTCATCAACAAAATCAAATGAACACACACATGCAGTTTTTCTTCAGAGCCTCCACATCTGTGCTTCATTCCTACCTCCTGCATTTACAAGGTTAACAGGACTTGTGACTGCTTATGGAAATGCTAATTAATTACCCTGACTACGTAACCACATCTTCCTTCTAATGCAACCCAGGCTATCAAGGAGCCCTGTGAGGCCACTCCATCCCTTTGTTATGAGGCTTCACTGCAGATGTTGCCCAGAGGCAATGAAATCGCTATGAGCCTGTCAGACCCAGAATAATCAAAGCCTCAAAATATAACATGCTGTGTTCAGCTCCAATTGAAATTTTCCCCCAGCAAGTTCCAAGGGCTTTTAAAGACCAGATACTGGAATTTGTATGACACAGCCCAGCAACAGGAATAAAACACTCTTGGCCAAGGTTTTGATTCAGTTGATACCAGGATTAGTGTTTGCATGTATCCTCCTCATATTTAGAAGTCCTCTAAAGGGGTAGAAAGCAGCCTTGTCTTTCTCCTTTGTTTCACTGGCCACCTGGCTGCTTGCACAGGCAGTTTTACTGGCAAATTCCAAACCTTGGTTCACTGGGATCACGTGCAAAGTCTCTGACAGTTACTCATCTTGCAGTTTCTTCTTGCAGCTCTTCAGTTATGGCCTTATTACCTGAGATGATGTTTAGGCTTCCACATTTCTGAAGTTCAAAGAATATTTCAGCTGAAAACAAAGGCCTCCCAATTTGTTTTCCTCTTAAACATGCACTAGATCTCCTTAGGATTTAAGGCCTGATCACAATTTCAGGTCTTGCCATGTTCTCAAACTCCTCCCACAAAAAAAGAAGTCTTCTGAAATGCAATTCTTTACAAGTTAAGTATGAAAAATTTTCTGGGTATGCAGCTGAACTGAGCTTGCAATTCACAAAAGCTATGGTCTGTGCCTGTGCCTTGCCATGACTCATGGTCTTCAGAACTGATGCAGGTAAGGAAGATGAGTAACCCAAACCCACAATTTGGAGTGCATGATAATTAAGATAAATAACTAAACATGAAATATATGCATAAGTAAAACTCATTCTCTCCTCTTACCTTTCTGCAGAGAAGCAATACAGCATGGCTTTTTCCAAGTGACTAAGTAAAAAAACAATTTACACTAACCTAGAAAAAACCAGATGGGACTCAGGCTACAAGACAGCTACCTCCCACCGTTTAGCATTACCAACTCGTAGCATCTACATCAGTATTAATCATATAAAAATAGAAGCAAATACAGATTTAGATTATAACAACGCTCTTGAGGACAGAGTTTTCACTTGGGTAGAATAAGAACCTGCCAATTGTCACAGCAGTTTAACAATCCAGAAAATCAGATCTTTAACACTGGACAGTAAACCTCAATGCTCCAATGGTTTCCAAGACAAGTAACACTTCTCCATATAACATCTCTGTCTATCAGTGATTTCTAACATTTGATGAGTGACTGAAGCCAAGACCAAGAACTGACTGATGACAGCATGAGTGCTTGATGCCTTTGCTGTATAGAAAGCAGAGAGCTATTTCCTCTGTCTAGGTTGTATCACTTACAAAAACTACATCCACCATTTCGGGCTAGAGGAAAATGAAATACTAAATCTTTTCTACCCCATATTCTGATGACCCCGCTCAGTGTTTTCAGTGGTACCTAAAAATTCTTTTAATGCACACTGAGCAGGAGGTACCCAGAGAAATGGAGCAACACCTCAGAAGGAAAAGGGGATACAATGCTACACTATCTCCAGACTCCCTCAGTGCTAAAGTTACCAAGGAAAATTGGGTCAGTATTATTGGAAATTCTCTACATCTCTCCTCAGGAGGGAGAACTGCCAGATTTTCTTAAGAAAGTGTCAATATTGCCTATATTCAGCAAGCTTCTTTCTGACACTGACCATCTGGTAAATTATCATCCTGCATCAAGCTTTCCTTTAGTGCTTAAGAAAATGGAAAAGTTCGAGAGAGGCGATTCCTCTCCTAGTAACATGTTGCCTCAGATTTCCTGGTGTTTTGTCAATCTGGGTCATGTCAATCTGTGGCTTTAACAGTCTATACTGAAACATGTTTGCATTGCACAACCTTTGCATGAAGTTTAAGAGACTTGGCTCTACTTAAAGTTGATAAGCACACCAGTCATCTGGTTGAGCAGTACCAGTAAAGTGCTACCTTACCTGGAGAGGGAGTTGTTCTACCCACACGTCCTGAGGTATTTTGGAGGATTACTTCCCTTCCTTTAGGTGTACTTATGTTTTCCTCATGAGCCACTTACCTTCCCTTTGTTAGCTGCTTTCAGTATACTTAATACTGTGTGTGAAGGTGCAGGCTGCCGTGCCTGCAAGTTCTTTTCCCCTCTCTTCCAATTCCATTGATTTGGGCAACTTTCTAACAAAAGCAGCTGGGACTAAAGCTTGTTATGACAGTATTTTTGAAAAGAGAGAGGGGATTTGCTACAGTGGAGACAGCAACCTGAAAGAAAGCATTCTTTTTCATGCTGTAACTACTTACACATTGTTTCTTCCAGAAGAACACAGAGTTTGCTGCAGCACTTTCTATCAATCCTATGAAACTTAGCCCTAAAACTGACAGCAGGCACAGATAAAGTCTCAGACAGGCCCTCTACTTGCCCTTGCACAATCCAAGATAAGTAAACAGTCTTTTGGGAACCATCTGAAAATGGATGACACTTTTGTCTGGGTCAGTTTCCCCTTTTGGTGAGTCTGTCAGTATCAATATATCCATATGTGAAAGTGATTTTACGTCCAGTTTTCACCACTGAGGTGGGATTCCCACATCAAAGTACTCCCCCTTGCCTCAGAACTTTAAAAACATGTTTATGAGTCCATCTGCCCTACAGTAAATGCAAGGTCACATTCAGCAAAGCACTGAGCTTTTGCTTAACATAGAGAAAAGGACTTCTAGGTATACTTAACTTTTAGCATAAGTTTATGTGCTCTGAACTGAAGAGCTGATGAGCTTTTACATAGGAGTAATCGGCACAGGCATCTCTTACTAAACTGAATTACACTGAAATTTTCATTGTTATCTCCCACTGTCACACTTCACCTTCCTTGCATGGGAACATATTCAAGGCAGACACTGGAGACCACAGCTGCACCATGTAAAAGGAAATCAAGTGCTAATAGCACAGATGGTGGAGATATACAAAATGAAAACAATTGCAAGAATAGCCAAGTGCTTACAGCTTCACCTACACTGGCATTTGTAGCAAACTCCTCTTTACAATTCAACCATAATCACAAAAATGGAAGAATTAATCACAATTTAATAGGAAACAGCAGCACCCAAAGAGGGGAAAAGAAGAACATTCTTAGCTTGACTATTACACTCTGATAGTGAGCAAACTGATGCCTTTTCCAGTCAAAATTGAATTAGAAATGGAGTTATAAATCCTCCAATAAGGTAATGATTCATATAGCCCTGAACAATCCTATGCTATTAGTAACCTCAACCAATCAGATATTCACAGATATTTATGCCTGATTTATTTCTCTCTTTCCTCTACAGTATTGATACCTCAGGCATGGTAAAAACTGCAAGGAAGGCCAAGAGCATTCCCGTGTCCTTGGGGTGTAATCAGAAGGATCATGCATGATGAAACACAGCAAGCCCCACAGGCTCTGGTTACAGTGTACAGAGAGGTGCTTTCACAACAGCATTGACACTGCAGACTCAGCTGAGGATGGAAAGCAATCAGTCCTTCCCACAAAGCCAGAGCTCACTGCTGGCTACGGGCAGTCCAAGCAAACATGTCGAGGGGCACAGTAACATTTCCATTTACAGGCACACAGGTCCCAAACCTGGGGCCTTACCAGGCTGTTTCTTGCTCTGCTAACTGGCCAGCAAGCTGCTGCAAAGCCAGCCTGACCCTAGGTTTAACTGCTACACTACAGCAGTGTCAGTCTCAGCACAGGCTCTCTCTGCCGGGTCATGTTTATGATCAAAATACAAAGTACTGGCTGACAGGAGGTAAAAAGCAGGTAAACCTGAGCCAGTATGACAAGTGGTGGTCCAGCTGGGCTCTTGGCCTAGATTTTGTGGAAAGATTTTACAAGGAAAAAAAAAGAGGAAAAATTTTCAAAGAACAGTAGCAAAATCTCTTATGAAAATATAATTATCAAGTACAAGACAGGGGGGACAGAGAGAAAGACGAAGGAGCTAAAGTACTTTCTAATCTCCATATTAGGTTTGAAACCAAGCATTCTTGCTCTTGAAAAAGACTAAGTGTCACTTCAGTTTTCTTCACAAGATGCAGATTCTGAAGCCCAAGGCAAGCACCTCTTGCAGTCCAGTGAACCCTATTTTCTATTACACAACAACTGTTTCTTCATGTCTCCACACAACAATATGAGAAACTTTAGAAAAAGCTTTCCATAGATAAAAGTGTCCAGGATATCTGCTGTAAGAAAGGTGCCTGACCTTTACAGACTGTGTGCACTACCTTGGCCTGCAGATGCAAAAGCCACGTGGCCACAGGACCTGCACTGACCCAGCTCCACTTAGGGCAAGTATTTCAGGTCTTGCTTCCACTGACAGGTTCTACAACACTTACACACATTTTGAGTGATAGCTATTCCACTGAAAATGTGGAGAACTTAACAGATTTGAGTGCTCAGCACTGAGCATTCATTTTCTGGTAGTTTTTCAGGTTAGCAATGTCAGTAGAAAAAAAGAAAATATACATCCATATAATAAAGAAAACAATTCCATTGGGTAAGGTTCTATTCAGTCCAAAGGATATTGCCAAATCAGTCTGCCTATCAAGCATAATTAAAAAGCAGATAACATTTTAAAGTCAGCCTAGCCCAAGCATTGAGGAAAACAGAGCATAAATTCCTTGGCACATGTGTAATTTGCTTTTAAAAAAAAAAAAAAAAAAAAAAAAAAAAAAAAAAGTTATTTCACAGAAGATGATATAGTTACATCTGAGCATTTATAATTAATTTTTGCAACACCATTCAAGGTTGATACATTGCTGCTTCTGAGTCTATTTCCAGCCCAAGTTGGAGTTGGGAAACAAACAGAGCAAACAGAGTAACAATGTGCATATTCCCAACTTCCCACAGGTCAAGGGCAAAACAACTGCTAATGCATTTGTGATGCAAAATTATTAAACTGATTAAATAAAAAGGAGGAGGATTAATTCCATCCTGGGCCTCAAACTCACAGAATTCAGCTACAGGCAAGATTGGGAGATGGAAGGGGAAGTTCAGAGGAGCTTGGCCAGGCTGAGCTGACTGCTTATGCAAGTTACTCAAAGACAGTATCCCTTCTTTCTGAATACCTGCTTGAAAACTGAGGCCACCCAACACTGCAAAATCAGGTCGTAGGAAACAGAACAAGACTGTGTGACTGTCAGAAAAATGCATTAGTTGCATCTACTGTGTCAAAAGGCAATTTCCAATCAAGGAAACAGGAAAATTTGATTTCATATAAAAACAAGTGTCAAATGTTAATGGCTGTAACCTATTGTTTGACATTGTCCTTGCTCAGAACAACCTCATAATTTAATTCTAATGCTATTTATTAACCTGAGCAGTGCTTCCAAAAGCCAAAATGTGACAGTATGTACAGTCCATCAAAAACTTGGGTTTTCTACTGACCCTAGCTACTCTGCAGTCCTACTTCCTCCTCAGCATGTAGTTCTCCACTTGCAAGGGTTCTCCTTGTGCATGGGTCTCTGACCTGAAGCCCTCAGTCTTGCATGGATTGTAGGATACATGCTTCGGGCCAAGTCTGATGAATGAAAACCACCTTTTCTCTATTCCAGCATCAGGGAGGTAAAACCAAGACAAGCTTAATTTGAAAGCAGGAAGTGTAGCTCACCTCAAGGACATCAAAATGAAGAGCAGTAGTTATTCACTGCACCACTTCAGCCAGGACGTTTAACCTGTTTTATTTTAAGTACTCTCCATCCTTTCGGTATAGAGCTGAAGTGTCTTTGCTGGCAATGTGTACATACAGGGAATCCTAAGGCACAAAACCTCCTAAAAGGAGGGAGAAGAAAGAAAGTCTTCCTCAGTCAATCACTGCTATAGGAACACAAAAGGAAGGAGTAAGCATTATTTAACATGAGGTGAAGGTGGCAACTTACAACATTAGCAGGAGGATGCTGCTGCTTCTCTGTGCTCCAGGGTCTACTAAACTTATTAGGTAGGCATCACCACACTAAGAGAAGCTTTTATTTAACTTTTACATGATTGTACAAGAGATGTGTGGCATTATTTCATGGCAAAAAAACCAGTACTGTCAAGACGTTATCATTCCTGACCAGACAGGAATATCTGCAGGGCAATATTTACTCAGAACAGCCAATGATCATGGGCTTAATTTAAGTAAGGGCAAGTATAGGTAAAACCTTCAGTATCCATATCCCAGTTAAGTGCTCTAATCATTAGATCCTTGACTGCTCAGAGGGGGGTTTTGACTTAGAGCTTGGAAAGGCAGTCAACTTCAAGCTATTGTGGGCTGTCACCACTAGAATTATGAAACACAGCAGGTAGCCCACCACTATGTCCTCTGTGACAGCAGCTACATTTACATGTGGAAGTGTTCAGGAAACATTCATGGAGAGAGGTGCTTTTGTTTGGAAAAAGCTTTTTTACATCATGCAGTAGTTATGTGAAAATATATTAACAGAATTAAGGTTATGCCTTTTTTTTTTTGGTAAAAAGCTTTGTAGTTTTCCTAGGCACTAATGCAACTTGACAGCTTTTTCAGAACAAAATTTTCACAAAATAAAAGCTTTCTGGAATGGAAGAAAAAAGGTTTTTACATGCCTGGCCATGAACTCTACATTTTTTGGAATTTTATCCTAAAGCAAGCACCTACAGTGGGTATCGAATGTACAAATCTAAGCTTTCCTCTCTTCTCTGACTTCCTTTGTCCAAGGGAAGAGAGGACAAGAATAAATGAGAACCTTTGGCTAAATATATGAATACCAACTTCCTCTGAAGGCTAATATCCAATTTCCTTATATAGTTCTTTTTGCTTTAGACCACTGGTTTGACCAAACAAGACAGTAAAATGGAGTTGTGATAGGAAGTTATATTCACACAGGGATGGAATTTTAAAATTTTATTTATTTTTTATAGAAATGGAGAAAAACTCAGTAACTTCTGCAATATCATTTGATAGGACAGAAGGGCAGAACAGCATTCATGGGTCCTATTTCAAGTTCTGCCACTGATTTCCTTTTCTGACTTTAGCTAATTCCTTCTATTTCTTTCTGTATCTCAAGTTTCTTCTTGTACAAGATGGATTGAAGCCAGTATTGCCTATGTGCAAAGGTAAGGGGAAAGTGAATCCATGTTCAACATGCTCTAAGGACCTGGGGGAGATAATTAGGAACTCCAAAAAGCATGACAGCTTCAAACAGAATGACAATATCTTAAGATGCTTAAAATGGTAAATTATGCATTGTTAAAGCATTATCAGTTTCAATAACATTTAGAACATACCAAATCAGAGGTTTTCTTAAGGTTTTTTTTTTTTTTGTAGTTTTGAAGAAGCTTCTTGAGTTACATGACAGCTCTTGTTTTGCCAGAAAAACCGCACTGGATCGCTACAGCCTGGAGAAGGCGGGATTCACCCACATCCTCAACGCGGCCCACGGGCAGCGCAACGTGGACACGGGACCGCAGTATTACAACAGCATGACCGTGGAGTACCATGGTGTGGAAGCAGATGATCTCCCCACTTTCAACCTCAGCCAGTTCTTTTATTCGGCTTCCAAATTCATTGATAATGCACTTCAGGATGAAAGAAGTAAGGAGGGTGCTGAAAATGGTTCAAACCGGTATAATATTTACCACAGCTAATTAAAAGCATAGTTCCATGGCATTCAACCTTGCAGGAATGAAACAAGTCCAATACATTTAACAGAGACAATAAAACTAGTAGTAGGGAACTGGTTTAAGAGAAGGCAGTGATGTATTTAGGACCCTTCTCACTAATACCATCCCAAGCACTTTTGTGAAAGTTCTCATCACAGCTTGTATCAAGGGGTCCTGCCTGACAGATTTTTTTGTTGTTTTGATTTCTTCAAAAACACGTCAGACAACTGGAAATTGCCTAGGTGCCATGAACATGCTGTCTTTCCCACCTTTTCCTAATTAGTCCCTGTCAAGACAGGTTTAATGAACATTAGTTGCATAGTGGTGGGAGTAGAACACAAGTGGTCTCAGACATTCCATGCCATCATTCCATCAAAGCTTCACGCTTTGCACCATTAGATTCTCTCTGTAAATATAGAGACCACCCCTCCTACCTGACCATCAGATCTACCCCAACCTGTAACATGTATTTCTCTGCCATCTTCAAAGCAGCAGGGAACTGATACAGCTCTGAGAGCAGTAAACTAGAAATGTTTCATTAAAGTATTTGTAATTTCTCAGCTTGATTACTACAATTCATTATTTGCTGATCTCCAGCAGTGTTCTATCAGAAAGCTTTACACTGATGTGAAGTGCTGCAGCCTAGGCCTCACACTGACTTTCAATATTACTCCTACTCCTTCCCCTCACATACTTGTAAAAAAAATCTCAGCAGGATATTTTAGCAGAAACCAGTTGAGAAACTTAAAACTTTCCTGCTGACCTACAGAGACCTTAATATCAGAGGGTCACATATCAAGTTTCTGTTCTTGGCTGTCTAGATCAGCTGCAGGCAGTTACTACCTGACTTGCTTCCAATAGCCAGCCAGGTCTTTACAATTTTACCCTTTCAACAAGTACAGTCCACACAACAGTCCCTTCCCTTGCTCAGGAGAAAACTTTGAAAGCAGATCAGTTTTAAAAATCAAAGTCCTAATAGCAGGAGAAACTGTTTCAGGAGCTTACTTGCTTCTGAAGAAAGATACCCAGCATTTTAAAAAAATGTGTCTGAAGCACAGTCTTTGGAAAGCAGAGGATAACTAGCACACACCCATGTCTAGCTGTGGCTGGAGGCCAGAGGTCAGTGTCAGACTGGAGTAGCTGGAATAAGAAATGCAGAATTCCTCATTCCCACCACCCTCCTGTTCCCATAAGACTTCAGTCTGCTGCACTGAGGTAAGGAAACAAGCACAAGGGAAGCAGCAAGGGCAAGAAAAAAAGCCTTGCTTCCCAATAAATATTGTAGGGGGAAAGGATGAGATGGGAGGGATATTCACCTTTTTGTTTCAAAACCACATCAAAGTCCAGGAAGTCCTGAGACAGTAGCAAGCACCAGCCTGGAACACAAAGCCAAACTGAAGACCAACAGGGTGAACAAACAAAACAAATCAAACAAAAATATCTGCACTCAAGTAGATACTACAGATGGCAGTGATTTCTGTAGCTGTAGTAATTTCTGCCACATTCAAATGGCTTTTAAACAAGTCAGCTAGGATCTTTTCTGATTAAGACCTACTGTAACACTCATGAAGAAAAAGAGCAAGCTCTTAGCTTTCTCAGAGGGAAAAGTAAAATGTATTATGTACACCTCTTATCCCAGCCAGAGACATGTGTGAAGACACTATGCTTGGCCCAGGAAGACAGTGAAGTTTAAAGCATGACAAGAACTTTCCAATACATATTCACAGAATAGAATGACTCCAGAAGCTAGACTAAAGTGTGGACTGATGCCTCCAATGGAAGAAAAGACTACAGGTACTTAGTGCTCTCCTCCAGCAACATCAATGTGTTATTTGTGAATGCACGTCTAGTGCAGAAAGGTGTTCTGCATTTCAAGTGCCAAATGAACAGGCTAGGCTATATTTTGTACACCTTCCTGACTGACAAAGAGCATCCAGATTCCTGAACAGGATTTTGCGTGAAGTACCCAAGCACCTGTCTGCAGTGGTAATGACATGGGACTTCAGTGTGTGGTGCTAAAATACTTCTGATCAGTAACGCCTTTGCATTGCTTTGCTGCTTTGTATTAGAACTCAGCAAATGCAGAGAGGGGAAAGGGGGAGAAAGGAAAAATCCTCAGCTTGTGTGACCATGTGTTAATGAATTTACTCTGGCTGTATCACGTTCTGGCTGTATCTGGGGTATGACCTTCAGCCAAATGATCAGATTCATTGAATAGATGTCTTCAGATAATGATTTTTGCTGGGAAGATGCTCAACAGTCAGTGCTGTTGAAACAAGTTGTCATTCTAACGAAGAAGGCCCTCTGAAACAGACCAGAAAGCTTGGCAATTTGGATGCTGTCAAAACAGTCCTAATTCTGACTTAACATTTAAAATGTTCAGGATGATGAAGAAACTCCCTGATCAGAATAATATTTGTAGGGTTTAAGCATGGGCTGATGGACATAAGAACAGTTATAAGAGTAAGATTTAGAGACAAACTCTAATGAGTCACAATTATGCATGCTGTCATTCAGCTGGGCATAAAGCTTTCCCAAAACATGCAATTCAGACCATAGAACAGCTAAAAATTTTTATCAGTGAGGCCTGTATAACATGAAAGGAAGACATTCTTTTAAGAATTTTTTAGGTTTCCTACTAAGCTACAGATTTAATACTCATTCCCTTGAAATTTTAGTTCCTCAAAATGTAGTATAGAGGGGAATGGCATTTTCGCTTCACATTAAAATGTCTGGGGAAAATACACTAAAGACAGAGATTTTAAAGAAAGCTAAGTGGGAAGAAACATATGAGAAAATTACAAAGACCTGAGGCTTTTGACCAAAGACCTCAACATTCTTGGTCCAAATGATTCTGGAAAAGTAGAATTTGCATCTACACAAATTTTCAAGAAACACAAACCCCAAGTCAAGTGAACAAAGTATTTCAGAGATCTCACCACTCAGCAGACCTCTGTCTCTGTGCACTGATACTGCATATTCTGGCACACCTTGAAGATAAAAGTGGTCAGAACCCAACACTGCAAGAGCAGACTCCCTTTTGGGGAATGAGGGTTCAGAGTGTCCTTATATTAGAATGGAAGAGACTACAAAATAGTACAGAAGGGACGTGGCTCTGCAGAAGAGTGTCAGTGTTCTGCTGTAACAGGCAGTTGGCTCTTGACTATTCACACACAGCCAAGGACAGACTTCCTTTTCTGCAAACCAGTGGACACTTCAGAAGATTGTACAGCCATTTTTTGCCTTTGTTAACACAATAAGAAACGGTATTTTCTCCTAGGTCTCCTCCATTTGCCACCCACACAAAGCAAAGCTTTCCTTGTCCCATCATGTATTTTATCACCTCAACAGCAACAGATTTACAAGGTGGGAAGCACTAAAGAGAAGCACTGAAGGGCTAAACAAATGCGTCTTTTCATCCACTTCAAATATTTGCAGTAATAATAGAATGGATTATCATTTTCCAGGAGAGGAAGAGGCACTTTTAGTTATCAGAAGGACTGGAATTTTGCCAAGATGCCTCAAAGACTATCTGCTGGGATTAGGATGCAGACTGTAACCATTAATCCTTTAGTGTTGGCAGTTCTTGATGCATCCATTACACAGCAATGCTACTTGTGCCAAGGCACCCTCTTGTGCCTGGAAGCAAAGGAGTTAACAGGCAGGAGCCATGGCTTTGCACCCAGCACTTCTCACTAGGCATAGCTGACAGAGATAAACTATTATTGGCCCTGATAGCACAGTTTTTATTTTTTTCTCCTGTGGCAATTCTGCTTAGCAGGGTGTTAGAGAGTGTGCTCCAAATCTACTTCCTTCAGCAGTTCAGCCTTTTCTGAGACCCCCTTGAGGGCTTTGAATCATTTTTGGAAATCTTTTGAAGTGTTTCAAAACCTGTCAATCAGACCTGAGCCCACTTACTGTTCTCTTCCTCCACCTCCCCCAGATACTGCTAACAGGGAAGGCTCCACTTTGACTTACAACTTTGTTACTATCCAAAGCCAATGACTTTCTACCTCTGGAAGTCCTAAGTTAAGCCAGGCAGTGTCACAGAGTTAAACTGTAGCATGTTTATTCAGAGGTGAAAACTCTTGGCAAAGACTGCACTCACAGGCTATGAGACAGGCTCCTACTGCAAGGAGATGATCATATTAGAACACCCAGATGATGGTGGTGGTAAAACATTATTTGCATTCAACACAACAGGGTGCCAGCCAGAAACTTCTACAGAAGCTTTTCTATATAGTGTAAGGGGTGGTGTCTTTCCACCCCCCGGTTATATCCCTATGGCCTTTTTTATCCTCTGCCCTCCAAAACTGGCATCAAGTGATGATCTCAAAGGACATTATTGCCAGAACAAAAAACCAAAATCAGATTTGGTTACTTTTTGTGTCTAGTTAGAACTGAGAAAGGCACCCCCCATACATTCCATTTATTGTCATGGAAGGATGGTCTGAGAACACACCAAACCCTCCCACACCCTTGTGCTTCGGCTATTATTCCCAAACACAGAATTACATACACACTGTTTGTGAGGCATGTAAGTCAAAGCTGCAGCAGGGCTTGCTATGGTACTCAATGCAGCCCCCAGGCCTTCTCTGCAAGCTTTGTCCACAAATAAAATGATATTTGGTGCAGGATTAAATGGATCAGCCCTATTGTAGATGGTGTTCAGCTGTAAGATTTTTCACACAAGAGAAAACTGAGGCTGTAAGAGAGGCTTATCGAGTGCTGCAAGGGTAGTCAAACACCAAAGAGAGCAGGGGCACTACAGAAACCTTCACTGTCAAGAGGAAAGGATCACCCAGTGTCAGCTCTGATGGTGTCCCTCTGTTTCCACAGGCAAGGTGCTGGTTCACTGTGCCATGGGCCGCAGCCGCTCTGCCACACTGGTCTTGGCTTACCTGATGATTTACAAGAACATGACAGTGGTGGATGCCATTGAGCAAGTGTCAAGGCACCGCTGCATCTTGCCAAACCGGGGCTTCTTGAAACAGCTGAGAGAACTGGACATAGCGCTGGCACTGCAGAGGAGGAACAGCAAGAACAGCCTAGCACCTGCTGAGCAGCAGAACAGCACCACCATCTAGCACTGTCCTGGCACGGCTGTGCTACTGGAAAAGAAAACTCCATAAAAGGAGGGGAGGGGAAGGTGTAGTTAATTACAGAGTCACAAGGATCATTTTTTATTTGCTAGAAAAAAAAACCCAAAGTCATTTCAAATACAATGTCAAGATGAGAAAGAAGGGAAACCAAATTTGAAACTCCTCATCTTAGAAAGTTCCAGCCTTAGCAGAATTCTTTGTTACATCAACAAATAAGTTTTTCTCTCTGCAAAAAACTCCCAAACATTTACAACACAAAAGCAAGCATAACTTAAAACTCTCTTCTAGCTAAGTATCCCCAAATCATGATCCTAACTCAAGCCCACAGCCTTTAATGGAGTGCAGATAGCACTCCTGAAGAAATCTTGCAGGAAAAACACTGAATTGTTTAGTCCAGAGTCCTGAAGGGTTTCACAGGAGTTTGTCTTTTTGTGCTGTTTCCTGGCAATTTTATTTCTTTTTTCACAGTGATAATCCAGGGCAGCACAGCAGTTAGAAAGCCTCTACATGAGAATCAACTACACCATGAGCATTTGCTTCACAGGCAGGAATTCTGTATCAAATGATAAACTAAAAACTAACAAATATCTGTAATGTTTGCCCTTTGTCAAGCTACAGTTGTCTTCTTTCTTGTATCCTGCATGAAAGCTTGATGACTGCTGTAACTGAAAGAGGATTTGTCATCGATTCACATGCATAATTGATCACCCTCAGCACTACAGAAAATTGCCAGGGCCATTCTTTCTATTTACCATGCTGATAAAAAAATGGAGTTTGTTTCCATCAACCACCCTTCCAGATGGACAAACTAAACAGATTATAAAACTGAGAGACACAGACAGTGATCTAACATGGAAGATAAGTACCTTTAGCAGTCCTTCATTTCTGCTTATATCAGAGATTCTTACACTGTTAGTAAAAAACTGGTTGCATTTTGCCCACTGCTAGGGGATCAGGCAGCCTGAGCGTAACAACACTTACCATTCCTGTCTTTGCTAAGGGGCTGAGTGCAGCTTCCAGGAGAAGTGGCATTAGGCAGCTTCCAGATGTCCTGCTCCAAAGACAAGTATCTTTCCTAGAACCAGGTCTTGCCTGAAGGACTCTGCTGGCACAGCTGTGCCAATTAAGCAGTTCTGAAGTAAACATATTTTTCATTTACTTCCCAGCTTTTTTTGCCTACTGTTCTCCTAGAACTAATGAGACTAAATCAGAAAAGCAGAGCTTCTAGAACATGTGACTTCCACAAAGTGAGGCAACTCTTGCAAGCTGCTAATCAGCTGCTTCACAAGTGTCAGCACCAACTCCAGCTACAAGCCAGTTCTGCAGGAAACACACACACTGGACAAGGCAAGTTGATTTCCTTCTTGCCCACCACGAGTGGCACGGAGCATTCTGTAAGAGTGCATGCCTCCTGACTTTTACAAGAATCATCTACTGCAATTCTGTGAAGAATTTTTTGAACACAGTAAAAGCAAGAGCTCATTTCCCTCTGGGATAGTGCTAGAGCACACAGTCAGAACTGACACTGCAAGGTGCATACAAGACAGAGAACAAGAACATCTGTCAATGAAAAAACAACCTTCTTATTTATCAGAAATTTTAGTGCCATAATGCCATTCACGGCTAAACAGTTGTTATGGGAAAAGATGTAGAATAGTCCCTTGTCCTCCTGAAAGGAATTAAATTCTGAAATAACAAGATTATATTGGAAACTTGCCTGCTGTGCATACACTATGCATCATTTCCCAACCAACTCTTAACCCATATATTGTAAATACAGAATTTTAGCAATATGCTGGAGTCAGGATGCTGTTTCAGCTTAGCAAATATCTGAAATGCTAAGGTTTGATTTGCTTGTATGTTACAGGCTTCAAAACTTGAAACTGAACAGCAGCAGATAAAGACCCAGGTGCCTTTTTCACTCACTGTGAAGTTACACAAATGAAAAATCACAAGACATAAAGCTAAGCACACCTGAAGGCTGCACATAACTACATCGAGTTCCACTTTCCTTTTCGTAAGCATAAAATGGCAAGTTACTTTGTAAAGATGAAATCAGAGTTTAAGTACTAAGAATACTCTCTGCTTTCAATCAACAAATTTGACAATTTAAGGGCATGAACCCAAATCTTTGTTGTATGGTGCTCTCCTTATCAGATGTTCTGAACTCCTAAAACACAAGTTACTCCAGATTACCATTTGATCAGCAACTTAAGCTCTCATTCTCATTCACTATCTTAGACTGCTGCTCCATTGTATTAAAACTCAACAGGTCATGCACGTGAATCTGTAGTATCAATTTCTTGATTTGGTACCACCACACAGTAATGGTTTATTTAAAGAAATACACATTTCTTTGACTTTAAGATAAATGAAATATTACCTTTAAAGCTGTTTAATATACTGGAATGGGGACAGTTTTCAGTCAAGATGGCCACTCCGTTCACCTTAGCTAGTAACCTTACTGCAGTGACAGTGGCAACATTCATATTAGAAGCATTCTGAAAAATTATTACAGGGACTTTTTCTGGTGCAGGTTCACACATCCCAAATTTGAATTTGTCCACTCATGAGATCCACATATAGACAGCCTTCTTGTCTTTAACAGACCTTCTATTGCTACATGAGAAGTGCTCATCTCTAAGTATGTTTGTGTGTGCCCACATACACGCATATACACAGAACCCATAGACTTAATGCAGAATTTGCATCATCTTGTCACCCAGCGACATTGACAAAGGAAGATATTACAATTCTATCATGAAAATACAGTTCAAACACCATGTCTGTTACTATCATATATCCTTTTATATATATATATTCACATCTTCTGTAGGAAAGAAGTTTCATACATTAAATATTGACAACCTCATAAGGTATTAAATACATATTTATTAAATATTTTATTAAGATTATTAAAAATAATAATCTTAGGTATTCTTTATTTTCACAAGGTGTATGCAATTATGATGAGTAACCTACACTTAAGCTCTAAACAGCCTAATCCAAACCCCACCAACTGTAATGGGCTTTAGATCAAGCACATGAGAGCACTGTAACAAACACTGTTTCAGGAGGTAATTCCCATGCAACATCAAACTATGACAAGACACAAGAGGCTAAAAATGGCTCATCATAATTTATTTTATGTTAAAATGTACAGCTTGGGGGAGGGGGGTGTAGTTTTTTGCAGTTTTTATTTTTGTTGCTTGGTCGGGTCTTTGTGGGTATTTTTTTAAGTGACTGACTAAAAAGATAACAGATAAATACAAGAGTGTCACTGGGTCCTATTTTTACATGTATCAAGCCTCTTCTGTTCGGCCCTTACAGTCACTCTGTACAGGTACAAAGGCTACAAAAAAGGAAGCAATATAAACAGACACAAATAACTTTTGCCTTTTTACATGCGATCTGTAAGCTTAGTTTGCGCTATTCACACGCTACTGCTCTATTTTTTCCCTTAAAAAATAACTCCAATATTTTATAAAGATAGAAAAATCTACAGATGGAATGAAAATGTAAAGTTAGAGGCATTTCCATAAAATAGCAACTTTACACCAAATTCACTACTTTTTTTTTTAAATCCTGCCAAGTATTTGGACATATACGAAAATGTTTCAAAACTTGACAAATAAACACTGAGATGTTTCAATCAACAAAAAAACATAAGTTTTTATAAAACAGAAAGCTGCCTTTTTTCCTACCCAGCCCCAAAGAAACTGGTCACAAAAATGGAAAAGAGTCTCAACTTTACACTAAACATACAGCAATAAAACCCTTTGAACTAACCAAAATGTGAATAGCTTTTGCAGCTTTTTTTATTATTTTTACAAGTTTTATAATTAACAAAAATATAGTTCTGGTTTTTTTACCCCTCAAACTAGGGTAACCTAATCAAGGCAAAAAAATTAAGAAATGGCTTACTGTTAAGCACAACACTTGTACAGTACTACAAAATGCACTGTCACTAACAAAGACATTAGCGGCATGCAGAAGTGTCACCTTCAGAAACAAAATAATACAATAAAAGAACTGCTAAAAGGCATTTACATGTGGGGAAAGGAGAGAGAAAAAGCTCATGATCCAGTACTGTCTGATAGTTTTGGAGTCTATTTATCCACATTTTTAATGGGAGCAGGCACATAAAATGGCTCTGAACCATCAGCTGCTGTGTAATTGCAGTTCATAGAAAGAGTTCTTCCTTTCCAGAGAACTTCAAGCTCAATGAAATAAACAAAAAATGTAAAACCACCTAATTCCCTCCAAAGAGAAGTTAAATCTCACAATGTTAAAAAAATAAACAAAAAACCCCAAAATGGAACAAAACAAAACCAAAGGGAAAAAAAAAAAAAGAAAAAAACCCAACTAAGCATGAAATAAAGAAAAACTTGTATAAGGCTTTCTGCTGCATACAGCTTTTAAATGGTGCCAACAAATGTTTTTGCATTCACACCAATTGCTGGTTTTGAAATCGTACTCTCCAAAGGTATTTGTGCAGATCAATCCCATACGCCAGTTTGGTAGCGTCTCTCCCACGGGCCTACCTTCTCATGTAGGATCCATTGAGAGACTGTTTGGACATGCCTGTGTTCATGTAGCCGTGGTGGCCCGGAGGAGTGTACATCATGTTACTGTGGGGTGCTGTCTGCATTGGCTGCTGTGCATATGGCTGAGTTCCCATCATTCCCATCTGCATCTGCATAGGGTACTGAGGGGTTTGATTCATATACCCATGATTACTGTGATACCCACTATTCATCATTGGCTGGGACATACTGTAACCATTCATAGCATTAAGGGTATTCATATTCATGTTCACTGAATTGACATTATAAGCAGGGGCTGGCATCAAATTTACACTCATGTTCATGCCACGCTGCATCGTTAAGGTCCGTGCGGGCCCTTGCATGGCCACAGTCTGTGAAGCTCGCCCATAAATTTGGGGCTGATGGGCTGCAGCAGCAGGTGGCAGAGGTGTGGATTTGGTTCTTACAGAGACGTGACCTTTGCTGGCCATCTGAGTCTGCAGTCTTTGGGTGTGGGATATTCCAATATTCGATGAAGTCATATTACGCTGCAAAAGGGGAGGTGGCAAATTCATGGGAGGAGGAGTAAGGTTGGGGGGAGGGGTCATAGTAGCCTGTGCTTGGGGTCCTCCGGGAACAGCATGTGGAGACTGGGAAAGCTGAACAAGCCCTGTGTTACTTAAGGGGGCAGACAAAGAGGCACTGTTTGCATAGGAAGTTACAGCAGCTGAATGGCTGTAAGGCAAAGAATGATCCATAAGCGTATTAGTTAACTGTTGCAGTTTAGCAAGGCTGAAGGTGGCAGATGGCTGTGAGTAATGCCCTGCTCCAAATTCACTCTGCCCCATTCTTTCATATAATCCAATGTTGGCATTGCTAGTCTCGGGGATTTCAGTCAACTGCATAGGTGGAGTGAAATTAGCAGCCATGCTGCACTGGGATAACTGTTGGTTGCCGCTCGGAGGCCTTTCAACAACACAACCTTGGGGAGATTTTACGTTACAAGTGGGAGGAGAATTGATGTTTGCTTGTTGCATCATACTGCAGCTTCCATTAATGTTAGATATCTGCTGGGTCACTGCACAGCTACTCTGTGTTAGGTTACTAGACGTAAGGCTGCTGTATGAGCAACTGTTTTGAGAAGAGTTGTTTCCACAGATACTACTGCCCATCGTAGAATCGTAACTGCTTGGGTTTTCATAGTTTTCTGTTGTGCTCTCGATACTTCCTAAGTCACTAAACCCACTATCTACAACTTGCTGTGAATGATCAGAAACTGAGGGAACATCCATCATTGGGCTGGTCTCCATGTTCTGCAGAGACGGCACAGAAATGGCACTTTGATCTGGGCTGATCTGAGCATAGCTGTTCTCTAAAGGAGCAACATTTGGACTATTAACAGAACGAACTGACTGGCTGGGATGAGAATGCACAGATGAAACTGGGCTGCTGTGGTCAGACTGCTGACAGTCATCCAGTGTGGTCATCTGGGGACTTTGGTCGTTGTGGGCATAGTTCTGCAAACTTCTACAGGCCTCTTGAGTCTCTGCACAGTCCTGAAATGTATCTTCATGTTCACTTGTTTCTTGGGTTAGAGACTGTACTGCCTGAACGGTCTCTGAGTCAATCTCCATGGTCTCAGTACTTTCTCCCTTGAAATCGGAATGTAATTCTTCACCAGCTTTTTGGTCCTGGTTGTTGTCTGCATGATCATCATCAGATTCAGGCACTGGGTCTGAATCTGTAGCAAGTTCTTTCTGGTCACTTGCACACTGATCAGCTGCAAGGTCAACACCACAATCCATTAACTCCTCTTGATTTGAATTACCAGTTTGAACATTTACGTCTAAAAAAGATTGCTGAGTTTCCAGCATTTCTTTGAAAGCTTCACCAGGCAATTCCTCTTTCTCCACTTCTGTTGAACCCATGTGACTATCATCTTCGTCATCTGCATCATGATCCTCATTGTGAGACGGTTCTTCATCCTCCTCCTCCTCTTCCTCCTGATCATCCAAATGCACAGACTCCTCTTTCTGCACAAAAGCTTCTTCTGCTTTGTCTTTTTCTTGATCTTTTGAATTGATTCCATCTTCCTCTATGCTCCTTTCTTCCTCCCCAGCTTTCATAGTATCATTTTCTTGTTTTTCAAAGGGTTCACTGGGTGGATGCAGAGGTTCAGGTTCTACTTCTTTCACCTCATTATCTGGTGGTGGCAGTGCTTCAGCTGGTTCTTTAACAGCTTCCTCTGTAACGGCAGGAACTGAACAGGGCTTGTCTTCAGCTACTTCCTTCTGTTCTTCCACCAGCACCTGATAGTCAGGCTCCATGGGAGTCTCAGGTGGAGTGTACAAATTAAGCTTAAAGCCAGGTTTTCTTTCTTTGCTTTGTCTCCATTTAGATGGACCACGTTTAACTCCTTTGGGCCAACCCTGCTTACTCTTTAAAGGTTCAAGATTGTCTTTAGTGTTTTCTTCCAACACAGCTACATCCTCTGTATTATCTTTGGGAGTTAATAGAGACAAAAAAAAAAAAAAAAAAAGTCTTAGCTTGCAGACTAATCAATATTTTCCAATATAAACTTGAAAATAATTTATAAACTCAAAATGTATTCAGAAAGCATGAAACAAGAGTTATAAACAGGTCTCAAAACACAGTAGAACAATGCAGTATCTACAGCTCAAACACACTACACAGATATGTTATGGTTTGGTGGTCTTTTAACAGACACTATCAGAACCACCATTTATACATTAGAAAAATCCCAGAGATTTAAATGACAGGATATGTAAACTAAAGCAAATACTGTCCAAATATTTGACTTTCCACCTTCGGTTTTAGAATAGAAGTATTCCTTCACTTTATATAGACATTGATCTAACACACATTCATCTTTTTTGACAGTAATGACACGAAAGTCTTGAGTTTCCTCTTTGACCATTCTGGAGGACAAGCCATAAAAAATATATAATCATGCTTTAATACCAATACTGAACAAAGGTGGTTCATTCTAGTACTTTCTCATGGGCAACATCTCATAACATGGTTCACAAGAGACGATAGAAGGCAAAAGATAATTAAAATTACACACAGAGTGCATCAGAACACTAAACTAATCCAGTGACTAAAAAAAAGGACCTAAACACGTTCACATCTTTCCTTTCTCCCCAGATACCACTTACACGTTACTCCAGAAAAAAAGAAAATTATCAAGACATAACATGTTGCACTTGGGAGTGTAATGGCTTCGGTGATACTTCTGCGTTGTGATGACATGGTCCATGGGCAAATAAAAAACATCATTCTAATTAAAACAGTGCAAACCTGACCACTGGGACAGAGCTGGAACTTGCTACTACTAGTTTAAATAGTTTCTCTTGAGAAGCTGGAAAAAGTGGTAATATTATAATATCCCACAACACACAAGAGCTGTTGGAAATAGAAATCAGCCCACGATCCCTCAGTTGAGGACTGCAAGGATGGAACTTCCCATGCAATTACAAAAACACTGAAGTAGTAGCTACTGGCTTCTTAGAGAAAATACACAGACCTGAGAGTCTAGTTATTAATTTTGGAGTTAAAACTCATAAGCGTAATTTGAGGGCCAGGAGGTCAAGGGAAGAGTGCACATTCAGAACAGCTCATGAGTAGTTTAACTATCCATCCATTAACTTTTCTGACAGGAAATATCCTTGAAATCAAACTAGAAAAGCAGCTTTGAAAGGACACAGTTAAAACTGTCTCTTTTGTGGGGAAATAAAACACGATACTAGTGCTGAGGATATATTATGCTACAGAAGCACCAAACATTTCACTGAATTACCAACAATACTGAATAGAAAGATATTTGTATAAATCAAATGTTACTTTTTGCTTGTATCCTTTACCACTGACACAAAAACTATATTGGACAATATTCCAGTGATACCCTTTGCACTGTTGAGTATGAAATGCCTTGCTGTAGGGACATAGAAGTTGTTTTTGATAATATGACAAGAACTTCAATGCCTCAGGCTGGGTAAGATTTGTTTCCTGAACACAAAAAGCAAATTATTTTAATAATAACAACAGCTAAATACATCTCATTTAAAATTTCCAGATGCATGACAAAAATATTTCTTTTGAACGCAACCCAACAAAATTATTTTTGTGAAGATATGAGAACATTTTAAGTTTACCTGTACAATTTTCATCACGCCTGTGACAATGAGTATCTTTCTCCTCCTTGTTCTGCTCTTCTTCCTCCTGTTTCTGCTGCCCAGGCTGATACTCAAAAGCTTTTCTAATCACAGGCTTCAAGTCATCGTCTTCTCCATCCATCTCACAGGTGGGCTCCAGCTGTGGCATGGGGCGCTCTTCATCAGAATTATCAAATGGCTCATTCAGCACCTCGGTAGTTTCAGAAATTGTCTCTGTTGTAACACTGCTATTTATCCTTCTGCGTTTACGGCCCCTTTTCTTTTTCAGTATGAAAGGTCTCTGAAAAATAATTCCACAAATCAAACTCTTCCTACATTCCTGTTCACTAACTGATTCTGGACATAAATTTTTGTAGAGTGAGTTCACAATAATCGATTTACTCATTCAAAAAAACACCTTATGTGGCATCAAATTCAAATGTAGACAGAACCCAAAAGTAAAATGTCTAAACAGTTAAAATAGTTACATATACAAACCTTTCTGTAAGTGAAAATGAAGACTAGAATTTTCTTCATATTGTAGTGTCTTTTACCTTCTTCTGTCAAATAGCATTCATAGCACTGTTACATAAATAGTACTTACACATTTCTCCTCTGTAGATTTATAATTCCACAACAACCTTCACAAGTACCAAAGCTTACTCTTCAACATTTCAGGTTTCTGCTATTTTTAGAAATAAGTATGTACACAGAAAAAGAGATAACATCGAAGAAGTGCACCTCAAGCATCCTACAGTTGGCTGCTATAAAAAAAAAACTATTCAAGATTTTGTTTTTCTGTTATTATACATTCTCAGAGATTTATGGTTACTTTTAAACTAAGCTCACACAGTATAACCAAACGGACAATCCAATTTCCTAATTCTCACCAGAGACACCTAAATACAAAGGCTAAGGTGAATGCTTTAAAACTTTGGGATTCTTAAGTTTACTAATTTAAGCAACTCAAAGAGTTGATTTTTTAAGGAAATTAAGAAATTAGTGCATGGCAGAACATAGCAGCAACCAGAATTTAATGTTTAAATTAGAAGAATATGAATTTTAAAAAACCCATTTGTTTTAACAACATTTCTTTTCAAAAACAGTATTCCCCTTTTAGGTGCTCCTATATTAAAAGAAAAAAACGTAAAAAGACAAACCCCACAAGCTGGACTCCATCTTAATACAAAAAAAGAAAGAACCATTAAGATATTGAACAAATACCAATGCCAAACACCAGAGGGCAATCTCTAGTTTAAAAATTAACATAAAATTCTGATTTTTTTCTTTTATGTCACTAGTATTTTACAGATCTGTAAAAAATCCAAAAGACAAAAACTGGATGGAGTGCAGAAAAGAGAGAAGTAGTTAAGCGTCCAAATAACACTTAAAGGATTAAAATAGTCTAATAAATGTTTGCAAAAAACCAGGTTGTTATTTTGATTGAAATCAGAGACAAATGACTTTGAACCGAAGCACTGAAGGAACACACCTTTCTCTTCATGGCCAGCGACTGGGGCTTTGTCAGCCGGGGAGGCGAGCTCTGTTGATTCTCGTCCCCGCCATCCTCCTCACTGCTTTCCTTAGATTGTTCTGTGCATTGCCCTCGCTCCCCCACCACGGCCACACTTTCTGGAGATCGCAAATATTTATTTTTAGATTGTACTTTTGCAGGTGATTGCCTACTATTAGTTCTTGTGGAGAACATTTCTTGCTCTTCCTTTTCCCAGCAGCTAGCTTGTTCCATAAGACGCTCAGCCTGAAGGGTTGAGGTTAAAATAACAGGTCACTGAAACAGCATTTACTTTGCCATATCCTTTACATTCAGCTAAATAGTTAAAATAAGTCAACCCTGATTAGCACTGCTAGCTAACCTAGCAACAACATTTCAGCTGAATCATCTAGTTGTTCCTTTACAACAGTTAACAGATAACAAACCAAAGAAGATTGCATTTCATGGGATATTTAGCACTATTAATGATGCAGCGAATTGATTTAAGTCCTTTAGCACTACATTACATGCCCACTGACTGGATCACTTTGAGCAAGTTGAGAACACAAAGAATCGATTGAAAGAGCAGCCCCTGAGCTCTGCACCAAATTTGATCTGATTACATGCTCTTTGACTACCTCAAGAGTGATAAATACAGCTCCATGACAAGCGATTCACATTTTAAGTTTTCATATGCATCCCCCCAAAGTTACCATGTGTTGCTGCGAAGCTTCCAAAAATTCTGCATCACAATAGCAATATGTAGTGGTCAAAGCTAAATCTGCTCTATTTAAGACAATCTAATGTTGAATATTCAGAGTTATGAAAGCCAAAGGAAGAGAATTCAGAAGATATCTCTGATATTACCTCCTTTTCTGCTTCCCTTTCTTCTTCAGAAACTGCAGCATTAGAAACTAACAAAGGAGTCCATCTCAAGCTTTCGGGATCTACTTCATTGATACGTGGATTTGCTTTCAGTTTCTCCATATGACTTGAAATCAGCTTTTCCCTTCTAATAATTACAAATCTACAATCAAATAAACAGTAATGTAATTTAGAAAGGGACCACATGGAACAGCCTTTCTATAGTTGACATCCTTTTGCAAAACAACCTGTGAAAAAATATGGGCAAATGAAAGGATCCATCAAACTAAAAATACCAGCTTACACACAGTGCTAACATCCCTACACCACTGACTGTTTACTGAGAGGAAGTGAAGGAACAACAGTTTATGAAGTGAAAGCTCAATACTAACCATCACAAGGGTAACAGAAAACAAAGTCAAGGTTTTATAGTTGACTACCCTAAACCTAATTCAAGAGGTTTAGTGTTGGCACTTAAATCACTGTCAGAACAATTTCTAATTTCAATATTACATACAAACATAGATAGAAAACTCTGTGGATCATCAAGTCAAGAGTGAGAAAGTCATAATGTTACAGCTGAAGACAAAACCAAAGGTTTTCTAACAAAGCAAAAAAATACACTTTAGTCCTGCACTAATGAAATACGACTTTCCAATTACTATGAAGTGGCATTTCAAAAGTAGGTAAAGACTAATAAGATAGCACAGTATGCTAATATATTAGCACATATCCCATCAAACTCCCCTGTTACAAAGAGCTATCTGAACAGCAAGGATTAGCTAAATTTCAAGCACTTTAAAAATCAGGTTGGTGAAGTAACAACATTCTGTCAGTGAAAAAACAAAATTTAAAATAAGAAATCAGATCGAGAACCCTTTTCCAGAATTGTGACAAACTTCTACTTCACTACATATGCAAAAAATTTCCCTTAAAGTACATTTGTCCTCAGGTTGTCCATAACTAAGTACTCCAGAAGAGGTTTAAGGCAATGCCAGCACGCCTCTTACTACTCTCATACTTGTCATTTGAATACTAGTGCTGGGTCACATAAAAATTACTGAGGCTGAACTTTTTCTGATTTTAATTTTACTGTTTTGGCAGGCCAGTGTTTGTAAGGCAGCTTTGCTTAATTATTAAGTTTCTATGATTGGAATATCCAGAAAGAATGAAGATCATCTTCAGAAACACAAATACCATTGAAAGCCATTTAAGACATTTTAAGGAAAGAAACAGACCAAGCAAGAACAACAACCCAGAAAATTCTAAATACCCATCAAGAGCATGAAGAAAGAAGATATTCACAATACAGGAACTCACCTTCTCAGTGCACTGACTTTGAACATTGATCATGACATTAAATAGAAACTTGTATTACCAGTACCTTGAGCAGGAGCACTTTGTGTAGAGCTGATCTGATCCCATGGTTTACATGAATTCAGCAATGATTGAAACAGGAGGTGTGGAAAGAGAGACTGCCACCCACAAACACCGTTTTTTTCTCTTACTGGTATTCAAAGTGAAATATTTGCACAGCAAGAGCTGGGAACACTTAGGGAAGGTTATACTAAATGAAACAAAACTCTTAACTGAAAATGTTTTGAGCTGGCCACATATTTCTAATAACCATTAACATGAAAGAGCATCCAGAATATCCCCAGGAAGAAAAGCTCTGTATGTACGACCCCTCCACACTGACTTCTACAATAAGATGGTTATCATTCATTTTAAAGTCAAACTTTTATACAGACATTTTTCACATCAACTGTTTTGTAAGTAAAGAATGTTTCGTCTCAGTTTTTAAATTTTTTTACAAGATTCACTCACCTGTCTTCTCTTTTATCTATCATGCTATGTTGCTGCAGGGTTGTGGCAATATCGTGTGGACACATTCCAGTAGCTCGGCTCATTCCTTTGATGCTGATTTGCTTTTCATGGTGGCAGTTCAGGTATTCCAATATGACACTTTTCCAATAAGCCAAGTAGGAGAGACGACCCAGATCAGACAATGGTTTTTCAGGGGATCCTGCTTGACCCTCTCTTCTAGAAAGCAAATAACCTAGAATAAAAATAAACAGGATACTTTATGGAGATAACAAAAGCAAGGAGTTTTAATTAGCTCATAAGAAAGTTGGAATTAATACAAAAGATCATCACAGCATGACTGATTGAACTACTAGAATGTCTTGCAATTAAATAAATCCTCTCTATAAAAGAGATGAGTTTTCATCATTAAAGTGCCCTAGGAAAGACCAAATTCTTGTGAGTGACTCAGATCATATGTTATGAGAATCAAACATGAACCAAAAGCCATTTTCTAATAGTAAGGCAAGGATGAGAAGAAAAAGCCAACATGTTTTGGAACAGGTCCCGTCATACACCTTCTCCTTCAGAGCTACAACTCTCTGGTCTTTTGAGAAACATTTACATCACTGTAGCAGTACCAGTGTTACTGTTAAACGAGTTACACCACTGAAGCCAAGAATTTGCAGAAGACTCTCAAGAGGAAGTATCATGGGTAATATCTGTTAAGTCATTTTTCTTTAAGAAGCCCCAGGTGACAGAAGTTTTTGATTAAACAGCGAGAAGTTGTATTTTGGAGGTAACATAATTGACAAGATGAATTACTCAGATAATTAGTTAAGAGAAATTATTAAAAAATAATCTCCTTTAATTCACATTTAAGAACATCCATAATTCCTGCTTGCAGTCTTCAAGACAGTAACTGATCCATTATTACACAATATACCACCTTCATTTTATAGTCTATGTATGTTGTAAGTCCCTTTTAACTGTTCAGCTCTAAAAGCATTTTACAATTTAGAGTAGAACACACCTGCTTGGAGATACAAGAAGATGCCACCTGTAAAACCAATTCAGTACAGAGAAAAAAATAACACCATAAATACCAGGTATCCTTTCATCGTAATTCATCCCTCCATTATACATATTCTGCATTGTGCCTTTCCAAAAACTGCCAACAGGCCTTAAACAACTGGGTTTACAAAATGCTTCCTCCACCATAAGCACAGACATTATATTTATGGAATTACACTACTTAAAGTCATTTGGAATCCACCAAAATATACAGTTCTTGTGCCTTCCAATATTTTTAAAACACTTTTTTCCCCTCAAATTTTTCACTTTTATTATTCAAAGACAGATGTAAAACATATCCAGTACAGTCATGTCATGTTTATTAAACAAATCCTACTAACCTCTTCACAAAGTTTCTCCCAATCCAATCAGCTATACATTAAAAGTATATTATTAACAGGTTGCATAGGATAACCAGGTTTAAGAGAAGCAGTGGCTGTTTCCTTATTTTGCTGTATGGTCTACCATACACAAACCACACACAGAGGTATTTTTCTTAGATAAAACCACAAAATACACATACAAATATTTGTCTATTTACTCTGCCTGAAACATTGGTCTTCCCTTTCTTGGACACAATACCAAAGGTCCACAACTGAATTTAGAAAAATCATACACAGATATGCATCGTAGTCTAATCTCCAGTTTGCCTAAAGAAATTTACATAGAAAAGCAGGCATCAAGTGATCACAACACAGATACTGAAATAAGTAGTGTGCCTTTCATATCTATTAGCATGATTTGTGATAAAATGCCAGAGCTTCAGGAATACCATCCCACATCTGCCTACTCCTACAGAGCTACATGAAGCCTGCCTACATCGGCATGGTACCACTGCAAACTCGCAAGAAAATTTATTTTCTTTTACAGAAGAAACACTACCATAAAAATTAAGGAAATTAAGGTATTTTAGCATTTAAAGTTGCAGCATATTAACCTTTTTTAAACTAGATTATACACTTTAGTATGTCTTGGCACTACATGCAACTACTGTTGACAGGAAACATCAAACTCCACATTCAACACCACAGTGCATCCTGAATAGTTTGAAGGTAAAGAATTGTTGCTTTAATTCCAATTGCACAAAAGCAGACCTATAGTGTATAGTCTATTTTGCCTAATTCTAAACAAAGCTTCACTTGTATCAAGAAAGACTTCTGGATCACCTTGTGTGCAACATACAAACCCAAGTTTTATGCTAAGATGTCACTACTCATAAAAAACCAGGAAAAGCTGAGGTAGGCAACAAAAGTAGTGACAGAAGCCTCAACATAGGAAAGAGAGGAAGAATAACCTAGATTTTAAAAATAAATCCATGAGAACTTATTGCTTCAAGTAACTTTACAGTTTACCCTCCAACTTCACATGTAAGAAGTCTTGGGCACTAATACAAAACGTTTGTAGAGTTTTTGCAAGACCTAGGTTTCATTCTTGCATTTCAATAACCTCTAAAGTTACTTGGACAAAAATTCTTCCTCTACTCTCATTTTCCTCATAGATAAGGGGGTTGCACCAATAATTTCTTGGTAAACATATTATGAAGCTGAATAAAAAACCACGATCCAAACAAGAGTTTAGAATCATTACTTGGACAACTACAAGCACCTTTAGAGCTTTACTAAACTGGCTTACTGTATCTTTCCTGTGTTTGGGGATTTAGAGACTGGTTCTTAGTGGCCATTTTCACTCTACATTAAGGCAGTGAAATGTTATCTCCGTGGCAGTAACATCTGTCAGTAGTCTTCCCCTACCTTTCTAAAATATAACCTATGCTTTTCCAAGATACATTCTAGAGGATCAAAAATATAAATTAGAGGAAACAATCTTGGATACATGTAGCAAGCACTGAATGGAAAGTCTCTCTTAAGAGATTCTGTGATTCGAATAACACCTATTAAATGAAACTTACCAAAGAGATGCCAAGTAATTGATCTAAATTGTAGGTAATAAAAACACTGATCTTGGTAGCTCATTAATCTATCCTGAAGCATTTGAAATGAGCACAATATGCCCCTGTTAAACAGATACCTGCAGCCTCACTGTGTCTACCTAATTTTAATAATGGATAGTGTCCAAGTGGCAATCTGAAAGAACCTTTTTCAGGTATAATCCTTGATATCAGATTATGAACAGCAGCAACACTCACAGGACAAAACACAGCTCTTCATCACACACCCCCAAGAGTAAACAAGCCAGATTGTATACTACACAAAAAACTAAAACCACAACAAAATCTAAGACCTAATCAAGAACAAAGAGTTGTCTATCTTATCTTCTGGGCATATGAGTGATAGTATCACAAAATTCAACTGCCAGAATATCATTAATGATTTTTATTTCTTGCTTTATCTCCATCCTCCACAGCAAAGCAATGCACCAAATGTGATTTACAGTCTTTGATTTCTGTCACATAAACATCCTCAGAATCACTGAGGTTTCATCTTATCCAAGATTTGAAACAATTAGAAGAAATGCAATCTGAGAAAGGGAAAGTTCATACACATACATAAATTTTATGCCTTCAACACAAATTAAGGAGATAATTAGGCATTAAAACATAGATTTAAACAAACTGACTTGTAATTATCCAGTAATTTCAATCTACAGGATTCCTAGTAACGGCGCTGAAATAGCTACAGAATCCACAACACACTTATGTGAAAACAGTAACTTTAATACATCTGTGCCAGTCTCCAAAAACTTTCAGTTATTTAACTGCTAATTTTTTTGATACTTGGTTCTGTATCTTCAAACAAGTTAAATAGCATGAGCTCAGAGGTCCAGGCTTCATAGCAGGACAGTGGCCAACAGAGAAAACCAAGGGACTATTTGAAACTGGCAACCACTACCTGAAACACAGGCAAACAGAATTAGTCTGGCTTCATCCAGACAATTGGAACTATCCAGACAAGTTTAATGTTCACACTTTCCGGTATTTTTTAAGAGCTTGGTAATATTTGTTAAGTATCACTCCCTTTTGCAAGCAGTGCAGTGTCCATCTTCCTCCTCCATTCTGCATTTACTTGTGTGCTTACTAGAAGAAATTTATTGTCATGTCTGCTGTGAGGTGAACACACTTATATCTCACCAGCTCTCTCCTAAAAATCTTCCAAAAATCAGAATCAGATCAGCCCCTTTTCACTCCTACGGCATGAAAGCAGTTTCATGCATACTTCAAATTACAAACTGCCAAGGGCAGCTATTTCATTAAGTCCATATCTCCAAATGCCCATGACACATCCTTCTTTCCCTACCACACACACTTCCAAACATCACTACCTCAGTTTCATAATATTAAGCAAAAATCACAACACCGTTTTAAATTTAGCTTGAGATAGCAGAATTGATTTTTTTTATTTACTGAAGGAACACACTTATTCTTTTGCTTTTAACATGGTAGCAAATGCAGGCTAGCCTTCAAAGGTGTAAGACAATAGAGATGCAGACTGCACAGAGGCTGGTGAAATACAAAGCAGCAGCAAACAAAGACATTAAACAACTGGTACACAGGGAAAGACCAAATGAACAAACTAAAACTGACAGAACAAAGCCAAATGAAGTTTGAAGATTTTTTTTAAACACACTCTTGAAATCTGAGTGCTCTCAATACAATTTTATGTTCTATAGCAATGAATAAATCAATTCGTAACTTCATTTTGCAGAAAGCTAAGGGTGAAAGGGACCACTGGAGGTCATCTTGACCAACCTCCCTGCTCAAGCAGGGTCCTCCTAAAGCACATTGCTCAGGATTGTGTCCTGGCAGCTTCTGAACATCTCCAGGACAGCAGACTCCACAAACTCTCCAGGCAACCTGTTCCAGTGCTCAGCTCCCCTCATATCCATAGCATCTCTTAAATAGTCAAAGAACAGACATCTAGACTGAAATGTTCAGTTTCCTTGAGTGCAATTAATATTGACCATAATAATTATAAAGCCATTAGGCTTGCAGTAAGCTAAGGAATTAATCCTGATGCAAGCAAACAAAAAAAACCCCCCGATTTATGAACTGGTTGTAGGTGTTTGAATTACACTTGTTTGCGTTCACACAAGACTGCATGGTCACACTGTTGTTCAGTTACACACAGCAACAGCCAAACCATGGAAAGCATATTGCACAGGATTGAATAAAGACTTTATGGTTTCCTATTCACCTGAGAAGCAAGGGAACTCAGCTAATATGCAAGTTTGAACAAGCATTTTTGATGTAATTATATTTACTATTTCTACTTTAAAACCACCTAGAACAGTTCTAGAAATGCTGTATTTTGTTATTAAATACAAAGATTACTTTGTTTAGCTTAAGAGCAAACAACAGTCAGTCAGTTAGCATCCACACTGGAAAATAAATAACCGTAGCTGACTGTCTTCTAAGAAGGTGAAAGGGAGGGTTACAGTTGGCTTGTAAGTGTATCACTCATCCTTTTATGAAAGGATCACAATATTTCTTGCCTTCTCCAATGGGCAGCTGTACATTTCATCATCCAATACAGTTGCACATTTTACTGAAAATTCCACATAGCCAGAATAAAATCCATCCAGGGCATCCTGAGGCAGCTTCAAGGCAATATTCTCCAGAAGATGCCACCAGCTGAAACTTCAGTACAATTTCCTGTGTTCTATTAACGATGTGCTCTCTTAAGGGAGTATCTGACACTGCAACCTCTCCACAAATAACAGTGCCATATGCCATGGACACTGTGCTGATCTAACACAATTCCTCCATTCCTTCAACTTCACTGCTTACAGACAGACAGGTTCTTTGAGAACAGTGCCTCAAAGAGAGGTATTTCACTCCTGAGGGCACCACGTATGATGTTCAACGATTGTTTTGAAACATCAGTGCACTGCATTGTCTTCAGCAGAAACAGAATCAGCAAAAACGTCCCTGAATGGAAAACAGAGTACTGAATCTCATTCTGTGCCTGCACAAGCACTTAGAAATTGCTGTTCCTTTCTCCTATGCTACTAGCAACAAATCCACGTATTTGCTTTTCACTTAGGGGAGCTAAAAACCAAAACTAACAGTCTTCAAAGTGGACCCCAAGGGTAAGGATTAATGAGTCCTACTTTTTAGCTAGAACAGATTTTTGTCTGCTACAAAAGCTCTGGAAATAACAGTTTACACTGAAAATATGAAAAGTATTTTATCTGAGAACTTGTGATCAAAGAAACAGTTTTGTGTGTCTTATGTATCAATCACATCATGCACTGGAGACAAACATAGTTCTGATCCTATTTAAAAAGTCATGTTCAATATCACTTTCTAGGAAATCAATCATATCAATCTCTATGAACAAGAAAGTTACAAACACTAGTAAAAGAAGTCTGTTATATTCTTGTAACTGAGACAGAGCTCACTTTACAAAAGAAACAGCAATAAGACAGATATCTTGAAACTATGTGTCCTACTAGAGTATTCCAGCCCTTATCTTGGATTAGCCTAATTGTTCTAAAGAACAGAATTTTCTACTCAAATTTTATAATTCAAACTTGTATCTTCACTTTCCTCAAAACATCTACAGATTAGATAGGCTTTTACCTTTAAGAAAAGCTGCAACCAAATAGTCTTTCTTTCAAAAACAGAACTACACCAATGGTAGCTTAATGCAGAAAAGGAGAGCTTTGCTTCACTGCAAAAAAAAAAAAAACATTACCAAGAAATGTTTACATCTTGTTTTGTACCTCCACATTCATAGAATTATCAATAAACTTTACACACGTAGCTCTTCAATAGGAGCATCTCTTACAGGAGAAGAACCATACAGAAAATGCAATATAGCAAAGGTCCCTGGACGAGAATAACTCCTGAGTCTTACAGGACTAACCCTGCCAGTGGTTACTAACCCACTACTAGCCTTTGAACAAGAGAGGACTCTGTCTTAAAAGCACAAGAAACTGTCTTGATGAAACCATGCTGAACATAATAAAGATTTTCTTTTTCCTATCATCTTCCACGTGTCCTGGTAAAACTACATGAGCATCGTCATGGCACCTTCAAAGAGAAAAATTTCTACTTTTCTTTATTGGGAATCTTTTCTTCATTTATATGAAGGCAATTGAGGCTCCATCTCTTAAAGTACAAAGGATCAAAATTTAAGAGAAGTATCATTGCAAAACCCTTTATTGTTTATGTATTAAAATACATATAAAACAAATGTATTATCATTTCTGAATAATCTTCCAATCATTTTTAAACCCAGAAAATCAGACTGTGTACTTGTAATATGTAATGACAGAGAATCAGAGTGAGGAATAGATCATATGAAGAAGCAAATTCAAATCTGTTAATCTGGCTTCCAACAAGGAGTCTGTTTTGCCACTGTAATTTGCCTCACAGCAAAACAAAAAAAAGCAAACAAATGATTCCAAACTTCCTCAAGCATAGCCTGCGCAGAAAGGCCATTTTAAAATCAGGTTTCAACTCACAAGCAGGAATGACATAGCTTAGAACAAGTGTCAGGTTGTCAGTCATGAAACAGCTACTGAGCTGCTACAGCACACAGCAAGCTATAATAAGGTGAAGTGGCAGCAGCTTCCCTTTGCCTGTCATGGGTGTGTGCTGGGATACAGCAGCGAGCTGCCAGTGGCTGAACTGAACCAAGGACAACACAGACAGCACAGTGTGCCATTCTAAAGGACAACCTTGCTCTCCAGCCATGCACTAAGGCCACTGCAATCAAATTCATTTGAACAGCTACACAGATTTGCAGTCAATGTGTAACTCCATTTCATCTTTCTCCACCTGGCCAGCTATACTAACAATAGGAAAACACCACTGATCCTATAAATAGGCTGCAGGAAAGCTGACAGTGTTAAGTACCACATTATCAAGTCCACTTCAAAATGCACCTATGCAAGACAGGGCCTAAATGACAGCCTGCTGACAGCACTTTACTTCCAAACTTCCTGAAGCTTACCTCAAAGCTCTCCTATCATGAGGCAATGTAATGCTAACAACCAACACAGGGGAATACCTGTAGACAGAATTTATACAGACCTATGTTATTAGACTTACACCAAGTCATATGCTCTATAACCTTTGTGATGGACAACCATTTCTTTCACTCATTCATCTTCCTTGAGTTTCTCAAAGATGCATGTAACATTCGTCATCCTTCAGTCACTGAGCATGTTCCCAATTGCACTGACTTCTCAAAGACAGTGGGGAGAGGTGTTGGAGTCATGTCAGCCACTTTTCCAGGGCCAATCTCACCATTTTACTTAAGTCCTCTGTAACTCGATCTTCCTCTAGCAAAGAGGGCATCTCACTCTGCTGCTTAAATTCTGTCACACCTGAGAACAGGTCCTGCCAAGAAAGTACAGAGTACCTCAGATCCTTTCTGAGATCCACACCAAGCCCCTCTGCTGTCACACCATGCTTATTCCATTCATCAGCAGGGCCACGTCCTCCTTATTCTTCCTTTGGCTGTCCAAATACATCTAAGAGCTCTCCACATTTTGTTACTTTCCACCTCTCTCAGTTTCAACTCCAACCAAGCTTTGGCTTAAAACTGCTGAACATGTAAGCAATACCAGTGCCTTTTGGAGAATTTGGCTTTGCTAAAGTCAGGAACTTTGCCTGCAGCCCAGCAGGCTTACTGTCACGCCTGCTATTGTCATGAACATTAGAATAAGTCATTTTTGCAGTCTAAGGAAACTGTCTCTAGAGATCAACACGTCCTGTACTCCTTTGCTCTTCACAGCAAGCCTCTTGGAGGACACCACTTAGCAGTTCTTTAAACAAGATAAAATTCTGGACCTTAGTCTGATAGTTACCCTCCTAATTTCTCTCAGGATCTGAAACTCTATCTCCCAGATCTCTCTACTATCTGCCAAATACAAAGCATTTGCCCTAGCAGGTCCTTCCAAAATCTGTGTCTAAATAGTGTCCCAAGTATCTTGCTGTCCTTGCAGAATAGTTTCAAATAGTCCTTGGAAAAAAGGCCTTTCGCTAGCAGGTATCACCCAGCTGCTTGAAAGGTTCATCCTCCTCCCTTTTTTTGATGAGGCTATGTATAACAAATGCCCAGCGCAGCATTAATGGCTGCTGCCTTGTCCTCTGATTCTGAAGCATACTGAAGGCTTGACAGGCATATGCCCACAGCAGAGAACCATGCTTCCAAGTAATTCCTTTGTGTAAAGCACAACTCCTCTCCTTGGCTTCCCTGCCTGTCCCTGAAGAGACTGGGACACATCTATTGCAGCGCTCCAGTCTTATGAGCTACTCACTGCATCTCTAACCCCGGTGAGTTACAGCTCAAAGACAAAGTACAGTCTTCTAATTCCACATTTTTGTCTACAGGACACGAGAAACTGGAATAATGGGATCGCAAATGCAACACAAGAGGGCCCCCTTCCCCTGCCCACTCCAATCACATTATGTCTTAAAATCCCATTCTCCAACAGGCCCAAGACCAGGATGGCTATTTATTCCTCTAGAAGAGCTGTCCAAATGGATTTCTGATGTGCTAGTGTGGTCATCCCAACTGATGCCTGTGACACATCACCCTCTTTATTTATGTCAACTCCTAACAGCTCTCTGACCTTCAGGACAACTGATTCTGGGCCAACTGTTCCATTAATTGTAAGGTTTGCATGTGTTTGTCATTGGTGCATACACCTGTTTGTTACAAAGTTCAATCACCTTCTGAACTCAGGATCCATCAATGTGCTCCCTTCCTTCTATGCTGTGCTCCAAAACGTTCAAAATGCACTAGGAAAGATATTTGTTGTATTTCTCCTTAACCACTATCACACAGCCCTAAAGTATAGTATCTTGTTCTATTTTCTGCTATTTAGCCTAAATATTGCTCAGTACAAGGAACTAATACCAATATTCTATTGTATTTTACAGTGTACTGAGATTACAGCAAGGCTCATTGCATTTGCATCTTTTTCTATTGTTACAAAAAAGTGAAAAAAGTACTTAAAGCAAGTATGGATCTCTCTATGAAGTGTTAAGATAGACAATTATAAGAAACTCCACCAAGAAGTCAGCATATACTCCTGTTAGGAAGAATTCATCTTGGAGAGCACTTCCTATGTACTTCTATCCAGACAAAGGCTGAGAAGGGTTTAAGACATCTGTGCTTTAATATTAATATTCTAGATGCATTTCTGCCCATTTTAAACACCACTTTTCTATCAAATAGTATTATATCTAGCATGAATATGCCCTATAAACAAATTAGAGCAACAATACGTGTAATTAAGACTTTGAATCATTTGGGTTATTGATGTCATCATGTTGCTAAGCAGTCAGCAATCAAGCCCACTGATGTGGTCTATCTGCCAGTGAAGTCAGACCAAAAACATCACACTTGGCAAGAGCTGCTGGAGGGCAAAGGGCTAGGAGCTGTGTACGAAGGTCATACAAATGGAGTCAAATAAGAGCAAGTTTTTTGGATCACAAGAACAGATTTTAGTCTACTGATCTTTACACAATTTTAGACTGAATGTAGCCTTCACAGCAGAAATCTTTTAAGAACTACATCCACACTAAATCTGCAAAATAAACTAATACCATGTAACTAAGTAACACTAACATTCTGGACTTCAGTCTGATTTAAAAGGATAACAACTTTTTACCATGCACAGCCTAACTTAAACCTGTCAATCTTGGGTTCATATTTATGTATGCACATCAGGATCACACATACCAACCTTTACATACAATTCCACACACAGCCAAGTGAACTCAACACCACTGAAGTAACTCTTCTACAGAAAACATAATCAAGGTACTTATGAAAAGCTTCCAGACACACACTTGAAAGATGCCAATACACAGCTGAAAACCATGAGCAGACAGGAGGGTCACAGCAAAATTCAACTACTGCTGGGAGCTGGAAACAGCTTAAAAATCTGCTTCTTAGAGACCCCTACTCCCAAATCAACACTTTGTGGAAGGTCCTATGCAATAGCTTGTGCTCAGAATCTAACCCTTACATAAGTAGCACTATTCAACTCCTATTTATATTTTGTTAATATTTGTGTCAGAAGAAAACACTCATGAGACTCCATCCAGAACAAAAGAAGCAAGCAACCTGTGAGCTGTTACCCTTGAATGTTCAGAGTTCTCCTCCATCTCTTTAAAGGCCATCCCCCGCCAATTAATTACCAAACTCAGACAGATGGAATCAAGCACTTTTCCATTAAAGTTTGTTTTGTTTGAAACAGAACCAAGTAAAATAAATCCTTTAGTATGATGGGGAAGAATTTGTGAGTTTCCATGTCATGTTCGGTATCAAGCCAAAGATCTGAAAGAACAGCAAGTACTAGCAATTGTTTTAATAATACACCAGTATCTAAAGTGAAGATTTACCTAAAACCGACATTTCAAGCTATCCCAAGAGCTAATGTTTTTTGTCATACAAAACATCACATCCTTTGTTTTGATATTATATGAACAAGTTGAGAAGACACAGGTTCAAAAGGGTAGTCAGAAATATCAAAACAGCTGAGTATTCAGACAGGACAGTTCAATACAGATAGGTCAGCTCAATGCTGCAAGTTCAGAGGTATGACCATGAGTGGAAGGCAGAAATAGGTGAGGTGAAAGTGTGAGCTTATTAAGACTTACAATTCCTAAAACTGTAATTCATGATACCATTTTTTCCATAACTATTCTGTGCGCCTCTGAACTGTTCTTATCTATGTCAGTGGGAAGAAGGTCAAAGATAGAGGACCTTAAATAGGTGTTAGTACCCTCTTTGAAAGCACTTTTGAAACGGCTTCAAACGACCCCAATCCCAAGATCCACACAAACACTATTTAAAAAAAAAAAAAAAAGACTAGCTGTAACTTGAGATGCTCAGATCACTGAACAACCTGCTACATTCTCTTTTCTTTGTCAGACTAAAGGAAAGCTTTCTTCATGATGAACAGAGTAAGCCAAAGATTCTCTCATTATTGTTACAAGAAATAATGCCAGCTCTCATTCCTCTCCACATTCTCAAGTAAACCCAACACAGGAGGCCCAAAAACCTTTAGCTCCTTTATAGAAAGCTTCACAGAAGAGGTTAGGGCTAAACAAATGCCCTTCATGAATAAAAGGAAAGGTAAAGATGACTGCATTACAGTCAGACCTACAAAAGGCACCCTTTGAGTGAATTAATTTGCTAACAGTTATTTTACCTGTGCCAGTTGCCAGTAACCCCCTTGAGTGGAGGTTCTGTGTATGAAGTGGACTACTTATAAACAGAGTGAAAGCATAAGCAAGAGAAAGAGAACTGAAGTACCCTTAAAAGCAAGACTTGTATGTGCAGAGGGCATCAGTCTTGAATACCAATTGAATGAATAAATTTGTCAGTAGGTTAAGTGGCTTAGAAGATCATTAACAACTCTGTATTGTTCTTGGTTTTATAAGCAATACCTTAAGTTATTTAAATTTACATTTAAAAAACTGTTCAATAAATGACACCGAGAAGTAAATTGTTTATACAACTGTAACTGTTGAATGAACTCCCTTCAGGAACTGCCTTTACCTTCTGGTGTTTACTGCTGACAGCACATGAATACTGGGTTGTAAATATATCTCCTGTGCACATTAGACATTACCTGCTTGCCTTCTTACAGGCCCTATGTACCTCTACAAGACCCAACTGACAAGACAGGAAGATGGACCAGGAGGTTTTGCCTAACATAACACGTACACTGAATATTCTCAGAATCTTTATATGGCACTGAGGCCAACCAGAACAGACAGATGGCGTCCGTACCATTAAGCTCTGACTCTCAGCTGGGGTGTTAACCTGGCTGTTAACATAATCCTCCCAGACTCATGGCTCAGGAAGATTGTTATCACACTTGGAAAGTGACAGATGCCCTGGACCAAAAATGTATCAGGGATGGTTTTAGAGTAGATAAAGTTCCAGACCCAAGAGCTTTTCCTATTATTATTTTATTCATACCTACAAAGGACAGCCTAGCAGTACTAAACAACATGAACAACAGTGAAACAGGGAGTTTAATACTGAGAAGCCAAAAGACACATCTAAGAAACCACTGCAAGTACTGAGTTTGCTCAGGTCAGTGGTCATGACACATAAGATACAAAAGATGCAAGCTGTATTTGTCTGATGGGAGCAGCAAAATGTCACTGCTTTTCATCATTTGCTCTGCTAAAGCATGCTGTGTAACAGGGAATTAACCAAATAAGATTTAGACGAAAAAAAACCTCAACAGGTGAAGAAGGTTATTATTAAATTTCATGGTAATACCTGGTTAGTCAACATATACAGAAATTGCATAAGAAAGGGCACACTACCTACCAAGCATCAAACACAAATGTACCTATTACAGCACACTTCAAAAAGTTAAGCCCAAGATACAGCAATCTACTAAATATCTACTGTGACTCAAAACAGCAGCAAACAAGGGAAAAATAAAATTTCTTTAAAAGTAAGTAGAACTGACTGATAAAAATGCTGGTACTGGAAACAAGACATCTGTTAAGGAAGCAACAAGGCTCTCTCTGTGCCTTAACAACAGCATGACAGGCCTTTGCCTTCTACTGCCTGGGCCATGGGCCTGGAGTTCTCACTGCTGAAGACCAAAGCAAGAAAGTCATGGAGTACCTCAGCCTTCCTCATATAATGAGTAACCAGGTCCCCCATTTCCTTCCAGACAGGGCTCATTTTTCCCTATTCTTCCTCCTATCACCAATGCACCTATAGATTTTTCTTGTTTCCCTCAATGTCCCCAGGCAGATTTAGCTTTATCAGGGCTTGGTTTTCCTAACCTGAACCCTACAAATTCAGACAATATATGTCTTCCTCCCAGGCTACCTCACCCTCTGTAAAAATTTTAATAATTAAAGATGCATTACTTAAAATCTGTTTTCAGTCACCAGTCTTCAGGAGATGGCTTTCCATGTTCACTAATGCCCTATAAATACAGCTTTGTCCAAAAAATACTTACTAGCATTCTTACCATGTTTAGCCCTGCCTTTTCACTGTTTTTAATGTTATCTGGAATAAAGATGCTCTTCAGTTAAAACAGCCTTAGCTTCTGTATCTGAAGTGACATGTCTGCTTTCTTTTGCAATCCTGATAAATGTACAGTGTCTTAAAGCTATATAGAAGTGATGCCAAGAAATCCCAAGAGGCTGATTTTCTTGGAATAATCTTAAGTCAACTAAGCTTGATTCAAAATCCATCTTCATTCCCCCCTCATCTAAATCTCAGCTTGACAGAATGCTCCTTATTAGTTATTTAGGAGAGGCCAAACTCAAGCCTTGGGGTCAGCAACATAATCAATCATCAAGAAAAGAACAGAAAATAAGCAGCAGCAGTCAGGCTCCCTCACAGATTTACAGCTAGTACAGACACTTTAAATTCATTCCTAAAGAGGGAAAAAAAGAAAAAAAAAAAGAAAAAAAAAAGAAAAGTAATTCAACCTTTCATCTGGACACAGTGTACCTGTAAACATCACCACAAAACAATAAAACAATGAGGAGACTGACACAGTGTTCTGTACTGGGGTACACAAGTCACTCAGGCACAGAAAACTCCACAGCACACAATGATTCAACTGGGCCATCACGTTTAACAAACAAAAGAAGGCTGTTTTACACTGATCCCTAAATCTTCATAAATGTAGCTTGAGAATACACCTTGGCAATAAAGCCTATTAAAAAAACCAAACTGCTTCTCTCCACATTTGGTCTCGCATTTTCACCATCCACTGTTTGCCACAGCCCCAGCAGTAACAAAACAGTACTTTCAGGATGGTAATGTGAGAAAGGAAATGCTTTTAATTAAAGTAAATTTTGTCTTAAAAAAACCCCATGGTCCCACTTCATCCCCACCTCAATTCTGTTTACAGACCACAGCAAAGCATGGCTGTGAACAACTCTTTTTAAAAAGTGTGTTATTCCTAGACTGTATTTCTGTTATATTTCAGTATTTGTTAGGGCAAACTGTAGAACATTTTAACATCAGATTTTGGAAAATGACAGTACAAGAGATGTTTACTGAATGTGTTCATAATTTCACAGACAATCTAACTTTTCAAATGCTATTTCTACTTCATATAAATTTTTCATTAAAGTACTTAGACATTAAAAAAAAATCCATATGATTGCCTTAAAGCAGGTTTACCAAAACATCACTTTCTGGCCAACAAATTATTTTTCATAAAGAGATTAAGACTATCACTGTTATATAAACACATAGCACACAAGTGGATCCAGCCACTTCCAGCCTCCTGCAGCTCAGGCCTAGCTCTAAACTGCAGGCAGGCATCACACAGTGGTTCTCAGCACTCCCACAAGCACACCACAACCTAAATGCCACACATGGGAACACACTTCCTCTCGTCTCTCCTAACACATTTGTTTCATTATATCAGCCACCTTCACTTTTTAAAAAAATTGCTTTGTTTTCCAGAAGTCAATTCACTAATTATTAAAAGAAGTTAAGTTTTCTCAGTTCAGGATCTATGTCTTCTTTCCATCTGAATAGTTTAAAATCCTCTTTAGCATGTTACTTTAAGAGAAGTCTACAGGTACGACTTGGCAATGCAAATCAACTGCGTGAATTCATCATAACAAAGAAGAAAAACATTTTCATTACTTCTCCTCTCTTTTGCCCTCACAGCACTTTTTTGTTAATAGTTTGCCATTGTTACCATTTCCAAGTATGCTTTAAAGACGAAATCACACCATTTCTATACTGTAATGGCTTTTGCTCATTTACCTCATTCCAGCTTCCTCCCAAAAAATGAAAACACTTCAATCAAGGAAGCCTTTCACCTTTTCTGAGGTTCTTCTTTACTGATATACTAGATTTTCAGAGGCCCTGTAAAAACCTGAGGCAGCATTTTTACTCTATTCCACCACTTATTATCATGTTTATTGTATTAAAAAGGTTATTCATCTTCCAAACAGGGTTGACATTTTCCCAAATGCTAGTATCCTACCAGCAATATGTTGCCCTAAATGAGAGGCTACATATTAGTCCATTACTAGTTTTAAGTTTTGCTCAATTAGATTTTTTTGGATGGCTGCACAAACATGGTACTTCACAAAAAAATCACTGCTTTTCCGGTTTCCACAAAGGAGTAGAACAGCCTAATTTGCTGTTAAAGCAGAAAGCCTGGAAACACTACAGTGAGAACCACAGCTAAGTGAGTTATAAAATAGATATTTTGGCACAGCAACATTTTCAAACCTTCTTGATACATTAAAACACCACAAAGCCACTTTGGAAGATGAAACTAGAAGAAGAGATTGTCGTCCAACTAGCCATGGAAATCTAGACTGACTCCTGAAGATACGGCAAAAACCCAAGACACAGTAATGCACACAAGTAAGAAAACTAAGCTCAAAATTGTCTAAAAGGAATTGTTGCTTTTAATCAAAAATAACCTTTTAACCATATCAGAAAACAGAGCTTTTCAATTACAGGAGCCACAAGGAAGTTGGAAATAACTAGCTGATCCTGGAAGTGTAAATGCTGTTTGAATTGAGCATATTAAAAATAAGGGTTTTATTTTTGAGCTGTATGCTCACCTTCAAGCTTGGCAGAAACCCAGATCTTTTCCTTTGACAGAAACATTGATTTTACAGGCTAGACCAGCTTTTTAACAAACTTGATGGAAGAACAAAACTGCACTAACCACCAGAAGAAAATCTTACCTTTTCAGTCTCCTTAAACTGTGCCTGAATACTAACCTAGGTTTCATGGAATGCAGTATTTTCAGCTTGTTTCAAAAGTACCTCAAAACTGCTGGCTATAAGAAATAAACACACTGCTCCCATTCTCATCACTAGAGGTTTATGCTACCTGTAGACACCTGCGGGACAGAAAGCTTCTCTGCCTACAGCCATTCTCTGGGTTCAACACACAATGCTTACCACTTCTGCATGACTGGGCACTAAGCAGTGAACATCTTCAACATCTTCCACATTTCCATAGAGAGATGCAGATCTTCTGAAACAAGTGCAAACTGGAAGCAATTCAAGAATGCACTTTACAAAGCTATGCTTCTTTTTTTTTTTTTTTTTTTTTTGCCTATTCAGTGCCTCATCACCATCCCTCACTTCTCAAGGAAAGTGCATACAGGATCATGTATAGCAAACACTTTTGAGGACATCTGTACTAACTCCCCACACACTTTCAGCCCAGAATCCTTTTGTGCTCAAAAGTCCCTAAATGGTTAATGTGAACATGAGATTGTAGATATTTCCAGTCAAGAGGACAGGACTGAGAGCAAAGAAACAAGCTTTAGTACCAGATCTTCAGTCAAGTTCTTCAAACTGTGAACCACAAATAAAAACCATTAAGAAGCAATGTAGGCTAATGAATGTTGTCACTAACCAGCAAAAGAGTGGTTACCAATTATAAAACATCACTAATGGCACTAACCTCCTCTACCACTGGCTCTGATACTTACTCATGAAAAGCATTCAGGAGGAAAGAAATAACTTTTCATTAATAGTTTTCCCTTACTTGTAGAGTAAATTTTTTTGTTCCTCTCATCCTTTGGAAACTTGCCTTCCCTGGTGCTGTACCATAGCCTGTTGCAGTGCTATTACTGCTGCTGCCCTGCTGCTTCTGCAGATCAGGACTTGAAGATTTACTCACCTGTTTGAACAGAACAATAAACAGAAACTAACACTTGACCAAGAAACATACCAGATTTGGGGAAGTGAGCAAACAAGGACACTTAACAGAGCCGATTTTCCCACATCAAAATAGAAGTTCTCAAGTAATATAAATTCTATTGGTTTCTTCCACTGTCAGACTTGAATTGTCTTTCCTTATTATGGTTTTCTCACCAAAAAAAAGTCTGAGCTACACATCCTAAATCCTAAAGATGAATCAGGGGTTAAGTCAAGCTTAGGGGGAAAAAAAAAAATCTCCAGCCTTTTCAAGTTGCATGCAATAAGTGATAGGAAAGTTTAAAAAGTTAGCACTGACTTTCCCACACAGACAAATGAACCAAAAAATACCCAAAAACCCACAAAACAAAGAATGCATTTAGCCCAAACAGAATCCCAGCATCCTTAAATGTTTCATCTCTTGAGCAAGAATAATAATTTCACAATGAACAGATAAACCAAAAAAACACAAAGGAATTCTGAAGGGGAGGCAGAAACTGCTACAATCAGTTGGACCAGAAACAGCCCCAAGATAAGTAACAAAAGGCTACCAAGGACTTTACTCCTCAGCATTAAGCCCAGTTGTTACTGTAATGCAAATGAACTGTCAACATCCTAGCCAGCACAGTTGGAAAGGTTTATCCTAACAGTCACATGCATTTCTCTTCTTCCAGCTGCTGGCTAGGCCTCCAGCATGGAATTTGCAATCCAGTACGCAGAAATGTGAGACTGTGACAAGATGAGCTTTGCGAAGAAGTATGAATCAAAAGACAACTTTAAACTTACAGGAAACAAATATGAAATACTGCTGTATTTCATTCTAGTAATAACGAACTCCGTTAGATATGCCAAATAAAGAAATAATAGTATGCTCTGGCACTGCAGTCTAATGAATAGAAATAGAAAGCATATGAAGATCCCAGGCTTTGCAAGAGCTCAAATCAGGAAAGCAAAGAAAAATGTCTTCCATAGAGGAGCTGGTAAAGTTTATAAAAGAAATGGGTCTGCACAGAGAGAAGCTACAACACTGTGGCTTCAGGGCTTGCACTGTCCCACCACAGCAGCAATACAGCCTGAGCTGACAGGGGCCAGCCAAAGGCTCACCCAAAGCACACCCCATCAGTCCTTGGGACAGGAACCACAGCTGTGCATCCCTGCAGAGGGACTCGAAACCAAACAAACCCACTACGGGCTCTTAGGCAATACAGCCTGCTTTCTGCTTCATTGTTGGAGCAACTTCAGCTGGAGTCTACTTGCCCAAAAACTTTATTTGCAGCAAATATAAAAGATGGATGAAGAAGTCAATTATTCTCCCTCAGACAAAACCCTGTAATCACAATCCTGTAAATCCCACAGAATACAAGAACAACAAAGAAATGAAAACAAAACGAACAGTCCACACCCAAAAAGTTTGGCAGGAGCTTTCAGTCCTGTAAAAGGCAGAAAGGTATAAATGTAACAAGCAAATTAAGACCCTTATTCATTTTCAGGAAATGCTTCTTATGTTAGCTACACTCCAAGTGAAAATCAGGATCCCTATCCCTATGTGAAAAATGAACCAACTGTTACAAAATAGTATTTAATAAAGCATACTTGGTGTAAACCAAGTGCAGACTTCATGTAAACCATTCTGTCTTCAAGAAATAGAACAGGTTAAACTGATTGTCTTAGAGTGAATTAAACAAAATGAAGCAGTATCAAGTCTTCAATTTTACAAATCAATAGTTTAACCATTTAATAAAATATTTGTAACTAAACTCTTCCCAATTTCTAAACAGCCCAACAAGTTTCTATCACAGTCAAAATCTCTAATTTCCCCACAATTAATAATAAAAAAAAATCTTACCAGGTTTTAAAAACACAGTTACAGAGCATATTTTTTAATTTTAACAACATTTCTATTTAAATGATGAATGACATACAGAAAACGAGAAATTAAGTTATTGCTGAAGGCAATCAGAGTAGCAAATTCAGGCATTTTACAGCATGCCTGCTTCTCACGAGAGTTAATTTCCTCTTTTAAAAGCTCCTCCTTCCCATAGGTGAGATTATAGATTCCTGAAGAGACAGACCAATAGACCTTTATATTGGTGTCTACAGAGTAAGAAATACTGCTATTACCAGTTTGGGTATGAAACACAGGTAAGTTTAAATGTAGTTAGCGAAATGTTAAGGTGAAAAAACTAAAAATCAGTGGTCAGAAGACAGATACCTATTTTTCCCTTAGCAAAATGAAAGAATTTATTTTCCCTTGCTAGTTATAGCATGACCATAGAAGACTCATCTGTGAAAATTAAATTAGTTCAAGACAAAAGAATGCATCACAATCTGAACAAACAAATGCATTTTACTTACCAAAAAAAGAGGCAAATTTTTACCACAAACTACATTTTCAGCAGACTGCTGACAAAGCAGAAGTTGTGTAGTGGCTTAAAGGCTGTATTCTTTCCAGCCTATCAAGTGTCTAGATACATACAAAATAATGTGAGCAGTCAACTGCTTGCACACAGTTTTTAAAATATTCCCTTCTGTGGTTTGTAACTATCATTTTCTGAAAATTACTTGCTCAGTTACGTTTTTATTATTATAGTCTAAACACTGTTCTGGTTACTGTTATAAAAAAAGACAAGTACCAGTGACTGCTTCACAGATTTCAAAACAAAGCAGTTTACAAGCATTACCCACATAACAAATGAAGACTTAACATTCAGAGCATAAAATTTATCTTGCTATGACTTTATGAGAACATGACAGTCTAGATAATGTCACTGGTAAAGAATGCTTTAAACTATGATAAACTTGGTCTGTTCAAGTTTAGAATAATAACTGGGGGGGTTTTATATTGCATCTTCTCAGACCAGTTAGAGCAATTTATACTCAGGAGATCACAAGTGAACAGCAAAGTAAAGCACAAAGAAGATGGGAGTTAGTCCAAAGGCAGAAACACATCAAATTACACAAAAAAGAGTAAATAATTCATTCTGAAGTGTTTTCCTGTAAAAAAGGTTTTGGGGTCACTAATTCAAATGAAGCTATGCCCCATTTCATAGGATTCAGCCTCCCTCCTGAAAAAAGATGCAAATGCATTACTGAAAAACTAGCCTTGAAAGTCTTCCCTACCCTTCTACATACAGCGAAAAACAGCCACAAGCAGTTCCCTCACTACCTTTCAGGTAGTTTGCACCTTACTCTCAGTACAGAGCCAGACTTTCTCAGTCATCTCTTGGTTCCTCATTCTGCTGGCAAATGAAACAGTCTGATTCCCAGTTAGTTAAGGGAACCTCTGTCCAGAAAACAAAGGGGAAGTACTGAAGGACTGCCTGTGTGCTACTGAAGTGGATGGTCTGGTAGCCACAGCAGAAGCTAAAGGTGTCTCTGTCCTGTGCCCAGTTTGTACAGCTGCAGCCCACACCTGTGACCTGAACGTATCTGCAAAGAGGAAGGTCTAGGAATAGCACCAGATAAGCTCCAAGCAAGTTATACATAAAGCCTAATGACTCAAAAAACCCTACGTGCTTCCAGATTTTTCCAAAGGACAAGAAGGCCAGAACACCCTATTGATTTTCACAGATTGAGCAGCACAAAGCACAGTAGTAGAGCACACATCCAGAGAGACACAGCATACTGATACCCTGACCTTCTGTGGAATCCACGTGTGTCATGGCTGTGCCATGAGTTTTGTATTTATAACCATTGCAAACTCAACCAAAATAACATTTGTTGAGAGTAGTTTCTTTTTTTGAGAGGGAGAGAGACACCACCGAGTAACAAACAAAGCAAAAGCCTGGAAGCACTTACCAGTGCCCACTTAAGAGCTCATCTCCTTTGCAAAAAAAAAAAAAATTCTAATCCTAAAACAGGGCTGATTTTTCTACCTAAGCAAGCTTAAAGTTCTCTCCACAGACCCAGAAATACGGAAATACGTGGTACTTCTCACAGCCTTTGCTAAAAGGTTGCAGAAGGCGCACAATGGAACAGCTGCTGTGTTCCACTCCAGTGACAGCCACATTTCAGTGGTGGATTAAGTGGTCCAGAACCATTTTTACCTAACTCACAGGGGTATAGTGAAGGCTATTTATAAAGCCATGCAGTGATGGGACATACTAAGTATCTTTATACACTCTAGCACAGTCATGCTGGGTACAACACTGCAAGAACAGAACTTGAAAACTCTACAGTTACAAATGATTGTCTTTGTCCTGCTGTTACACTGCAATGTATTATTATTTGCATTTTAATGTTCTTGCATACACCTTCAGGGCAGGAATCCTATTATCTGAACTATCTCTACCCTCATGTAATTCTACAGGGCCTTATAAAACATAATAGTGAAAAGCAACCACATACAATATACACTAATTACTCCTTATCATCCTCTCCCTAAATTACAGTAGAAAGATAGATTCAGGAATAAGGAGGACACTCAACTGAGAAGTTTCCTTAGATAATTTTGTTTGGAGTTCCCTTATACAAAAAGATTTGGGGAATAACAAATCTATATTTAAACAAGTCAGCCTGAAGTTTTCTAACAGGTCAGGCAGCTCAGCAAAATAAAGCAGCAAGTACGTGTACAGCCACTAACACCTACACCCTTTCTGGTAACAATTTTCACTAAGAAAGTGATGAACACAAAAACCCAAATACTTTTCTTACATGGTGCAATTTTTCAATTAAAGCTTTTTTTTTTCCCCCTACAAAAAGACAGAAGCTAGAAATATTAGAATGGAGAGAATGCCTCAGACTAACACCTTCTTAGCTATAATCACAAATAATTGCCTCTTCTTATACTAATGAGCAAAGCAAAATTGAAAGTAATTTAGACAATTCATTCAGGGTAATAGCTTTGTGAGCTAACATTACTGCCGAGAGATCCATTCTCAATTTCCTCGAGTACAATAACAGAGCAGCACTAAGTTTTTAATTTCAGGGAGGTTTTCTATCCTATGTAAATATAAACAGAAATCCCATTATCTATTGATAAAAACAACAGAGTGAGTTAAATAAAGTTTCATATGTTACACTTTCATAGAACAGCCATCAGCTCCTTGGATCACAAGTGTAAATAAAACACTTCACTTACTGAAATCAATGAGAAACCTTCCAAATCCTTGCCTTTGGTATTGGGGCATGATCATTATGCAGGAGACATTGTACTTCTGCTGGCAAAGCTTTTCCTGTGGGAAGGAGAAACAGATCAAGTATGTCAAAGCACTGCTGAAGTGGGCAGTTGCCTGCACCTGCTACCGTCCTTGTAAAATATCCCAATAAGGTGAACAGATGCATGGGTTCAGTACCAAAGTCAAATAATTCCATGTTAATGTCTAATTTTAAGGAAGAAGTATCAAACATACCCTTCAGAATATTTTTTAATTAGTTAACCACTTGGCATCTTAAAAATTAAACACATTGTCTGAACAGCATAATAAAGTTTAAATGCTGTAAAGGAGAAAGACAGTAAGAAGAGGGAAATATTTTCATGCTTCACTGACTATTCTCTCAAGGATATGGAAGTGGTCTACAATATCCCTACACATGGTGAAGTTGTATTTTCTATAATTGCTATACTAAGTCCTTGCAGGTTTTCACTTTTTTTTTTTTTTTTTTTTTT
>NW_024499462.1:11612836-11686467 GCF_017590055.1 Onychostruthus taczanowskii
TTTTCAAAGCACATGGTCCAGGGTTTTTTTTTTTTTTTTTTTTTTTTTTTTTTTTTTTTTTTTTTTTTTTTTTTTTGTCGTCTTCTCTCTGAATATCTGGTCAGGGTGCAGGGGAGGAACCCCCTATGTGCAGAACTAAGAAGTTGTACTTGAAGCATACTAAGTTTTTAAAAGCTAGATGCTTATCACCAGAGCACAAATCAAGGCAGAATGCTCAGAAACAAAAGCTTTCAGATAGAATGAAGTTATATACAGGCAATGGAGACAAATACCACACTGATTGTTTAAGACACAAGGAGCTAAGATTAGGAAGCTGTTCTAACTACAGAAGTTTATAGGTTCTTTCCTGTTTATTGATAAGAAGGAAGAGTTTTGTTACCTTTAAAAGATTACACCCTAAAAATCAGCAATAGGCAGTTTTGAGGGAGACCAAAGCAACCAGAAATATCCAGGTCAGAATAACTGACAAGGAGCTGTGGTAAGCACATGTATAGTTTAAGACACCAGCTATCATTTCAGCCTCCACACAAGATGACACCAGACCAGTGACGACATGACAGGATCACATGCCAGTACACTCATTCCCAAATACTCCGTCAGATACCCAAGCCAGATTTCACAAGGTTGCTTAGATTCTATAACAGTTAAATATCTTCTCTGTATATGCCTCCCAAACTCTCAAGACTACTGCTAGTAAGCAGACCACATCCTGGCAAAACATTTATAACCAGGTAAGAAAAGCCAGAGCATTTCTCCCAGCAAAAACACACACCTTCTTTAAAAAAAAGTGGTGGGGGGGGAAACATATATGGATGACATGCAATAATTTGAAATGAAGATTTTTCCCTAAGTTTTGGTGGTGATAATATTTGTGATCATCTGATCACATTGTGGTCAACACAGACTGGCCAAAAGCAACAGGGGTGAAGTGGAAGTAGAACATGTATCTGTTGTTTGAGGGAAGGTGTGCTAAGGACATCCTTCACTACCTCAGCCACCTCAGTAAAGGCAGGACACGGAGATCCATGTGCCAGCAAGGATACAAGGGTTATTGATGTGTCAGAAACCATGGAAGTGCCTGAGAATGGTCACTGAGAATGGTCACACAGGAATTAGAGCTGCTCCCCCCAAAAGGCAGCAGGACTGAATCACCCAACTCAAGAGCACCTGCACCAATGCACACAGCATGGCCAACAAAGAGGAGTAAATAGCAGTCATGGTGCAGCAGGAAAACTGTGACATATGTGCCATCACGGAGCCATGGTGGGATCACACACGCTGGAGTGCTGAAATGCATGGCTATAAACCCTGGAAATACAGCACAGCAGAAAGGAAGCAGACTAGGAGGTTCCTGGAATACATGGAATATAACTTCCTGATACAGCTGGTGAGTGAACGAAAAGGGTAAGTACACAGCTGGACCTGCTGCTTGTGAACAGAGGAGTGGGGAGGATGTCATGACTGGAGGTCATCTTGCACACAGTGATCATGAAATGATAGCTTCTGTTTCTTGAAGAAATAATGAGGGGGTTAAGCAAAACTGCTACCAAGGGCTCCCACAGGGCAGACCTTGGCCTGTTTAGGATGCTGGTTGAGAAAGTCCCTTAGAATGCAAAAGCAAAGGAGTCCACAAAGGCTAGACGTACTGAAATAAGGAAATTTATAAAGATACAGGAGCAGGCCATCCCCATGTGCTTCCAGATGAGCACGCACAGACAACTGACTGGCTGAGCAGAGAGCTTTGTCTGAAGCTCAGGGAAAATGAGAGTCTGTCACCTTTGGAAGAAGAGAGCAGACAACAGGAGGACTTCAAGGGTGTTGTGAGTTTTTGCAGAGACAGTATTAGAAGGGCCAAAGCAGACCTAGAATGCAAACTGGCCACGGGCACACAAGATGAGAAAAAATTGTTGTTATTTTATATCACTGATATAATCACTGGGGGTGGAAGTAAGGAATTCTCCACTTCCAAGAAAGGGGCATGGTTTCAGGTGGAGCTAAAAGAGTGTTCGGAGGGTCCATAGACATTTTTGTCCTTTTCCAGAGCAGTGGGTGGCAAGCAGTGCAGTTCAATGGTGCTGGTACTGAATGGAGGGTTGTCCACCTTTTTTTTTTTTTTTTCACTTTCTCTCGCTTGGGGGGGTAAAAAAAGGTGGGGGGATGCACTGAGCATTTTGCATGTAATCACCCTCTTTTATACACTGTTTTATTAGTATTGTTGCTGTCACTGTTCAATTTCTTATCTCATTGCTATTTCCAGTAAATTGTTATCCCAACCCATAACATCTACATTTTGTCTCTTTATCACTGGAGGGAGTGGAGAGTGGCTGTATGGGGTTTAATTTCCAGCTGGGCTTAAACCACAACAATGAGGAAAAGGCTGAGGTACTTCATGCCTTCTTTGCCTCAGTCCTTAACAGCAAGACCACCTGTACTCAGGGTACTCAGCCCCCTGAGCAGGAAGACAAACAGGGAGCAGGATGAAGCCCCTGTGAGCCACAAGAAAATGCTTAGTGACCTATCATGTCACTTAAGACATCTACAAGTCCACAGAGGCCAAGGGAACTATTGGAAGAGCTCACTGAGCCACTCTCCACCATTTACCAGCAGTGCTGGTTAACCATAAAGGTCCCAGTTGAATGGAGGTTAGCAAGTGTAAAACAAATAAAAAGTGGCAGAAAGAGGATTTGGGAACTACAGTCTGTCAGCCTGACCTCTTGTGCCAGGGGAAGGTCACAGAGCAGATCATTTTCACTGCCATCACATGGCTTATGCAGGACAACCAGGGAATCCAGTCCAGCCAGCTTGGGTTTGTGAAAGGCAGGTGCTGCCTGACTAACCTGATCTCCTTCTATGACAGGGTGATCCACTTGGAGGAGGAGGGAAAGGCTGTGGCTATGTTCTACCTGGGCTTTTCTCTCATCCCCAGGAAGTAGTGCCATGTTGAGAGGAAATGGCTTTGAGTTGCATCAAGGGAGGTTCAGATTGCATGTTAGGAAAACTTTCTTCACTGAGAGGGTAACAAAGCATTGGAACAGGCTGCTCATGGGAGCGGTAGAATTAGCATCTCTGGAAATGTTCAAAATACTTGCAAATGTATTTTGAAATGTGGCACCTGGGAACACTGTTTAGTAGCAACCATGGCAGTGCTGGGGTAACAGCTGGACTCAATGATCTCAAAGGTCTTTTCCAACATGAACCATTCTATAAAGAACAAAAATCAGGAGACTTGCCTTAACCTGCAACACCTTAAGCACATGGAGAAAATACTGGGCTAAATAAAAGTTGACATGTCTGTCACAAGAAGTTCTGACTGACATTAAAGACAGTGTAAATTGTGCCTACATGTCTCACTTCAATTACAGCAAGGCTCACCTCTCAGAAGGATGTGGCTAGACATATTATATTATATAGAGATTACTATATAATATTCAGATACTCTGACAAGACTTTTGGGCTTCTCCTGACTACTATTTTCCTACAAATCACTTATTTAAAAAAGAAAATCTATAGTCAGTAGGAGGCAGCAATACTAGGACCAGGAAGTAGTGAATTTCTGAGTAACTGTACCTATTCAACACATCCCTTAGGGGCAAATTATGGACAATAATGGAAGCTTTTCCCATTGCAGGCACATCTAACTATAGTTCACCATTTTCTTGGTCATCTTTGTCAAGATTGTTCACTTAAGTATTATTTTTGTCAATAGCAGCCATCTATTACTTGAAAATCAGCTACCACTGAGACATCTACTGTAAACAAGGCAGGCACCATGAAGTCAGGCAATGCATTCTTACATGGGAGCAGCAAGTGACTGCATTAGATCAGACTGCACACAAGAGAGCAACAGCACTGTCCATTTACATCTAAATAGCCAGCTGGAACTGCCAGCAGTCAAGCCATGAAAACACATCAACATTCCAAATACCTGCAACTTTTACAAGTTAGATTTGGCATACTAATGCAAAAATGTTGGGGAAGGAAAGAGATTGAAATATTCAACTGAAACCACAACAAATTCTGGAAACAAAATCCACAAACAAGAAAAAATCTACCCCCATCCATGTGGCTGAACAAATTCTGAATTTGCATCAGTCAGAGGCAAGAAAGTACAATGTATTTGAGACAATGCACATAATATTCAAGATTTACAGAGAGGCTTTCAAGCTTATGGGGTTTTTTCCGACTTCTGATTTTTCTTTGCTTTTGGGAGAAGCATTAAGGAGAGCAGGACATTACAAATATTAAATAAACCCAATTTTAAAATTTTTACCTTAGAGAAATATCCAACTAAATGGCAGCCTTTCTCATCATTTTTTGTAAGGACATAGAAGAGGAATGGTTCAACATCATAATACAAGGTTTTGTGGTCCAGAAAGAGCTTAGCTAACAAACAAAGATTCTGACAATAAATTTTGCTCACATTTCCATCAACCTAGAAAAGCAAGACAGATTTAGTTATTTCCATGGCACCAACAAGTTAGGACAAAATGACTTATTGCATCAATCATATCCTAGAAGGGAACGTGAACAGTATGGTGTTACAAGAAACAAACAAACTAAACACATCAAGGTTCAAAAGAGAAATGCCCCAGTTTCTTCTTAAATAAGAATCCTCCAGTAGGTGCTAATTACTTTGCATTTTTAAGTAACCTCTGAGTATCTGGATTTATTAAACAAAGTAACTTCACCTTTTAGTTGCTGAAGACAGACTTAACTCTTTCATTTTATGCCTGGAATGGAAATGAGTATGACTGGCAGATAACAAAAATGCACTAGTTAAAACTGCCTTAAATTGTGGTTTGCTAGAAGGCAGTGGAGTACAGCAACTTTTAAAAAACCCCAAACAAAGACGTGTATTATGCTGAATCCTTAAGAAGTAAGGCCAATAAATGAGTAGCAAATTACATATCAATCACATCAATGTTTTGGATAAATTAGACAAGACAAAATTTCCATGCCAGGCTAAAATGCTATTGAGTGAGAGAGGTAAATTTCCTGGCTAAATACTACAATTAGTCTAGGTATATTATGAGTGAAAAGAGTCAAGCTGTGACTCAGACAGCTACAGAAAAGCCAGACACAAATGCAGATTTCCTAGATCAATTAGGTACTTCCTGAAAGGCTCAGTCAAAGGCAACACATTTTTGAAATAATCTTAATAGAATGGTTTGCTTGTACTGATGTTTTTGATAATGACAGTAGCTGTATTTCATTCAGAGAGACAAATGACAGGAACTGTGCAGAAAAAGAAGCCATCTTCTAGTCTAATTTGTTTTGAGTAAGAATCCTAGTTACAAATTTAAGCAAAACCCATCCTTTTGGATAATATTAGGGATTTTAAGGGAACATCAGTAGCATAGCTGCATTAAGTGGATTGAAGAAAAAACATTCAATGAATAGCTACTGCTCCTTAAGGCATCAGGATAAACTTGTATACAGTTCTTAAGAGCCTATCGAATACATCAAACTCTCTTAGAGCACACTCCATTGTCCAGGTGCTTTTTGTTACTTTTCATAATTATTACCAAGTGTGCCAATTAAATGTAAACACTAAGTAAGCAGAAATCACCACTGCTTAAGCTGTAAGCCTGAAAATGCAAATTATATGAGCTGTCTTTTTTAGTAAGAACATTTGTACAGAAATGTAAAAAAACTTCTTAAATTTCAGGCAAACACAGCTTGTTCGTCAGTTTTAAATGTGAGAAGCAGGGAAAAAAAGAGGGACAGCAAGCTCAAAAGGAAGCATCTGTCAAAAGTTGCTTGGCTACAGCATAATAGTAAGCTATGTCAAAGTCTGCTCTCAAATCTGTCAAAGTCATCCTCTGGGCAGAGGTACATAAATCACAAAATGCCAAACTTATTTCCATTTCTCTCAAAAACACAAAGCATGAAGGAAACCACAAACTCTTCATTCTGCCTAAAAGAAAATGGTTGCACAGAATTCTTGAAAAGATCTATGAAGAAGGACATCAACTAATGACTAAGTTTCTACAGCTATCAGTGACAACTGACATTAACCTTTGAAATAAAAAGACCCAAACCAACTACATAAGTGCTTAGCACAAGTGCTTACTGAAGCACCCAAAACAGACAAAGGGAACAAAAGCAGTGGAGAAAGAGTTGGGACATGGTTTTCACAATACTTTGTTTTCCATGCAGCAATCGCCCACCTCCCCATCCCCTTTCCCAGTATTTCTCTGTACTCTATTTTCTTAAGAATTTTTCATTTACATGTTAGCAGTAGTTAATAAAAATAAATGAGAAAGCACAATTTGCCTCTTGTATGCTCCACAGTTCTTAACACCTGCTAACAGTGAATATCAAGTTATTTTAACCAGTCTAGGACAATTTCATTCTTGATAGGAAAAGAGGTAAGTCTATTTACAACACAAGTCTTTTGCTGGCAGTTCTTCAATATTTATAAAAACTGCTCAAGTCAGGAAGGACACAATCTTGAGGCAAATAGTTATTTTTTTTAACAGCACAAGCATAAGCAAACGAACCAAACACAAAGATGTTTTTCTAACTTAAAAAAACCTTTCACTGCATCTACCATTATTTGAACAGATAATGGCAATGACAAAGAAAAAAGGACACTTATACAATTTGAAAACACACATTTGAAGAAGAATATGACACCTGCAATTAAAGAGAAATTATCAATACATGCATCTCAATAACACTGTTGAGAAAAGAAGTCCTAGTAACCCCACCAGTCTTTTCCGTTATTGCTACCTGTAATAATGCTTGAGCAACTGGAATGTGAAAGTTAAGGCATAGTTTTAACTGCAGGTATGCTATTAGAAACACAGAATTCTCTTGTCCAGGATATACATTAAACCTCACACTCAAAATAAGTCATCTCCCAAAAAAATAACATCGATTAATAAATCTAAATTTGAGGTTGTGGGATTTTTTTATATTTCAGGGCAAGTTTCTCAAACATCCAAAATGAAGGCAGAAGCATTCAGGAGCTACATTTGTGATTTTAGAACACACAAGAAGCTGCTTTACTTGCTTTTATACTTTGGGAGCACCTACAATATGATTAGACTTCTCCGTACACCCAAGACACTCAAGCAGCCAGAAACAAATGGGTGTCAAGGGGTACTCTTGCTGAGAAGGGAAAGGCAAACCAATCCAAGATGAAAACTGCAAAGGAAGCCCTAAGACTCATGCTAGTCAAGTATCTTAAAGAGGCTGGCTAAGGCACGAAGTACAAGTAAAGAACAAATAATGAAATAACATGGCAGAACAGGCTAGAACATGGCAGAACAGGGTAAAACAGCTTGGGAAAATGGATTTGTTTTTGCAGTATAGCCAGAATCTCAACTTGGCTTTGCAGTATAAGAAGAATCTCCAAGGAAGTATTTAAGGATGTTAAAGTTTTCACCAGTTCTACAGCTAGTCTGTAAAATCTACAAACTGGTTATTTTCCAAAAGCTTATAGTTTTGAAACACCTACCTCAAATACTGAAAGGTCATTTCTTCTGTAGATTTCATTGGCTGGAGGATGAAACCAGCCACATTTCTCTGAGTGCCTTAACAAAATGTTTTTACTTTTCATGTATTTAAGACAGAATTCACACAGGTAAAGTTTTGGTAATCTGTAGGAAAATTAAGAAGATATTTTATACAAAAAGTTCATTACATTCCATAAACAAAGTTACCACAAATAAAAAACCCTTCCCATTCAAATATTAGGTATACATACATGCTGCTAAAGCACAACTAAATAAGTAAACAGAACATTAGAGTGAATGATTATACATTCACACACTACTCATCAGAAAAGGAAAATAAGAAACAATCAGCTTCAATCAATCAACCACAGTAAACCTAATTCAATAGAGTTGTGCTGTGGTCAGTTTGTGGTTCAGCCTCTGGCAGATCTCAGTTACTTCCCCCTTCCCACCCTCCAGCCTAGCTTTTCCTGTGGTCTCCATCAAAGTAAGCACACTGGAGTAATACTTCAAATTTCATCTTTCCTGTTCCTAATAAATATAAAGGAAGCACAAAGCAGGATACAGGGGATCTCCTTCCCTTTAATTTTCCTTATTTTGCTTCAGGGGAGGGCTCAGAGATTACTTTTCTTTCCACTGTCTTCCAAACACTTGGGCAAGATGGCAAACTCTGGTAGGATTTTACCCTCTCACCTCCACCTAAGTTATCACTTTACTACAGAAGCCAATACAAAGAGTTCACATAAAGGCAAAACATCTCCACAATCTCCACAGCACAGGCAACACAAACAAGTGCACTTCTCAGGGGAGGATCCAGTTCAGACTACATACAAGTAACCCACATGCCCTGTGTTCTACATACCGTCATAAACCACTCCCTTTGGTAATTTTTATAGCTACTTACCTTCATTTTTAAATTACTGAATCAGTGGAAGACTGCTCTAGAAATTAATTAGTCTGCAAAGTTTTACAGCAGAGGACAATGTTTATCTGCTCTGAAGTTACTAGCACATCCTGGGATTACAGCCATGGTTTGCACTATTCCAGTATCCTAAGGAAGTTTCATCAACAACATAAAAAGTAGTTTGAACTATTTGTTCAATGATGTAATCCCACTGCCCTCAACTGAGAGCCACAGTACCTCCTACAATGTCATCCCATGTCCATTTGTATATGATGGACACATGACACATCCCTCATTCCCACCACACAAACAAAAGGCGGTTCCGAGTAACACTATGCAACAGCACTTTGGAACAGATCATGTTGCATGCTGTAGTAGAGCTTGATAAACATACAGTTCTGAATATCTTCCTGTGTGCCATAGAGGCAATGGATTAATAAAACATTGATTTTCAGCACACACAAAACTCTGCAGAGATCTGCTGAGCACATGTACTAGCCCAGGCTCTCTGCTGGACTCCAAGGTACACCCTTGCAAAGATGGCCAGAAATGAGATGCTGTTGCCACAACTTGCCCACTTTTACTTCATTTAGCATGTCATCTCCCCTGGTCCTTAGAAAAAAGGAGGTGAACAAATGCAGGACCACAATGAAAAGCAATTTGTCTAAAGGGCCAGAAGTCGGACATACCTCACTGCAATGGTGTAAGAAAAAACAAACAAACAAAAAACAAAACTAAACAAACAAAAAACCCAAACCAAACCAAACAAACAAAAAACCAGACAAAACCAAACAAATCAGTGAAAACAAAACCAACAAAATCACAAAAATAAACCTCAAACAAAACCACACCAATACACGCTACACATTGACATTTATACAGGACTAGGAAAATGACATTTTATTGCATCTTGGACTTAGAACTATCTAAAAACAATGACAAATCCTTGTTCTCAGTTGTAATTACACAAGCATATCTACTTTTAAAGGTTTTAAATTATAAACAGTTACACAAGAGTAAAAATAAGTTGTAACATTCACATCGGAAAAAATGCCAACTACGTATGGCAATCTTGACAACTTGCTACCTTGCGTATTCCTGTGGGTAAGGTGAAGAGTACCAGGTCTGGATCTCGTATTTTCCAAACTCAATCACTGAAGGGTATCGCCCACCTGTTTCACCAGTGTTTTTACACCCAATTTTCTGTCAGGTGCAATTAAAAAAAATGAAAGTATTAGTTATAGAAAAGTAGAAGAAACTTTAGTAGAAGAAACTCCTCCGACAGAGGACGGAGTTTGTAAACAGAAAATACAAACAGCTAAAGCCCAGCCAAAGAAGAGGCACAACAGCCTCAAATTCTATTCTCCCACAGCACCTAGCATGACAACATCCCTATAATCCTGGTGCAAACCTCAAAGCTGTCCTTCTGTCAAAATAATGAGAGAAAAGCTATCAGCACAACCCTTCAAGAGTAACTGGAATTTATCTCAAAGAGACAAGAATATGCTAACACTTCGATTTCAGCTATAATACTGCATTTAAGCTGATCAGAAAATGACTGCTAGGCTCTAAAGGGATGGCAAAACATAAAATAGTAAGAAAGGTGTGGAAAAACAAGCAATTTCTATGTCAACTTTTAGAAACCTTACCACCCAATATTTTTAGGGACTGCATATGAAAGATAAAGAAAGCAAGTAGTGTGAACTATTTCCATGAGGAAGCTGAAACACAAGCTAATAATAAAACTGAATTTTTAAACTCAATTTGAATTTGTTGGTTAATATGCTGTGAAAGAAGACTGTGAAAAAGTCATTGTGTAATGTGAGCTCTTGTAGACTAAACCTGAAAAAAACCTGACTTCCATTACTGAAAAAAGTACAACAATTTATGATGTCATTTTAAGAAAGCAGCAATTGAAACATTACATTCACCCACCTTCTGACCCGGGTTCTCACAGACACAGAAAAGTAAAAGTCTGGTTCACTACTCTGATTCAGCTCAAATATTATCACTGCTAGATAAAGTCTACAGTATTTAAACTCAAAGTGTGGTGACTAATCAAGTAAAATGAATTTATGGACTCACTAAATCTGGTTTTCTACGAAGCAGTGTTTTGTGGGACCAAATTAGCTTTTCAGAATATCTGCTTTATTTGCAGAGCAAAATCATTACTGAGCAATATCCTCTCAGTCCTGACCAGGACATCAGCTACTTTTAAACGCTATGTTTGATCCTGCAGTCCTGTTTCCAAAATGCTCAAGTATATCTTTCAAAATCTATCTTAAGTGTCACTTATCATCTGATCCATTCCAGCATGATGCCTGGTCTCCTGTCTGCATATACATTGTCTCCCAACAGAATTCACAGCAAGTGTGATGCATTAGATTAAAAGGAATATATTAGAAACGAAGATGAAGAGATTAAAAATTAACTCAGCTTTTATTTACAGAAATAACTATATTTTGGCAACATGATTCTTACCTCCATGGAAAGTTCTCGGGCCTGCTTAAACACTTCCAAATCCTCCTGTGTAACAGTGTCCTTGCTTCCCAAAAGAAATACATCCGTATTTTCTTGTTTGATGCTTAGTTTGATTTCAGTATCTGTTATTTAAAACCAGCAAAAAGTTTATTCACAGACATGAAGGTTACATGCACATTAGCCAAGTGATACTACTAAACAGGATTGCAACTATGGCTGTTAAGAACTCCCCATTTTAACCAAATCTGGGATTACTAAGTAACAGAAGTGAACCCTTCACCCCCCCCCCCCCCCTTCTTTTGTAGCTTGCTGCTGCACAAGCTCTTTTTTGGTACTTGCTTGTCTGTCTGTACAAGCCTTTATAGTCAGTTCTACTAAACTAGTTTTGAACCTCATGAAATGGAGCATATTTGATTGTTAGAACTATGCCACCTGATAAATTCTAATATACTCTGGAAGGCAAAAAATAAACACAAGAGAAAAAAAGTTGCCCTTAAAACTTGAAGATTAATGCTAAGCTAAGTCTGCATTCAAACATTATAAATTAAAACTATTTCTTTCTTAACTAAAAGTAATAAAAAGGTAGTTCACAGCAGTAGAGATCAAGTGTTGTGGAGACTGTAGTATGATGGAACTGTTCATGAAAAAGCAATGGAGCAGAGGGAAATGAATTGAAATGCCCACCGTTATAAGCACTGACAGCACACAATCATGATGACAGCACCACTGCCACAGGAACGGCAGGGAGGAACAAGGAAGTGGCATGACAAGTGGCTACTCATGCGGTACTACACAGCCATAAGCAACATTATGAAGGCATTTGGGGCTCCTAGTGTCACTACAGATGCAAAAAATAATAAAAAAGTGGTGTGGTATTAGTCAGGGAAAAAAAAACAACAACCAAAAATGTTTTGGAGATTTAGTCAGCATTAGATAAAAGGTCAAAGTTTTGTTGTTTTTGTATGAAAGTGAAATAAGAACAAGAGAAATAGCTAAGACCTATGTGATAAGAATTTTGGTTTTGGACGGGACGCAGGTTTGTTTGGCGCTTCGACCTTTGCTTACCATCATCCTGATCAGGTTTAATCCTTCCGTCTGTCAAGCTCCCCTTCCCTGGTGAGGGGGTCCCCATCTGAGGGGTCATTTTATACTTTAATCTGCCTAGAATCCTGTGCTTTTTAAAGAAAGCTGTTCTCTTGAGGTGAGCAATTGCTTTAAAAGCACGTCCTCTAGACACACCCCATCCAGAGGCACAGGCATGAGACACAAACCTACTCCGAACATCTTTCCTTCCACAGAAATTACTATTAGATGTTGATGTGGAAGACAACTCTGGTTTACTACACGAGTGCTTGCGGGGTGCATAGCTTGGGTGACTCTTTTTTCGAGACTGTTCATGAGTGGTATAGATATGAGAGAGTCCATCAAAGAGTCCCTTTAGCTGACTGCTACTAGGAAGGCTACTAAAGGAGGGTATGCTTGACTGACTGGAAGAATTTGGGGGAGAGTTAGAAGAAATCAAAGTGCTGGATTTTTGAGAACTGGGGCTCTGACCAGAGATGGGGATTGGGGGTAGAAGTGAAGAAGGTGGAGGTTTTAGCTTTTGTGTGGTACCTGTAGCCAACACAAGAGAAGTGCATGACTGTTTCTGAGAGACCTTTTTCCTTGGACGATAGTGCTTTGAAAAGTCTATTATTTCACCTCGTGATCTGCGACCATCAGGTGATGGTGTAAAGAACTTAGTAAGGCCATCAATGAGACCTTTGGTTTTCTTGTTAACTTTAAGTGTAGAGGCAGATATGTAGGTGGAGGTGGTGGTGATTTTGGTGGTGGCACCAGGCCGAGTGGGGTCTGTAACAGGCAATCTGCTGCTTGAATCCTTCACAGATGCAGCATGACCAGATGAAGGTGTGGTACAGACTTTAGTCTTTTGACCCCTACCAGGTGACCCCCTTCCTGTGAATGCATTCACGGATCCTTCATCACTGGTTACAGACCTATGCAAAAATTTGAAAAATAAAAATTAGCATTCAAAATCTTTACTGTCAAATAGCACTAGAGTTTATACAAGTTACCTGGGCCACTGTACTTAAAAATATTTCAAGAACTTTAAATACACATACATTTTGGAAATACATTTCACACTATGGCATAACATCAATCTTTTTTCCCCCTTGTCCTTTTTGTTCCCCATCCCATCTTTAAAAGACAGTCCACAGATATATATAAAGTGCTGGCATAGCAAGATCTCCCTGTATACAGCCTTCTCATATACTTTTAGGAATAGCCAAAGTGTGCCTCTCTGGAAAAAATATCATTACATCATGTTTGTACAAACAACTGCTCCATCACCATAGAGTTTATTGTACACACAGAGAAGATGAATGTTTTAAGTGTTAATATGATATCAAAACAGTTAACTTCAGACTACATTTGCTTCAACTGTAGAGAAAGTCTATTAATCCTTCAAAGCAAACAGTCAGTCTTCAAGAAACTGCTTTTTTTTCCCCACACTCTTGTTGGATGATGTAAAACGTGACAGTAAAAGTTACCACCAAAGACCTAAAAGCCAAATAAGGTAGTTTATTAAGAGCATTACAACAAAACTAAAGAAAGTCTCTTTAGAAATTCTAAAAAGAGCAAAAAACAAAAATAGCAAAGGAAAGGAAAGAGCAAGACTAACCAAGGTGCATTTGCATGAACTAATCAGGACTAACAGGGAAGGTGTTAGGAAAAAACACAGTGGCGAATCTTATTTAAATAAGGAAGAAAAAGGGCATACTGAAAGCCAACATTTGTGAGAACAAAATTACAGTTTTAACTAGTTGCTAATAACTGAAGAGAGGAACTACACTGCAGAGTAGTATATTCTAGCATAAACAAACAGAACTTTTGAAAATATCTGCAGCAAAAGAAAGAGTTATCAGGACAGACAATCAAATTACAAAGCCAAACAAAGCTACACAGTTGTATCACATGCTTTCTTTCATTCCCTTTTCCATCCTGCTCTTTGAAGTTAGCTTATTTACTTTGCAGCAGAAAGTTTTCTTCCACAGATTTCTACCCTCTTAATTGAGATGCTGAAGTAATTAATTGCAACAGGTTACTTCTAATTAGGGATTCAGCAGCCGAGGGCCACCATCTGGTTCCTGACCTCCAAGGGCCCACCAGCCTAAGAACCAGCCCCTCTTCCACCCACACATCCTTAAATTTGCTTAGTTCCTAAGAGGCAACAAAACCAAGGACTGCTAAATCTTTTGAATCCTTTGGCATCATACTCATAAGTCTATCCCAAGACCTATTCTCAGTGCCAGATGTGGTAACCACCAGCAGTGCCAGAGGCCAGCACACACCTGGTTTAAGTTAATCTTACACAGTAATTTTGAAGGGCTTCCTACAGATGGTCAACAGGCAAAAAATTATTCCAGTACCACTGGAAAGATTTTCTTTGTACCATACAAGGACTAAATGGCATTGGCTAACCTTCCTGTATTTCATGTGACTACACACTTTTTATGTTTGACACTATTGTCTTCCATACTCCACAATCACTTTTAAATAGGATTTCATGCCAAAGAGTCTCTTCTTTGATTCTATCTCTAACCACTATTTTTCCAAAAGAAGATTACTTTGTTTTTATATATAAGACACTGAAGTAATAGAAATGTGCTGGCAGTACTGCAAATATTTATTTTATGAAGTGCTTCCCTGTAACATGCTCATGCAGCTCACATGCTACAAAGAAAACTTTTCTGAAAATGTTAATAATCTTCATATAATACTAAAAGAACTTCTGCATCCTTTAGCATAACGGTCACTATACAAGTTGCAGCTCAACATCTCAACAGCAAAACACAACAGGAAAACCCTCATAACATTTCCAACCTTTCTATTACATGTATGAGGAAGGAGGAGAAGCAGAATTAGTGTCCAGGGGTACATTGCTGCTAAATCCACCCATTGGGAAGCCAAACATGCAAGTCTGCAGAGAAGAAAGATGGCAGGACTGTATTAGAACCGGTCCTGGTTCTGGTCAGGGCAGGGTTAATTTTTGCAGTAGCCAATGGGAACATGTCCAGGACCCAGTAGTTATTGTGTACCACCTCATGGGCAGGGAAAGGGACTCTCTCCCAGGGAGAAGGGGCTCATTGCAGTCAGGTAAGTGGGGAGCAGCTGGGTAATACCATTTCAAATAATCACATGTGAATTGTTTTGCCTGTCTTGTACACTTTGTTATTGGTACTGTAGCTGTGACTGTTTGCTTTCTTTTCTCACTCCTGTTTCCAGTAAATTGTTCTTATCTCAGCCTGGATCTTTACTTTTTGTACCTTCAATTCTCCTCTCCAGCCACTGGCGGGGGGAAAGCAAGAAAGCAGAGAGTCTCAGCAGTAGCATTAAGCTGGGGAGTATCACTCCTGAACCACAAGAGAGCCCTAACCTCCAGCTGAAGGTTTATGTGTTTTCAAAGGATAAATACAACCAGGGGTACAACTAAAGCCCAAGGCATAGCTAGAGATACAGGGAATATTTTTATTATGCACACACAATGATATATAGAAATTTCAATGACGTTCAAATTCCTAAGCTATTTATTCAGGAGGAGAACAGAGAAGTACAATGTTTCACCCAGTCTAACAGTATGGTCTCACCAGCCAGTACAACTACATGTTTTACTTTCATGTACTGTCATACTTTAGTCCTGTCCTGAACTATTTTCCTAGAGCAACATACACTGAACTTTAGGACAAGAACCAAAAAGGCAAGATTAAAGATCCTGGCAGAGAGAAAGGCAAAAGAGAATACAGCAAGATGCACAGCATCAAGTAATCAACTTGACTAGTGCACTATACTGCAAGTACTCTTCCTTATATTTTCACATGTGGCTTCAAAATTCAAAAATCCTTTTTTTGTAAAATGCAGAGTTTTACAGCAGCTCCCATGCAACTCTGAATAATACAAGACAGGTTTTTAGACTGTAGAGAAGAATGTAACAATGTAAAGACTGAGTAGTTGGTAGAGTCAAAAAGCTTTTCAGCTGCTCAGCTGACATAGCCAAACAGTCAAATAATGCTTAAATAAGGGGAAAATAGGTACTTGGATAGGAACATGTGATGGAGGGCAACATACTACTGTAGCTGACACAGAATCTGTTCCTATCTAACACTCAGTGTTATGTCAACTCAGTATTTGAACGCTACTTAAATACTCCTCTAACCAAGACTCACAATGTCCAACTACAGTGTTTTCTGGGGAGACAGATGCTAAAAAAAAAAAAAATACAGCACTCTCTTGTTTTAGATAAACACAGTCCTGAGAAGCAAGAGGAATTGCAATCTGTTTTCCTAGTAACTGGTAGCAGGTGAACAGCAGAATTCAAGTAATGATCTTTTCTAGAGTACCACAGAAACCAGAACTTCTTTGTTACTTCTATAATTTACTTTTTGGAACAGGTTTTGTGAACTGATATTAACTAATAAAATAATTTTTATACAGTTTTCAAACAGCTCTTTGACCAGACCCATCTCCTGAAGTTGTATATAACCAGCTTGATATTATCCACTTTGTGTTCTGTAGGTACTACAAGTATTTGAAGCTACACTTAAAAGACAGCCGTGGCATATGTTATTATACAGAAGTTTATTTGCATCTGCTATAGGTACAATTTTTGATAAAAACTTACAGCATCTGAAAAATTAAGTTACAGTAATTTTTTATCACCACCTAACATGACACCAAAAGCACCTCCTATAATTTAGAAGTTATTGAACATTGGGCTGAAAGGCACATACAAAATCACTCATTATCTATTTTCCCCTATTTGAAACAGAGTTACAAACAGTGCTTAAACCTATACCAAACTCTTATCTGACTACATTCTCAGAAACATCTAAAGAAATAAAAACCAAGAAAAACTTACAACATTCGTTGCTTTAATTTATTTTTCGGTCGTCCAATAGGTTTTGCATATCGTCTCCTTATTTGTGCAGCCTTCTCATGAAGCAGCTTTCTTCCTTTCTTCTTTGGTCTACAGACCTGGCAAATCCACATCCCTGTATAAGGGAAAAAGAGTTTAGTTGCACACAGTTTATCTCATCTGTATTGCAGGTGTGTACCAAGATACACACCAAGTATATACAGAGTCAGCAAATTATCTCTTGAACAGGACACAGGCAAGGGAAAGTGGACAAAAAAGTGATCCACCTCTATCTAAACTCTGAAATTTTTAAAAGCAAAGTGCTCATGGAAAGGAGGATACAAGAGGCAACAAGAATCACAGAAAAGATTATGAGCAATTCGGTTCCTAGAAGAATTTCTGTTCTAGCTTGTCCCTCCTTATACTACCTAGATTTTTCTCCAGACAGAATTAAGACAGGGTAAAAAATTTAAGTGTGTGTTACAAGGCCACTAGGGTAGAGCATGCTAAATATACTTCTTCACATCTATGGTATATTTATTTTAATATGCAACTTGAATTTAGCATCCTTTTAACATTAGATAGCCAAACATCTATTGTAGATAAGGCTGGGGACTGGGAGGGGAGGAACTTAAGAAAGTTTTTAATGTAACTTTAAGATTAAATAGGGAAAACCATAAAGATGTAAGAGCAAAAGTGAGAGGTGCCATAGGTAAGAAATCTAGAGATTAGAGAACCTGAAGACACATGCATTTTGCTTTGTTTGCCTGTTTTTCCAATTACTCCTACAAAAGGCAGGAAGAAGAGGCTCTTTGACATGTTCCAAGAACTTCTTTGTCAGTGTATATACTCCAAGCATTTGAACAGCCTTTCTAAAGTTTTACCTTCAATAAACAGGGCAACAATTCATTACACAGTGAATACATCTGGTGAACTATATGTAGACCTTTATTATTTTCCTGAGGAAAAAACCCCTCATATAATGACAAGTAAAATTTCCTTTGATATGAATGAAATCATACTATTTATCATTGAAAAGAAAAATGAAAACAGCATGCTCAACAGGTTTTGGTCACTTAATACAAGACTGCAAATGAAGGTACTTTCATGGAAAAGATTTTTTAGATCACCTTTTGGCATTCGGGATAGTGGCGGGTCACAGCACTCCATGTGGAACCCTCTATCACAGGAGTCGCAAAAAAGCATGTTATCCTGGGGGGGCAGGGATGAGGGGGTGGAGAAAAGGGAAAAGGAAAAAAGAGACTTAATACAGCATTGCTTGAAGTTGTACATCAATTGTTTGCATTTGGACATGTGCTAATTATAAAGCTACTATAAACAAAGAGAATAAGTAAAACACTGAACAAGTCTAACTTACTGCATTTTTGCCTTGGATCCTACATGCACTGCATGTCTTGCATTCAATACACTGCCACCTCAATGCCTTCACATTTGTTGTTAACTCAGGACAGAATTTCAAACATGATGGATGTCCTAAAAAACACCAAAATATTATGGAGAGGTTGAGATTTAAGATTGGTTAGACTGATTTTGAAGTTCAGTAGGATGTAGCCAGCTCACCAGAACCCTGCAAGTACCAGCTGCTTTCAGAATTTTGCAACACATTATTTAACTCCTCTACTTCATACAAATATACAGAATAATTGTCATGAAACCCATTCATGAAGACAGGCAGAAAACTGACTTTAACTGACACCAGTGAATGGTCTACATAAGCACCTAAAACTGAACTTTTTATTTTCACTAGGTTATTTCCATGGCATATTAAACTGTCATTGGTTCTCAAAAAAAGCATATTTATAAACTTGACCACATTCTCCTTTCATAGCAGAGAAAAATCTTCAGATGAAACCGCATTAATTATTTTTCTAACTATACTAAGTATCTACCAGAGAAAATGAAGAGCCAAACTACATGTGTTTTTTTATTTCAACTTATTACTTAATTATAAGCAGAGAACAATTTCAGAGTAATAAAATGGGAAAAAAAAAAGAATCTGGCAATTGGCATAAGGACAACATATTACAATACAAGGTTTAAAACTGAGAGGGTGGGTGTGAAGTATTGAACTACCACCTCCCACAAAACACAAAAATTCCTCAGCAGGACCATCCTCTTTTCACAGTAGCCTTGAAGGCCTACACACTTCTCCAATTAGCAGAAGATACCAGGCAACTGAACACATCCAACACCTGAGGCAATACTGGCAGTGATTTTTTTCATGTCTTCAACAACCTCGGAGCATAGCCCTAATCCAGAAAAGATAAAAACGCTGCTATATAGGAAGGGATAAGCATTCCCAGGGAAACACTTTCTGACAGTATTATACTCAGAGATTATCTGTCATGAACATAAACACAGAAGTTGTCAGAAGAATCCCTGATGCCATGCTGCACTTCTAGATGGCTGCAGCGATGTGGCTTGCATCAAAGGTGCTTTCTTCTCACTGTCAGAGTTGGAATGAGTGCTTTCTTCTAGGTAATAGTAGCTGTAGTTACAGTGATTCAGACTTTCTCCATCAACTGTCTCTCAGTCCAGGACTGAGCTAAAACACCACAAATAAAAATACAATCTAATCTATGAGCATTTGCTATTTTTGTCTAATGGACTGAGGCATGAATGGCAAAGTGGAGAAATGCAAAAGTCACCTGAATAGGTGACAATTTCAGATTTTACTTCCTTTTATTCTCCTTATCCAAGGCTTAAACCACTTTATTGTTAAGCTTCGAAATACAACTTGAATTGTGCATTTTCTCAAAATAAAATGCAGACATATAATCTATTAGGAAGGAGCAATCAGTAATAAATTCAAAGAGTAGTTTCAGAAAAATATTGAAAAAGCATCACCATTTGATTCTTTGTATACAGTTTAAGATATATGAACATTTTTTGGGGTTAAAATTGAGTATGCGCTTTCAAGAATGTGACAAATATACTGTAACAGCAGAAGTGAGTTCAATGAGATACTGTTCCCTTCAATGAAACCCCCTAGAGAGGCTGATATTACTAATCAATATCACATAAAGACTTATTTTATCAACTATGACTTAACAACCCTATTAACACATTAAAGCCCAGTCATAAATCAATCACTCCATATAAGTGTATTTAATTCCAGTTACCTACCCTGCACAGAAGTTATTTATTTCAAGGAGCAGGTAAGTTGCAGTTCAAACTGTTGATTTTAATGGTGTTTCATGTAAATAACTGTGATGTACAAACATATGGAACATCCATTCTCACTGGCAGGTACCCACTGCTTGAACAAACTAAGTATAACTGTGTTACTTTGTATCTCTTATCTACCAATGAAACATGTCCCATTGAAGCAATTACACAGCTTAATACATTTCTTTAATCACTAGACTTGATTATCAGACAAAAATTCAAGAAAAATATTCCACTGGTATTAAACATGCCTGCAATTCCAAATCCTTGAGCCACAAGTAACTAGAACTGGAAGGGTGCAAATGTGAACCATCACCATGGATTTGCTATACTTGTTTCACCATCTTTTCTAGATATGCACCAGCAGAGACAGCGCAGGAACTTTGAGATTTCAAAATACCATATGGTATGGTTCTTTAATAGCTGATAATAAACTATTCATTTTAGACACAAACTGACAAAGTGCAAATATAGCAGTAACATGTATGGGGTAATGCCTACCAGGCATTAAGTGGTAACCAAAAAATTTTAGTTTTAAAAGGAACTCTGTTTAACTACATTCATAGCAGTTATACAGATTTGTAGTTTAACAGATTTCAATAGTCAGTTGAAGTTACAGTGCCCTTCACTGATTTTACAGCTAGCTTTTTTTTTATAATTTGAGAGCTGAAGGAAAGCATGTTTTAGGCTTCCAAATTTGCAGCATTTCAGCTCTAACTAACCTAAACTGGAATCACAAACATACTATCTTTTCCGTATCTAGAAGCTGACAAAATTCCAAGAGATTTCCAACACTAGTTTGAACTAATTAAACCGGCAATTTCTCCTGGTTCTACCAGGTGAGTTTCTTTTAAATCTCAGTAGCATCAATTTTTTAATGTATCAGACAAGTTTACCAAATTACTGTAAATTTAGACCTTTGCAAGCTGAAAGATTTCACCAGGAATATATACAGGCCTACTTTAAAATGAAACACTTCAAAATTTGTTCATCCATGTTAGAAACAGTTCAGATTTGTGATACACTGACGTGGCAGAAATAGGCAAGATCAGGAAGTCAAAAGTGAGAGTCTCATTCCTTTGTGATTGAAGGTAATTTCTTAAACCTGCCCACTTTTGTGTCTTCTTCACAAAGCTCAGCCTTTTTTACTCATTAAAGGATTTGATGAAAAAGCTAGTCTTTTAAAAGAACAAGCATTAGATCAGTGACTAAAATTAAACACAGTGCTAAATTAGTTATGCTAATATCTCCAGTTATTTTTAACTTGAACACAAATGCTGGGAACTACTGTGTAAGATAATTCATCAAAAAAAACCCCTCAACTTGTGTCTGCTAATCTTTTAGGTAGAAAGTGTTATTATTGTTTAGGGAGACTAGCTATGAGCAGAGATGGTCATTGCACCTGTCTTGGGGATGCACCAGTTTCTTCCACCTGCAGGTTTCTATGCAGTTCATTTTATTCAACTAACCCAACATCCTTACACAGACAGCAATAATTAAGACAATTTCTATACTCCATTATTACTAAAGCATACCCTAAATGTCATTTAGAAAGCCATCTCTGCCCAGTTCTTTCCAAATATTTTCTGTCCCTATTCCTTCTGACCTGAGTCCAGTGTCTCTCTGTTGCTCTGCTCTCCAGCCTTTTCCACCTGTCTTTGACCAGTAACCTTCTTGCCTCCTCAGGATAACATACAATTTGCAAGGAGAATACCCATAAGTATTCTACTTTTTGCTATTTTGCCCCTTTAAAAAAAACATTTATTATAATTCTCCAGTCACTCAGTTTTTTCCCTCCTCAATCTACAACTTCAAACCCTTATAAAAATCTGTCAGCAGCATTAATCTTTAATTGCTTCTGCACATCTTGCTTGGAAAAACAGAAGCAGAGTTCAATTCCAGTTCTCAAGTATATTGATTTTTCAAAATCAAGAGATAGGGAAAAAGCAGGAGAGAAAAAAAACCCCAAACTACAAAACCCAATCAAAACCAAGAGGAACTATGTCTTCTTCTGTAATGGGATTTGTTTTCTCACATCTGACGTCCCTCATCTTACTTCTTGAGAAAACCCTCTGTGCCAACTGACATAGCAGTGCACTTCATTTCTACTACCCAAATATTTTTCCTCCCAAATACCACAAAAATGTGCAGCTAGTTATCCAGCTAGTTTCTGCATTCAGAATCCAGAAGCACTACCTGAAAAGACAAAAGAGACTTGACACAAAAACAAAAAGGGAAAACAGGCATGCCAGTAGTGGGCACTGCAATTTAATCTCTGATCAACTGAACAATTTGCTTGCTGTGCACAACATGCAATTTCTTTTCAATTTGTTAGACAGCAAGACCAGCTTTGAGATACACTGCAATGTGCAAAATTGCAAATCCAATTACAATAAAACTCCACTTGAGTGAAGTTTTGTTATTTATAAATTGCACTGAAATTAGTTTTTATTTTAGTTAGGCATCAGTAGCTGAAGTTTAACCATCCAACAAACTGATTGGCAGTCTCACCATTTCATTCCTTATATCTAATACATCTGAGGAACTAATTAAAGATAATTTAGTCTTAATGAGCCAGAGAGAATGTATCGGTGTTAATTCAAATAGAAGCTGATCCATGAAAGTCAAGACTTCCAGTTCTAAAGTGTCTTAAGACCCACCAGGGAATTGTTACACAATAGAAGAGTAGCTGATAGCTCAGCTCACCTGATAAACGTAAACTCTGTGCACCAAAGTCTAATCAAGTATTAATATTACAAATATCACAAAACAGATTTGAAAACAGAGGAGACCTATAACCTATAAACCACTAAAGCAAGACAATTTATATTTATGAGGATTGCTGCTGGCATACTGGGTTAAAAAAGTAATCTTATTTCAGAGTATAATAACTGACTAACATATACTAAAAAGTACACTGGCTAAAATACAAAGCAACTATCAGGATGCCAATTGAGAAGCAGACAATCAATAACATACCCTGATTAACTGAAAACATGTTTTTATCCATAGTGTTTTATTTTTACTCAAGTAATGATGTAACCTGACCTGAGAACTGCCATAGCTACCAGCAGCATACCTACAAAACGATGATACTCATGGACTCCAGGTGCAGAGGATCACAGAATAGCCAGAGCTAGAAGGGACCCGCAAGGACCATCCAGTCCAACTCCTGACCTTTCACAAGGCATCCCCGAGAGTCACACCATGTGCCCTGAGAGCACTGTCCAAATGCTTCTTGAGCTTTGTCAGCCTTGGTGCCCTGGGGAGCCTGTTCTAGTGCACAACCACCTTCTGGGTGAAGAAGCTTTTTCCCAAACCTCCCCTGACACAAGCTCAGGCTGTTGCCTCGGGCCCCAGCACTGGTCACCACAGAGAAGAGAAGCACCAGCGTTAGGAACAGCCACAGTCTGCAAGAGCTGCTACAACACGCAGGAGTAAGGTACCTGCAATCAGTGGTGTCATTATCTTGTGCCTGACAAGTAACCAGCTGCCCAACTCATGTGGTATGTTACCTTAAATATCACTGAAATTCCCTCTTGAGTAACACAATAATTTTACAAAAAAATGAACTGGATACACAAGATGTACAGCAGCAAAGACTGCTACATAGTCTTTATTACTGTGATTATTCCCTCAGCTTATGAAATGTTGAAAATCTGTGCAAGCAAAATTCTTGATCATTTGATGTCACAATGCAAAACTGAGTTTTCAGAGCCAACATAGATCCCAAACAATAACCAAATTCTTGTATTGTAAAAGTGTGGTTTCCCCCTCTTAATTTACTCATCAGATCTGTACTTTGCCATAAAGATGAATTCACATCTCTCACTTGTAATTATCCTAATTATAAAGATGACAAAATTCTAGTTAAAAAAAAAAAAAAAAAAAAAAAACAAAACTTACACACCAACCAAGAAAAACAACAACAAATTCTTCTGTCCCTCTGGTTTCAGTTCTTGATCTATGTTTGTTCAAAGAGAGGATAAGGTTTAAAGTTTAAAATATTTTTAGAAGACATACTAAAACATAAACATTTCTAGTATTTGTAAATTCAGCCAACTTACCACTGCTGCCACAATCTGCACAAGACAAGAGCTCTTCTGGTTTTTTTTCACGATTTGATTCTTTCGTTCCCAAACAAAAGCTACATATTGGGATGGGATCAGCTCGTGGCTAGATTTAAAAATAAACAGACAGTTAGCTAACAAAAAAAACCCTAAACCAAAACCCACCAGCCTCCAAGGCTTTTACTTTGTATTTTGCTGTAGTACACACTAATTGGCAAGGCAAATGTCCACTTTACTAACTTTGTTACAAAGTTTTCATCTTAACATGCTTCATAAACTTCAAGCTGGGCCACAATAAGCAACCCTGTATATTAATCCATGTAAATGTCTCCAATACAAGAGTAGTGTTAACAAAAACAAGGAAAAATTAGAACTTGAGACACTATTCTTGCACACAATTGCAACTCCAGAACACAATTGCTTGTTCTTCAAATGCAACAGTGCTCAAAGATCAAGATGTAAACTAGTCTTTATTACAGACAAATATAGTTCCTTTACACAAGACAAAAACTCAAATTCAAGACATACTTTATTACTTGGAAATTCAGTACGACTCATACCCTCCCCTGAAACTACCATTTTAGGGTAAAAGCACTGGATTTAACAGATCAAGAGTTATCCATGACAGTCTGAGGAGTCCCATCAGCTTTGATAGACATTCATAATAAAAAACATGCAAATCTTTCAATGTCTAGAAGCAATACACAGAACTCTTTAGAGAATTACTTCAGAATTGATACAAATTTTACTTCTCATCTTCCTTATCAATTACATAACAAATGATCAGAGAAGTTTTATTATATAGTTTCTGCATTACATTTTAGAGCTTTTAAGAAAACACTAACCTGCAACATCCAAAATATTAACGTATTAATGACTACACTCAAGTAATTTCAAACAGGTCTCTAATAAATGAAATTACATACAACCATTTCTCCCAAATGGGACAGTCAAATAACAGAGTACCTTCTAGCAGAGAGTATCACAATAACCCAGATTAAAATGGTTTCTTTTGTGAATTCACAGCTTCCAGACTCAGGTAGGCAATGCTGTTAGTTTAACATATCAAAGCAATCATTTATTGGCTTTACCTTCATTTTCCATTTCCACTTTATGCTACGATACTTTGAAAGCTGGCAGGCTATCTTCACTTGACCTATAAATCTGTATTCCATTACAGATCTGGGAAGAGGGGAATGCTTGTTTTTAAGGGTATTCTTGTGAAAGAATTTGTTCCATGGTGATATGCCCTTATATCTCAACACAATATAACACAAATATTGAAACTACTTTTATGTTATTAAGCTTTATGATCATTTTAAATCAAGCAGCATGAAGAATGCTGACACCAGGAAAGTAAGTTTGTCCTAGTCATAGAAGAGGAGCACACAGAAACGTACTTCCATATAAACATACCCCAAGGCACCGTACTTTCTCTGAAAATTTAGACCTCAGCAGGTCTGCTCACTGCTCAACTCTTCACAATCCAATTACTGAAATATTGACATACTTGTATACCCCAAAGAATATACATAAAATGTAAACAGAGCTGAACTTTTCATAAGTAAGGAGATGTGTGTTCTCTTCCATCATCTACAAATGGGAAGTACTGTAACCACCTTATAACCAATAGGAACAAACATCATCTGCAGTCTTTTTGTCTTACTGAGGTCTCCATTATGGGTTATATGGTTAGCTGAAATATGAACTTGCTACTTGGATAAAAACAAACATTTAAGTTATAAAACAGCTTCCAAAAATGGTTGTGCTTCTGCATTATTGGTGCTGTCAGTTTTAGAAGGATGTCATTGAACAACATCCGTATTTCTATAGGTGGAAAGGGTTATACCAACTACTTGCAGAACTTGTCACTTGATAAGAACAACATATATATCAATAAAATAAGAAAGAATTAATTAGTTACTATTCTTGTCGGTCAGATATAATTCAACAGATCTTTCCCATAATTTTGCTTTCATCAGCTATATCACTGGAGCAAAATCATACTAACAAAAAGCCCAAAATACATAAACTATGTTACTAATCAGCAGTAGAAAAAGGGTCCAGAGCTATTAAAATAGATTTTGCACCAGTGTGTGGACATTTCTTAACTGCTACTTAAAGCTTAATACAGATAATTTTAAAAGACAGATTATTCTTTTAGCGGAATCCAGTAAAAATCTCCTCTTGGCAACCAGACCATGCTCTTTCCCTTCAATGTAACAGTGCTTTAGCCATTTCAAAAAGGCTTGTGCTGATAAATAATTTACAAAGCTTCACATATCATTCAAATCCAGGCCCAGAATCTCATCTATCTTTCCAAGATATTTTTTTGCTCTAGGAAAAGACATGGCCATTAGCCAACATTCATTTACTTCCCTATTTCAAACATGACCCCACCCCATCCCCCCCTTTTTTTTCTGAAGGTAAAATAAAGGACAAAGGTTGTTGGCAGTTCAGGGCTACAAAGACTGATGTTCCCATACCAAAACTAATCACAACGAGCTTGCAAATCCTATCACCTCATATTCAAGTTTCCAAGAAGCTTACAGGCTCCAGTATATTCTTTGAAGCCATTTGCATTCATAACTGCATTACAGAGTCTGTTCTCTCCACTGCTGAAAGTTACGAATACACACACACTCCTGTCAGCGCAGTAAACAAGACATCATTTCAATTTGCTTTAGCTTGCACAGTCCGAGCAAGCCTGAATTCATACTGGTAGTATTAGTTCTGGCTCACAACTGTCTCAATTAGCATAAACTAAGGGCGTTTGGGGTTAATTTTGGGGGGCGAGAGGGGCTGGTGCAATTTTTTTGCTGTTGATTAACAGCAGCAGAATGCCATCCAAACAGCAATGCACCTCCTACTTTAAACAAAGGGAGCTCTAAGAGAAATTAATCTATTTTTCTAATCAGTAGTTTATCTTCTAAAATATAGCCACCACATATATTTGGAAAAACAATGATCAGTCTTCAGGAAGGTTAATCCCATTTCATCTCTTACAGAATGAGTTCTATTCAAGTCAGTTATTCAACACTGCAGTATTTTGTACCAGATGAGCCAGTAATACTTTTGGGGTTAATATTTAATACTAATATTTGTGTTACAAAAGCTTTAGGCGTATGATGTCTGCTCTGTCTCACAAGGCAGGTCTAAATAACTCTTACCCAGTAACATACTATTGCTTCAACAGAACTTATAAATTGAGAAGAATTTTTCATCCCTTTAATTCTGTGAATAAGGTAAATGACAACTTGCAAAACAATTCAGAACATTCAAATTCAACAGACTGCCTTGTTCTAATAACTGTATTCCCAACTGCAGTAAGAGCAAATTTAGAGAAAATTCATCCCTTATGCCAACATGCACTCAGAAATTTAAGTTTCACAAAGAGCAGTCAGGAAACTGGATTTTAAAAAAATTAAGATAGACACACCATGGAGCAATAACAGACCATCAACTCAGCGCCTATGAACAAGTGGGGTTTTTATTTTACTTTCCAAGTAGAAATTGAACTGTATGTATTTAAACATCACACATTCACTGCCATAGTCAATCAATCCCTCAAAACATCATTCATACATCTGCAGTCCATCAATCCTCTAAACAGTGTTAAAACCATGTACTGTAAGACAATATAGTATCACCAAAAAACACCACCAAAATCTAATTTTACAGCATTTATAATTTCAAAATTATTCCAAACAGTAATTGACTGTGATTATTCTAACCCTTTAAACAGTTTTCACTAAAAATACAGGAATGTGTGTACACTAAACTTTGTTTATAGCTTCATTATTTCAGTCACTAAAGAACACAAGAATAAAAACCGTGTTTAATAAAAGTTTGTGCTACAGATAAAAACTAAACATAAAAAAATATTTGTTTAGTGCCTTCAATAAGTGTTCTGTAATTTTTCCAACTGAAAAAAACCATCCCAGAGCCCCTAGAAAACCCCAAAGCATTTTAACTATTTGACATAGTTTACACATTGTGAAATATTAAGGACCCACTATCCTTACTGCTCAGTCTTTACATATTCAGCATTCTGACTGCTCCACAAAAAAAATTAAAGAATTAGAATGAATGGTTTAGGTTAGAAAGAACAAAAATCTAATTCCAAGTGCCCTGCCATGGGCAAGGACACCTTTCATATCATCACGAATTCAGAAGTAACAACATCGTGCTAGCAGTTAGTTAAACTAGTGCAGTGTCCATGTTTAAGCAAAGACTTAGAAGTCATTTATGCAACCAGTAAATTATTTTGTTTATTTTAATGACTCACAACTATCCATTTTGAGAAACTAACAGGCTTTGCCCCTGCACAAAATCAATCCCTGGTAAAAATTCAGCTGGATTTCTGTTACCTTATACCAGAACTTGTCCAGAACTAAGGCCCAAACCAATTTTTTTTCTTATGTAGTTTCTGTGCTTGTGGAATTTATATGCTTTTTTGAATATATTTATAGTTACCATGCAATTCTTAAAGCATTTAGTATGTTCTAATATCCCACCTCCAAAGAAGTCACATTAAGTCCTGAAAAGTTTTATTTTACTTTATTTTTGAGTATGCAAAGTTACCCAAACTATAAATCCCACTCAAAGCAAGCAGATTCCTATTTGCATCGCTATAGTACTCTGAGGTTTTAAACAGATTGTCTGAAAACTGTTAGGCATTAGCTGTGTACACACAATTAGAGTCTTAAGTGCTATCTCATTAAGTGTTATGCACACATTAAAAGAAATTAAAAGTTTCACACACTCTCCCAGGAAATTTTACTAGCAAACCAAAAACCTCAACTGCTCCCATTTGCAACTGCCTCACCATGCCTTTTCAGAACCACCTCAACATCATCTGACTACCTGCCAGAAAACACATCCTTATACATGATACCCAAAAATTAGATCTGTTATCCTGTTAACAGAAACAACATGTAAGTAATTACAGGGTTACCAGGAGAGAGGGGCAAATTTTACTGAGAAGTGAAGCTGCCATGACCTTCAGTACAGATCCACTGTCCTGGTCCCAGCCCATTTCCAGCATTAGGAAGGACAGAAGCAGCAAGCTGGCTTTCTCAGAATACTTATATTTTCACAAAGTACCTTTGAGGGCTATCTGCACTATTTTATTTTTTCACCATGGTTTGGAAAAAAGAAGTCTCTGAACATGAAATACTGCCAGAAGCATCTCTAAATACCGTTTCTTAAAATATTAATATTGAAAAGCAAAAGCTTTATCAGCAACAGGTACTGATTTCTGTCTCATCTACTGAAGCAGCTGCTCTTGGTCCCAGACAAGACAAGGTTCTGTGAGCACTTTAAGCTGCAATACCTTTCTTCCATCCATTCTGTTTGTGTACAAAACAGTTCACTTCCCACATCTGAAAATCATGTTTCAGGAGCTATAACTTAAACTAAATTCCAAATTTTTAAAACAACTTGCTAACTATCCAGTAGTTCCCATGTTAGACCTACAGGCCTGCAAAGCATGGTAAACAATACACACTACCTCAAATCATGGTAAACATTTCTTGACAGGTACAAGCGTGGCAAATTACACCTGCTACAAACCTTAATGTAGCAGTTACACATTCAAAGAGCACAAAGCGAAGGCCAGTACAAGGGTGGTTCCAAAAAGAGAGGACTGACCAGGCTGTGAACTTTCTTTATTACACTTTTAAATCAACTAACTGCATAAACGGTGTGTATTGAGGAAAAGCTACAGACTGAAACTACTCCTTTTCTCTCCAAAGATTATCATCACTGCTAGAATGCAGGTTTGTGTGCCTTGTTTTTGTATAAAATTCACTTTCTTACTTCACTGTGGCTTTGTGGCTTTCTCTGCTCACACCTCCCTCCTGTACTTTGAACGGATATCTCTCTAAAAGCATTGTGATATACAAGGTAACCATCAGAGATACCTAAAACTATGCAAAAAGAGTAAATTTAAAACCCTTCCTATCCTCCTGCATTCACATGCCCCAAAGCCATCTAACTGCAAGAGTAATACTAGATTAGCTTAACTTAATTAGCTGCACATAAGCCAACCTGCATTCATGTTTAATTTGTAGTTTATATCCACAAAAAATATTAAAATTTCACTTTCTGTTGAAAAATCACCACCCTAAGCAAGCACAGAAAACATCTAGAGAAAGATGCAAAGCAGCAGCTCAAAAATACAGCTAAGTGTCCTGATCCTCTGGAGGCTCAGCTTTCATTTTCAACAGAATGAATGTAAAGCCTCTGCACTTACAGAAGGGAGGCTTTTCAACTACAGTCCAGATTCAACAGACACACAGAATTACTGAAGCCAGTCTAAAAACAACCCTTGGATATGTGTAGGCGGCCCTGCTACTGTTTCTGTCAACAATCTCTGATACTTTACTTATTTAAACTCCATCCCTTCTGTGATCTTGCATTAATTTCTGTGTGCCACGGTTTAACCCCAGCTGGCAACTAAGATCCACACAGCTGCTCACTCATTTCCCCCACATGGGGATAGGGAGAGAAGCAGAAGAGTAAAAGTGGAAAACTCATGGGCTGAGATAAAGACAGTTTAATAGCCAAAGCAAAAGCCACATACACAAGCAAAGCACACCAAGGAATTGATGCACCAGTGCCCATGGGCAGGCAGGTGTTCAGCCATTGCCAGGAGAGCAGAGCACCTTCACATGTCATGGTTACTTGGGAAGACAAACACCATCACCCCGTGTTGGTGTACCCCACTGCCTTCTTCTTGCTCATACTTTATACACTGAGCATAACATTTTACAGTATGGAACATCTCTTTGGTCAGCTGGGATCAGCTGCCCTGCCTAGCTAACCTCCAGGGTTGTTGAGTTTACCTATGTCCTAGATGTCAAGAAAATGCAACTGAGTTATCTTTATTTAAAGTCTAACTCAGAGGTAAAGTGCATTATATGTTTCAACTTTCAACAATCCTGCTCATCATGTGCTAATTTCCACAATGTGTTCTTTATCTCAGTTTCTTCATATGCTTAGGAGACTTCCAAACATGGTATCCATGTTTTTTGTCACATGTATATACAGTTGTTCAAATGGGATTGCATTTTCCAACTCCAAATTTTATCTTTTACTTCACTGCAACTAGAATGAAGCAGGTGATGCATGTAACCACAAGGTAAGCTGTGGTGCAATTCACAGACCACGATCCCATGGCCATGTCAACTTTTATATTCTTTGGGAAAATGTATTGTTTTTACACACGTTAAATAAACACCAGTATGAAAAGCACATGCTTCACGGCTATGATATTATGTTTACTCAGATGTTTGTATATATGCGTATTTTTATCCATAACTTATTACCAAAGTCATCTTACATAAATGCGTATAATGTTTGCAGCGTGGCGCAGGATAATTATTAGTTGTCTTGATGCTAATTGCTCAGGGAAAATGTTTAATTGCATATTAAATTGATCATATGCATATTTTATCTAGTTTACTCTTTGGGGCAAATTTACTGTCAGCACAATCTAGATTTGAATAGCAGTATACTAAATACAGAAGCAGGGCTTCTTGAAACTGGGCTAGTGTTTGAAATGCAATTCTAAATAAAACAAGCAAAGCTCTGTTCTACTCCAAGATGAAGTAGGTGAATTTCTGCACAAAGTCAAGCCATATCCTGCCTAGTTGCCTCATGTAAGGGAAAAATATTAGGACCAAAGCAAAATTATTATGACCACAAATTCCAGAACCTGATATGTGATTACAAGAGAAGTATTTTTTAGATTTCTTCCACTGATATAATTAGGAAATAGAAGCTTTAAATAGAGAACACATATATTTTGTTTTTGTTGTATACATTTTGGGTTTTTAAACAAAAAAGTATTTCATTTTAACTCATGCATATAACTTGACATCCTTTCTGCACAATTATTTTAAGAGCAAACGCAGTATAAATTATATCACTCTAAATAACACAGCCACTTCTCTTACCAAGGCCCAAGTAGTAGAAAAATGACACAGCTGACTTCATATTCTTACAGGGAACAAGCGGCAGCATTTCGTTTTTAGTCACTGGTTTCTATCTAGTAAAAAAACTCTGGCACTAGGATACTTCTCTACCAGGTGAGCTGCAGAGTAATACAAGTTATGGAAATCTACTCATTTATCTATTTATTCTTTTAAAAATAAGTCATTCCTGGTCTCCTTTCTGAAGCGAGAGGATGTGGACAAACAGCTGATTAAATGCTAACAGCTTCATTTTTTTTTTTCCCCTGACAGGAACTGAACTTTATTCTTGAGAGAAGAAAAGCAGTTTATTCAACAGTCAAGACACTGAAATCACTTGCAGGAATTTACCTTTACAAGCCATTGCCCAAGACACAAAGCCATTGAAAATCTGCCAGCTCTGTAAAGTACATACACAGTGCATTGTACAGAAGACTTGGGAGAGCAGCAGTTTTTTCTTGATTGTGTGCTGAAGTCCATGGCAGAGGATAATAAAGTGCATAGGCACGGTAGCCCTGTACCCCAAGGAGTTACCTAAGAGGCTGGCACTTCCAATAAACGACACAGATTGCTTTGTCAGTCTCTGCTTCTTCCTATGTATAGATCATGATCAACAGTAACATACTATCTAGAAATCACAACCCACCAAAAAGTATAGTTTTAATTTCATAATTAAAAACTCAGATCACTGTAGACAATTTTACAAATAGAGGAAAATAATAAAGCACTAACTAATCATGTGATGTAAACCAGAGCTTGAACAGCTCAGAACAAAGCCAGTAAACATTTCACAGAAGACCAGTTTTTCTTAGAAAGGCTTTCAAGTAGGCCTTTTATATAAAATTAAATGAAAGTCTCTTGAAGGAAAGATGCTTAAAATTTGCCTCAAGTATTATATTTAAGCTAGGGAACTAGAGGGGAGGTGGGGAAATTCAAAAAAATTATTGCAGCAAGTTGTATTAGGTGGCTTTTAGAAACAAATCCAGTGAGGCTCTCAAGCACTGGTTCGAATTTATCTCCTACACTATTTCCAAGTATTAAAGTCTGTGAAGCCCATGAGGCCATTTTCAGCCCTACCAATAATATTAAATTGCCATGTTACTCAAGGAAAACATATGAATTCTAGCATCAGCATTTCTGCAAAAGGACACAGAAAAGGACAGGAGCAAGGTCATAACAAAGTTCATTAAGTCAGCAGCTTGTTGACTGTAATTTCATGAGGGATTTTTAAACAGCACTTCAAAGGTAGATACACTATGCTTCTAATCCAGCAATAGCCTACAGAAGGTGATAAGCAACTTCAACAAAAAGGCAAAACCAAAGGAAAGAATGAATTAAGAAATTATGACTTAGGAAATCCATCTAAGAGCACTCTTGGACCATACCCAAGTTTGAATCTGAAGTCTTCTAGAATCAACCTCCTTTCATCTCTGACAGGAAGCAGCTCCTGTTCGCTTCCATCCAGTAGAAGAACTAACCAATGAAAAAACTTCTACCTACAGCATCATTCACAGTTAAGGGCCCTGGCCATTAAACTAAAACCCTCACTAGCAATACTCAAACTACTTCTACTGCAAATTTTCTTGTGCAGTGGAACTGCAAAACCACTTTTCATCTAATTCCAAATGAGTGCAGAGCATGGTTGGGACATGACACAATGATATACTCATTAAAACACACTGCAGGAATCCACTTAGTGACAAAATTTTCTGTGCAAAGATGTTTCCCTTGCCTCTTCCTTCACACACAGGAAATGGACAAGCAGCATGACAAGAGCTACCCTATACAACTCACTGAAAAGTCTTTAGGACTGGATTAGCTTGTAAAACCAAGAAACAAGTAAACTATACAGTTTTATATTTCACTTTTTCAGTTTGTGCATGTACTATTCAGCTGTTTTAGCACCAACAGATAAATACAACAAAAATCTGATCATTGCAATGAAGCCTGCAATCCCTGTCCCTACAGAGTACATATTTCAGGCTCCCATATAGGATCGTATGAGCAAAGTACCTCCCTTAACCACTCTGAAGCACCAAGTAGACAGCAGATACTGAGACACAACCAGAGGATTGACTATACCACTGTTTCTTAATAGTCTAAATAAAATTCTTATTTACAGCTCCTGTCTGTTCATGCCTTAAGTGTCCAGTATTTACAACTAAGCATTTACACTCATACTGTAAGAAAATATTGTCCACTTAGTGAAACCAAGAAGTCATACATGGTATTTTTTAACTGCAAAGCTGGTTTAAATGAGTAATTACATTTAGGATGGGCACAGTATCTCCTTCAAATTTACAAAAAGCAAGGATTTGTGAAATTGTACTTGAGTGATGCAAATCAGAAGTTTCAAAGAACATGGAAAAAGTTTTGAAAATGACTTGTCTAAAATATGATCACTTCAGCAATAGGTAGTAAGACCTCTTTATAGCCGAACCCACAGAAGACGCCTTTTCTCTCTGTTTTGATGCTTACAATAAAACCTAGACGTCTTCATCACTAGCAAGAAATCCTAACAAATAAATCAACATCTGAAAGGTCCAATATCCATACTTTTGAATGTTCAGATTATAACCTAACTCCACTGGGATACTTTATTTTTTTTTTGGTGGAGGAGAAGCAAAGAGAAAGCCCTGCGGCATAAATAATAGAGAAAGTTCCCTCCACACTTCAAATTCCGCTTGAGATCTCGACTCCAGTGCCATAAGAGCTGCGCCATTCATGTCCACACAGTTCAGAACTAACATATCCTTACCCCATGTTTTAACTTCCAGCAAATTTTCTTTGAGTATGCCATTTAAAGAGTGTTCAGTTTTAAGTAAACAACTATAAATTTTACCATTCTGGAAAAAAAGGAATAGCTGCAGCTCAAACTCGTTTCCTTAAAAAAAAAAAAAAAGAATAAAAAAAAGGTTCACATTAAGTGACCAATAAAAAAGGCATACATTTCATGTTCCAAATGTAAACAGGTAATGTATAGAATAGTTAATACAAAACACTCTGAAGTTCCTTGATCTGACCAGAGTGCCTTCTACCCCTGCCAAATAAATAAAAAATATGATCTAGTTATTCCACACACACTAAAATAGTTCTGTGATAGGCTAATTAATCATGAACATAACTTTTCAGACATTACATAATTTCACAGACTTGCTTGTAGCTCCTGCCAACAAAAACAACAGTTTGAATGAGAAATAAATCTACACTTGAATAAATCTACACTTGACAGTGACAAAACATGACGACAGTAGGAAAAAGAGGGGGGAAAGGAAGGGGAAAGTATTAATATCGCACAACCCCCCTGTATAACTTTATTACTCAAAACATAGCAAAGCTTAAAAGCCAAAATACATGAATCAAGCAACTGAAACTAACTTCTCACTCTAATCTTTCTTACTTCTTTAAAATTGCAGACTATTTCGGGAAATTATGTTTTATAGAACTTGAGAAACAAACCTAAATCACAAAACTTACTCTGTGGCACTCATCTGGGATCAGGAACCCCATTGTAGTTGGGGTTCATTTCTTGTTTGGGAGACATCTACAAGCACTCAGACCAAGTACAGATCACTTTTATATTTCAAAACAGTCTCAGACCTACATTTTCAACCTGCCAATAAATTAATACTTGATTGACTCAAACTACATGTTGAAGAAAATCATATATAAATAAAGGTAAAAATCAATTTTTCTTTGGAATGTACTTTTAATCCCCCTTGTAGGCCCCTCTCATAACAAATTCAAACCCCAAACAGCCAAGGCACTCTAACTGATACAGTAAGACTATACAGACAGACAGAAGTGTTGATTTAGGAAGTCAGGAATTCCTACTGTTACGAAAAAGGCTCTCAAAAGGCCCCTCCAAATCCTGCATCAGTGACAGCCCACACAATCTGCAGATTTATATTCCTTTTAATTGTATCATTGCAATTCAATGATTGAGTATTCATATGAGAAAAATTGTAAGTTTGACAGTTACTTACTGAAGTAAAGTTCATTGCTCAAAGAGTGCTGGAAAAGACTGATGAGAACTAATAACTTGGTTACATATTATGCCCCTTGCCACACTAAAAACAAGGTGAAGAACATCTCTGTAACATAAACCACCAGAAGAGAGAACAGCAGCTGTAAGCAAAAGCTGCTGTTAATATTGTGATTCTGTGAATGTCTCCTAACATCAGCTCTTTCCCAAAAGCTCAGGAAAAAGAAGTAGCAGTGTAACATCCCCAAAACATCAACTTTACTTATGAGATCTTTCATGCACTGACAATATTCTCCTTCCCACAGGTACACAAGGAAGTGGTTTTTACTTCTTTTTCATTTTATCTTCTTCAGGAGGAAGGACATTACAAGAGTATTTTTCTACAATTTAAGACTTCTGTTTCCAGGGAGAAAGGATGCCCCTGTCCATAACCATAGTTAATTGTGCAGTACAGTCATTACTCCAGCACTGCTTTCTAGGAAAAATCAAGACTTTCACCAAGACATCTGCCCTACTCATGTGAATTTGCAGAATCACAGAATGGTTTGGGTTGGTAGGGACCTTAAAGATCATCTAGTTCCAACCCCCTGCCACCGGGGTGTGTGTGTGTTTCACTAAACCACCTTGCCAAAAGCTGCACTCAACCTGATCTTGAAAACTCACAGGGATGGGACACCCCCAGCTTCACTGGGCAACCTATTCCAGTTCTTCACCAGCCTCACAGTAAAGAATTTCTTCCTAGTATCTAATCTAAACCTTACTCTAACTATTTCAGTTGAACCTGCTCTTAAACCCTTTCAATTCAAAGTCCCTACCCCTTGTCCTGTCACTACACATACCTGTACAAAGCCGTACAAAGCCCTTCCCGTCGGCCCTTTCAGCTACCAGAAGGTCCTACACGTGCTCCCCGGAGCCTTCTCCTCTGCAGGTGCAACAAGCCCAACTCTCTCATCCTGTCTTCAAAGGAGAAATGCTCCAGCCTGCTGAGCATCTTCATGGTCTGCTGACCAGCATCCTCTAGAGGATCTGCACTGCTTGGAGGGGAAAGGTAGAATGAAAATATAATGGAATACTGAAGTCATCAGCTGAGGGAAAAGGTATTCTCCATACAAACCTATACACCTGGAAACCTTAAGATGAATGGCTTTTCCCCAGAACACCTCTGCTGAATCTTCTCTGGACACACCATAAAAGGAGATAAATTCAGTGTAAAAACACAAATTGATGTCAAGTCAGACAACAGGGAAACACAGCAAATCAATATCACAGTCCTGAACGCTGACAAGGATGGAGGTTCAGTAATCTCTGGGCAGCCTCTTGATTTTCTCAAGCATAAATCCTTGTATCAACCATCACAAGCACATTCTCTAAAAGCCTACAGTCTCTGAAGGCAAACAGAAGTAAAAGTCACAACCTACCAGCAGACAAATAACAATGGCACCACCTGACAGAGTTGCATAAGATGTCAGAGCCATGTTGCAACTTTTGTTTATACAGGGGCATAAATCTCTTACTGCATTAGTTAATCCCACATTCCCCCACTTGAAATTTATTTCCACTGCAATTCTGAACAACGTACTGGGACATTTTTACAGCTTTCCTAAGTCACATTTAATTGAAAGCATCTGCATAAAGCTACAAACAGCTGCTAAAACAATAATTCAATACAGAACTCCAGTTTCTGTTTTGGATCTGTAATTTTCTTCCTTTCACACTGTCTCTGGATAGCTAATTAAAGAATCACCATTTAGAAAAAATCTCAAACCTGAAGAACAATTCTTTGCTCTTCACACAACACTTAACTACTGAAGAGAACCCAGCACTTGGGAGCTCTGGCCCTATCCCTTGGAACTGAGGCTGAACATACAGCTGGTCTTCAGTTCTGCACAGAGAGACACGGTGTTGAAGTCAGCATAGACACCTATCCCCCAAATGATACCAGGGAAAAAAGGAGAGAAGCCTACAGCACACATGTCATCGAAAGGTGTCAGCTCAGAGAAGGCAACATAATAAATTAATACTAATTCATTCTCAGCGGTGGTTCCATTAAGAACTTTCCAGCTTAAAGACTAAGTTTACAGGGACATGGAACCTTCTTCCCACCCAAATTTCAAGTACACTGGAAACAAAAATGAGAGGACTGTGCAGCAACTGTTGAAGTGAAGTTTCTGGGACGCGTGCAATATAAAGCAATTTAGAAGTGATTGTCAGTCTTCATTCCATGATCTGACTCAGCAGAGTTAAGCAACATGTACTCATCTATACTTGATCTCCTCAGAGATTACACCAAAAGAACTTCACTATTTGCCCTAGGTATCAGGTTAGTATTTTTAAGTAATCCTAGAGCAATTCTATTGTTAAGACAACACACCCACCAACTAACAAACTATTCACAGTTTTAGACTATAGGACTTTGTTTTACATCAAAACTTTAACAACTTGTCATACTGATCCTTCCACTCATTCAGCTTTATGAGGAAGAATTTAAGGAGATGCCTTCATATTATCTCAGTTTGAGAAGTGATCACCTGGCAACCAAACCCTTTAACTTACTCATAATGCCTATTAGGTACACATAAAAACTGTATAGACTGTGTAGTACCAAGAAAAGATAATAAAAATATTTGGTCATGTGATGGAGGGCTAGGGAAGACACCAGAAATACCAAATTTCTCTTTTGACCACAGCAGGGAGAAAAGGGAATTTTCCAGTGTCCTGAAAATATGGTCTCAGCCCCAAAACCATTTAGCATGTCTCCCACAGCGACCAATCTCTGCATACCTAGTTTATGTGAACAAAAGTACTCAAGCTGATCTTATGCTACACGAGCAAGTGAAGTAACAAATGCTAGAAAGAGCATTTCTGCATACTAATAAATGTGTACAATAATCCTAAACCCATTATATTTTTTTTGTATTTTTGAAAACACATTTGTCCTTGAAACTTTCTTTTTAAAACAGTATGCAGCTCTAATGTGCACCTCCCCATTGCATGAAAGGACCTTCTGAAAATACTGGGTTATAAAAAAGGGTTTGTCTATACATTTACATTATAATGTATGTGTAATTTATGTTGAAAGTTAAAGTGCACCTCTATTTCATTCTAAATATTCTACCCATCTCCCCTCTAGGAAGGAAAACCATAAGAAAGAATTTAAAAATTGAAGTCTTTTGTGTAGTTTTCTGCCTTCTGAACAATTTTTAAACCTAATCCCCCAAAATTCTTCAATTGTAGCTCTGCAAAAGGAACAGCATGGCAGAGCTTCAAACTCTTACTACTGCCATCTAAGTAATCTAACCACAAATCAAAAGTTACAATATTTAATGATGCTAGAAATAAAGCAGCTGAATAACTTCTGAATGTCCAGGCTTAACTTACACCCAATTGATCTAAAGTAATGGTCCCCTAAATTCCCCAACTACACACAAAAAAAAGTGCTGGAGCAACAAAATATACAACTTGGGCAAAAAAACAGGTTTATATCCAGATTAGCATGGAGGCAGGAGAATGGAAAAATGTGTACTTCACACAGGTGCATACACTTGAATTCTGCATGTAAGGCAAAGGAGGCAACTGCTACAACCAGGTTCTGTTGCAACGTCATCACAATTTTGATACTGAGGACAACTACAGCCAAACACTTCAATTGATTTGCCACTTGAAGTTGCTGAATTAAGTGCATAATCATCTGATCACAAGATGAATAAAGCAAGACTGAAGGTAAACATAAGGCAAGATCACTCTTGCTTTAGTAGTAAATGTAAGGACAATGGCGGGGTGGCAGGAGAAGTTTCTCTGTCAATATTAACCTTTCTGAAAGACTATTACATCTCATAGCTAAGATAAAAATGCAGTAGAGAAATACACCAAGAGGGAAAAGGGAAATTAATTATGTTTTGTAGAACAGTAATAATATTGAAACCACTTTTGCCTCCATAAGCTTAATATCATTATGTCTAATTAACATGACCTGCCCAAAGTACGTTATAATGCTGAAAATCCAAGACTGCAATATTCTTGTAGGGCAGAGTTTGGACTTGTTATATACTGAAGCAAACCTTATTCCCAAATCAGCAACAAGAGCGTACAAAGAAGGGGGATGAATCTCAGCATTTCTTAAAGCCTGTCCTGCAGACTGCTCTGCCAATAGGATTTCTCAAACTAAGTTATAGTTGCTGCATATATCTGAAGAAGGCTCTGTAGACCACACCGAACAAAGCAATAGAGATCTGTACACAGGATCTTTGCCTGATGCCTTCCTCAAAGTGTGTGCCACTGTATCTTTACAGAGCAGGAAATAAGTACATAGTGTAAGAAGAAAAGCCCCTTAACCCTAGTACCACAACCCTAAAAACTGGGGAGACATAGTGGTAACAAGGATTCAGGAGCTCACTGCTGCAAACACAACCTTTTGAGACGCTGTCACCCCTCAAGCCTAAGTCATATTGGATCCCAGGCTGAGCAGGCACCACAACGCTCACAGCCAGGAACACAGAGGTGCTGCCATTCTCCACTACTGATCCCAAAACATTGGCTAAGCAACACACATTTATAGTAACATTTAATATATAACAACATTTATAATAATGACTGGGGAAGAAGACCCTTCCACACTATATTCAAGATACCTTTCTCATTCCTTAAGGAAGCTGCATAAGAAGAACCCATATGAAAGTAAAATATTTGAGTGCAAAAGTCAAAGCAGACTCAAATCCCAGAAAACATTAACAGCAGCACTGCCATCTCATTCATCCATGTTAGCCTGATAATATCTGAGAATTAGGAGACCAAGTGTTAGGAGATCCAGCTCAAAAATAATATTCCACCTCACAATCACCCAAGAGTCTTCATTTCAGGAAGGAAAAAAAAAAGAAGCAAATAAGTAAGCTTTCCAAAGAAAAAGCAACACAATACAGATTACTTTTGATGTAACAGGAGGGTAAGATGGAACCTAAACACAAACTGACTTTCGCTCCAAAACATGTCATTTTAGAGCAGCTCAGTGCCAAACATAACCACCAATCGGACACCAAAAAACTGCAAGAAGCAATGCCCCAACCTTCCATCAGTGAAAATATCAGCATTACTTCCAGTGCCCAGACTAGAGAGCAGCAGCGAACAGGGATTTGGGAAATTAGAGAGACGAGACGTATGTCATTTTACAGCTGTTTACATCTGTTGTGCAGAAAGATCTGGTTCATATTTATTAGTTGCATTTAATGTACTGTAGATCTAAATAATAAAAAAACTTTCTTTTTTCTTTTTTTTTTTTTTTTTTTTTTTTTTTGAGTTTTATTAGCCTATCATTAGTTACACAAGAAAACCAGTACTGGATTCTCCCCATGCCACCTCCCACCAGCAATACTCCACTTGATACTCATTCATCTCCAGGATTATCATATAACTACCAGTTTAAAGCTGGATCAATGGTTTTTCACTTCACTGAACAATCTAATCAATAGCAACAAGGACATTCTGCTGTCAAAAGCAAGCTGCTGCTCGTGCTGCCAGTCCCCCCTGGGCTTGGTGCTACAGAACTATGTTAGATGGATCCGAGCACGCAGCACTCAGTGTGACACTGATCGCTCTGTAGGCACTGAGCGAGCTATTGGTACCAAGTATACAGCTAAATGAACACAGCTAATTGCTAGCACCTTTAGAAAATAAAGCTGTACTCATGACAAACAGGTCATAAAATTATTTGCACCTCCTACTGAGGAAACTAATCTAGTCTGTTTTCTGGTTTAATTACCTATGTATGCATTGATTTTTTTTTAGGATGGCAAATTAAATTGAGAAGCTTGCAAAAAAATAATTCAAAGGCATTTCTCTAATCTACATATGTAAATATTACATATGTACTACATATGTAAATTTTAAAACATTTTCATCCCAACCACTGGAAAGCATACCACTCTTACTACAAGTCTACAACTTCTGGAGAGCCTGCAAATCAAAATCTCACTGTACACTTCCCAGGCAAGAATAATGTCTTGTGCTTATATTACACGAGCTCTAAGAGGATGTGGGCAGTTGTATATACAAGAGATTCCAGCTTAATCTCTTACAAATACTTGCCAAACAGTGCAACCAAAGCAAAACCCACTCACTGGGCTGTCTATTTTGTATCCATTCTGTCTGTAGCAACAACAACAACAAAAAAACCAGCACAAAAATACAAGGGTGAAAGGGCTTAAATTTGACTCCACTATCATCTTATTAAATAAAATTAAGCAATTCCTAGCTGTATTGCATCTTTCATTAAGGTACACAAACAGAAAAAATGTGTGGCTTGAAACCAGTTTTGTGTAATGGGAACAAGATGGGAGAGAAGAGGTCAGAAAGGCCAGAAACATCACACCAAAGAAATGAAAGCTTTGTTCCTCATTATGTCTAGATATCTTGGCAAGCTAATTGCACAGAACATGTAGATTCTGCTTTTAAATAAGAGGGTGAAATCTATTTCTGTTGCTATAATAGCAGAAAAACAAAACTCAATATTTCCCTCTTTATTCTAGCTATGAAACAGCCCTTAAACCCATGAGATTTTGAAAGTACTTAGTTTCACACTACAAAACATGAACTTTACCTAGAATCTTGGACATTTATCAATAGTTCATTCCTCAGCACAACACATCTAGTGAAATCGGCTTCTGACTGGATTGTCTATCTTCACTACCTCCTCAGCTCCAATTTCTCAAAATATATCTCTTGTGCTCACACTCAGAACCCCAATATTCTTCCTCCTTGCTATTTACCTACCCTGGATCTCCATCTTATAAAGAAGGACCATGTGCCACATATAATCCAGTATCATATATTAATTCTTTCTCTGGCTACTACTTCTACCATTATGTGGAATACCAAATACAAAGCTGAAGATAGAGCCGTCCTCCCTCCTCTTTCAGCAGTAATGCTTCAAAAGATATCTACTTGCTACTCTCAAATTTCATAAAACCTACTTGTCATTTTTGCTTGAGTAGAAGTTAACTGTGTGATCTGGCCATTAAACTCAACTTTACTCAGGGAAGATGGGAAAATTACATCTGACTGACACTGACTGCAGCTGCAAAGTAACTGCAACTGCTTTTTTTTTTTTTTTTTTAATGCAGGAAGGCAGAAAGTAAATCTGCAAGCAGATATCCTTAACAAATGTACCATTTTCCCCCTCAGTGGAATTGTCACTCCCATACCACTACCACTTCTATATATTGGACCAGACTCAGCTTAAGCAGTTGCTACCTCTTCGGTCTTAGAAGAAGCCACATCTGTCCCCATGGCTCAAGCAGCAATTAACAGACCTGCAAGGTCCCAGGTCTCACAAAGAAAATGAGACAACAGAAGAAACCTGCCAGCTTGCTATGGTATCACTGCAATAGGCCTGGGGAATGCATATTTAGTACGAACAGCAAGTACAGCACCAGGAGTTTCCTCAAGTGTGTTTATCAGGTGGCTTCAGATACATTCTAAGAAATCAAACCAGGAATTACTCTGTTAAAGGGCATTACCTGCATATATGTCCTTTGCCACAGGCAATCAACAGGCCAGACTGCTGAAACTTGCAAGACCATGAAATTATTCTGATTAAGCCTAAAGTGGACACCTGTTCTTAAAGAACTGGACTGAGACTCCCTGTCATAAGCCTGCAAGCAGCCATAACTTCCTACAGTAAAAGGCCTGAACCGTATTTCCAATAGTCCTCTGGAGGTGAAAGGCACCACATCACTGGCCTTCCAGGATAAAACCATGCAAAAATAAAGTGCCAAAATGCTGCTAGCTAACATTTCTACAGCCAAAGCAGAGTTTGAAGAAGATCCGCAAAAGCATGGAATGCAGCTGAATCTTGCCAGTGGTTTCTAATACTAACATACTGCTGACAGCCACTTTCTGTCACTGATGTCTGTACTTGAGCTACAGCTTTAGTAGAAACACAAGCTTCAGAAGAAACAGGCTACTGCACAAAACAGTGATGACAAATCAGAGAAGCAATCTCAACATTTCTTGAGCTTGACAAATCATGATCCCGCTCTCAAAATACAGACACAATTAAAATCCCTAAAGATAAGGTGTCAATAAAATAAGTAACAAGTAGGTGAAAGAACACTTATTTTAGAATTTGTTTCCTTTTCTTCACCCACATAAGCCAAAGACCAGCAACAACTACCTTCAGCAAAGTCTGAACAGTTATTTCCTTTTAATGCCTTTGCAAAAAATGATGACTGAAGAAATGACCACGTGTTGGATCCACTCTGGGGCATCAGTCAGTATTACTGTAATTCTGTATAATGCTTTCAAGCTTACCCTGATCCGTTGCTTGATTCTAGAACAGAAGTGTTGAATGCATGCATCCATATGTATCATGTTTATCAACTGCATCCTAGGAATATGAAGAAAGCCGTAATAAAATAACCTACACCAACAGAAATTCTATTACATTTAAACTATAATTACCCTACTGAACTTGAGAATAAAAGTTTTATCTTGATAGAGTAGGAAAAAGGAATTTTAATGAATTATTGTTTTGTTTGGCATAGTGAGGCACATTTGTTACAGCATGTGGAAGCTTTCTTGTAAGCAGATGCAGTTGTTGTTTAACATGTATTTTCAAGCTCTATTAATACTATTTAGCAACAACAGACAATATTTTACAACACTAAGTGTTGTAAGGGTAGCTATAAAATAGAGTAAAAATTGTTTCAAACTAATTCTGATTTTAGTATTGTTATTTAAAATACAGAGTTTCTGGGATTACTAAAACACAAGCTTTACCTTGGTAAACCAGACAAACTGTCAAATCTGATGGCAAATTTTAACAGCAGCTCAGTTCTGTCCAGCCAATCGTTAGGAAAATCTAACAATTTTATTAAGTATTTGAATATATCCATGGAATTAGGGAGATATGGATCCTCATGTTTTTCTCTCATTTCATCCAGCTTTGTGACTACATTTAATTAATAAGAACTGCTCCCCTGTCTCGGTACTACATAGCCTACTTCATTTAGACCCCAGATACTATGCTGAAACCTACTTTGATACTCGCAACTCATCTTCTACTTCATTGCCACCTCTTTTCACAAAATTTTAGCTGATATAATGACACTTGTTCACAAGCATTGAAGCCTTGGTTTCCCCCCCAACTCTCCTTGGCCCATTCTTTTTAAAAACATGCCAAAGAAATATGGTTGCAGGCATAAGCAGGGGAAGATGCAAAACTAAAAACACCACACAAACACCAACAACGACCAAACAAAAACTTGAAGAAGCACTCAATTTGCCTAAAACCAATACAAGCTCTGACTTTACTGAGTCCAAACCAATATACACCACTCTAGAAACAGCTTCCTAACCCTAAGAAAAGTTCTGGCAAGAGATGAACCACAGTACAGCAATTGCCAGAAAACACGTAATGAAAGAATGCTGCAGACATTCAAAGAAAGCAGATATCTTCTAGAATTCCTTTTTAAACTATAATCTAGGACTAGCAACTCTCACACAAAACTTCTTTTGCTCTTTATTTCATTTTTATTACTTCATCTGATTAATATCTTTTTAAGAGCAGATACCAAGTTTTTCCACTGCAATAAAAAACAATCCTGGCCAAGAAGAGATTTGCCCATTAGCCGCACTATCTCCACAAAGACAGCAGCCTTATTAAATTACAACTGTTTGAACAAGGTCAAGCACTCAGGGTTTAATTCAAAGTGTTTCCAGGTATAATGCTGTCAGGTCAACTTAAACAAGCCAACAGAGGCTTTGAGCTTGATTAAATATTAAAACAGAATCTTTCACATCTGTTTTTACCCAAGGATGAAATTACTGTACATCACTTCAACCAGCTCATTAATACACTAAACACATATCTTGCCTCAAAAGGTTACAGGAATATCAATGCTTTCAGTGTGCCTGCAGTGAAACCTACACAACTCAGCTAGAAGTGAGGTCACTGCATACTTTAGCAGGATGTCAATATTTTTTTAAAAAACGTGAGAGGCAATCAGTTAGTCATAGATACATTTTAAATTAAAAGATTGGAGCCTCCAGTGTAGCTAAATCAGTTGCCTTTGATCTGAACCTTTTAAATGTTCATCTTATTTTCTTTGATAGATAACTTGATAACAGACACAAAACAGAAAGTTTGATCCAACAGTAATTATGTTTCAAACTGGAGAGCTATTATGCCCAACTAGAAATCTGCTTTTAAAAAAAAGAAGGCACACCACAATTTTTAATTGAAATATAAAAAGGACTATCAGGATGATCTATTGCAACACCTATCAGAATGATCTATTTCAACACCTATCATTTCTAACGATCCTTTGATGGCATGTTTGGGTACGGGAGAAGAGAACGCATTTGAGGATACAAGTTCTTTGACAATGATAAACATACAGTATTAACTACTCCACATGGCATCTGCAGCCCTCTAAAACACAACCAAAAAAATAGATACTCCCCTAGCATTATCTTTGTATGAGACAGGACACATTAGTCAAATCGTGTTTCCTGATGGCAATCCATAAAAAGCAGAGACAAATGAAAGTCATCTATTTAGAGCAACAGATGTACAAGACAGGTCTTGGAAGGGAAGCTATGGGAAGTGTTTTGCATCTAGACCATGCTTATCCCTGATAGAAAATGGTCTCTGTATTTGTGTATGCTGAAACTGAACTTAAACACCACTTGTAAAATAATTTTTTTTAAAAAACTAGGAAATTTGCCACAAAGCATTCAAATCTACTACACAGTCTTAGCGGCAGGCTCTTAAGGCAGGGCAGGAGGAAAACTGCTTGAATATACAAGTTCTTACATAATGAACAGGAAAAACCCTAACACCTCTGAAAGCCCCGGCATCTCTTTGAGGAGTCAGAACTATATACTTTAAGCACGCTAATAAGGCATGAGATAATTTGCTTAAGACAAAATAAAATTCTAATACAACACAGTCTTCTACCACCCACTAATTTACACTTGAACAATATAATCAACTAGACCAAACTATGCTTAATGTAAAGTCAATAAATTCTTTTTTGGCAGTTGACACAAAAATCTACTGGGAATTAAACACTTGAGGAAATTAATCATTATAACACACTGGTTCAATGCACATCTGTATTGAAATAATTTGGTCTTTAATTCACTTTATTTGTAGTTGGGTTTAAAGCAGTAAATTTGATAGTAGCAAGCCTCATTAAACCAGTCTAGTTCAAACTGATTTTGTTAAGCTTGGTGTATTTGAACAAAGTCAGAAAAGATTCATTTCCTTTAAAACAATTGTGCATTATAAAGCAACCCAAACAAACCAAGACCATTAATATATAATGTAATAAAGACATTTACATTTGATCTCAGAAAAAGCCAACATTAATGATCTGTTTGCTTTCAATACATTTTCTTGAGGTGCAGACACTCCTTTCTTACTGCCCACAGAACCTCACATGGACCAGTAGCTGGGAGACCACCAAAATTAAGAATCTAGAAGCTCAGGCTATTATGACAACTTCACAGCTTCCTGCTTTAAGAGTTATGTTTAATACTTTCAACACAGACATAGCTTAGCACTGTGGCTCCCAGATTTAGTTAGCCTGGAAATCAGCAGCAGCAACAGGTGGCTGGTGCAAAGACACTTTGGGAGACACCACATCCATGTGCTGGGGAAACCTGTGCCAAGTTACCTGACTGCACAAAGTGACAGATCCAGCTAAGAGAATTGTACCAACACTCCTCTCTACATGAATTCAAACCACCAGCGACTCTGCAAAAGGTGGCAGCAATCACAGCCCCATATCTAACTGCCAGGACACTCAGCAGTTCAGCAGCTCCAGCACGTCTCCAGCTTGAAGTCCTCACCCTTCAGGACAGGGTGTGGTGTCACTGCATATTACCACAGGAGCCCTAAAGTCAGCATAACACACTATAGGAACGTCTGGCAGAACAGAGACAGTTCCACTAATAATGCACGTAAAGACGTGCAGTAACTCATGAGCATAATTTTAATCAATTCCACACATATTTACCTCTCTATTCTGTTCGAGCAACATGGCAGACAGCACATTCTATGCCAAGAGACTGCTTGCCCTCAGGTAGGCACATAAGCAAAATCCTAGATGATATGAATAAGCTGATCTCTCTAGAGATTTTTATTTTCTCCAAGTACACACATATTCCAGATAAAATAGAATATTTTTGTGATTTCAAGAGGTGAAGAACTTTTCAAATTAAGTTTTGATCTTCCCAAGATAAGACTGGGCCCTGTCCCATTCCCCCTGCTTTCATCACATGTAGCTCATGCCTCCATGTCCACTCCTTCTGAATCAGGTACCTGTGCAATTTCAGCCTTACTAAGCCATACAGTACAACACCTCTGCTATAACTGAGTTGTAAGCAGCAGTCACATGTTAAACTGAGGCGGGAATGAAGGACATAACCTAGCATGAAATAAAAAAGCATTCTCAGCAGTTAAAAACAATAAAGGCACAAAACCCCCCCACTCAACCTGAGCCCTTATGAAAGTTTTCCCATTTTTCAAAACAAAAAAGTATCACATTTCAAGGCTATTTAGTTACATTACTTTCTAATCAATCCCAGTTATTACTACACTACTAGACCAAAAGAAAGAGAGGACATAAATAGTTTGCACTCCTCATAACCATTAACTTTCCATAAGACTTAGTCTGATATACTACTGTGGTTCCAGGATCTGAACTGGGATTTAAGTACCTAGTAATCCTTACCCACCTCCAAAAACAAACATGACAGGGTTATTCAAGTGATGTTCAGGTGACCACCACTTATTCCATAAACAAGCAGGAAACAAGCACAGTAGTGCAAAGACAATTCCTTAAGCTCCTACAACTAAAAGAACCCACAATGACCACAACAGCTCTACAACTGAGTTTCTCCCACTCCTCATATAAATTGGTCATAAAATTACCTCACAGGTGAGGAACCCACTAACACTACATTTTGCTAGTGACTTCAGAAGGCATAAAACTCATCAGTAACAAAGTTCTGGTTTACTACAGTTGCACATGTTGCCATGACATTTGATACAGCACCCCACATCTTTTGACCCAAGTATCTGAAGCTGGCTGCAGCTAGTACCAAGTTACTCAATTACCTTGACAAGACAAGTCAAAACCTCAAAACTGCTAAATGGCTGACAGTACCTGCAGAAAGGAAGCTGCTCTCAGTAACAAACACTACCATTACAAAGTTTACAGTAGACAGTATTTTCTTCTTTCGCCTTTCTTTCATTCCCATAGTCTGTCTGGGTTTCTCTTCTATCCTCACTCAACCTTGCACCTCATTTTTTCTCTTTTTAAAATCAAAATCTTTCAGTCTTCACAAAACAATGAGGTTGGTAAATCATTGTATAAATGAGGGTGGCACAAATAAAAGATATTGTATATATACATTTGTGAATGAATATGTTTAAAAGTAGAGTACCTCAAGGCAAATAAAAATTACTTCCAGGAAGAAAATTCTCTTCCCTGAAAGCTGTTTAAAACTGTTATTTCCATCAATTCCTGAACTGCTACTGCTAAGTGGCATTAGAATATAAAATCACACTCTACAGTTTTCTCCTCTTGAGATTTACAGTTAAATGATAAGAAAAATACTTCCTGGTTAAATTAGACAGATAATGCAATAGAGCTTTTATCAAACCAATAAATATGTTATAAATCACAAGCCTCTGGCCCTAAGAGACTTCCTTCTTCAGGTGCTGGCAGTCTATAAATTAGCTCATTTGTAGCACAGAAAAGCTCCATAATTAGTACCTAGTTTATCATTAAAACCTTACATTCAGTGTATGATGTCACAGACTACTGAGTCTGGCTCTCATTTACACATACAATTATTTTCTGGCATCCCAGTACAGTTGATCCCATTACTTCCTATATAATTGACCAACTTCAACAGCTGCAATTCTTCTCTTGTAAATAAAGAACATATTGTAGTTGACAGGATCCTAGTTATCACTCTTAAAAAAATTCCATGTAACATACAGTTTAAATTTGACAAAGCTTAAGATGCTTTGCCCTGCAGCCAGCACAAAAGTTTGATTTAAAAAGCACTGTACAGTAATTAAATTTAAACCACAGAATTACTTAAAGTACCACACTCATTGACTGGTAGAGCTTTTATTGCAATAGATTAGACTCTTAAGTAATGAGTCTGAGCAGCAACTGAAGATCATTTACCTCTGGTACTAGAAATTAATACACTTACTTTTGATTACAGCTGCGACTGAGACATACAGATAGCAGTTCTGCAGATCCAGGCACAGATACCCCCCAGACCAATGGAGAGCAGGAAGTGTCCTAGCTCACTCAAATCTCACCTAGTGACCAACATGCTAGATCCTCCTAAATCCTTCTGGCAAAACCTAGCAATCATGCTCTTAGAATTTCTTCTACCCAAACAGTTGAAATGGCAATCCCCTGTAGTGCAGACATGTAAGATAATGGACAACTCCATAAACTACCTAATTTCACATAGTCATGAGAAACCCGAGATGTTTTCTCCTATGACTGTAAAATCATTATGTCCAAGAACAAGAACATCTGAGAAAATTCCTTATTTAGCATAAAAACTTCTCCAAATCTGAAAGCCAAGAAGTGCTTTCTTACTGGCCCTCAAACATATCAAGAATCTAATGATTCATAAATCAAAGGAGAACACAATATTAGAAAAGACAGGATTCAACAACATGCAACTGTACTGTGCAGGAGTGTTTAGTCCTAGAAATCAAAGGGCAAAAGGAAAAAGCAAAGTTTTTGAAATCTAACACATTGTACTGCTATACATACACATGGAAAACAACTTGTATAGGAAGGTAGTATTTTCCCCCCCTCATTTCTATCCTTTATTCTATATAATGAAAAGAAATAAAACTCCTTTTACGGTTTTTTCCACATCTTCCTTAGAATTTAATGGAAAATACCTGTTAATTGCATTATACATCTTTTTATTGTGGATTTAGGGTTTTGTTAATACTATTTGCACATCAAGTATATTCACAGTGGCTTGGAATTTCAGACAATTTCAAGGATTTTTCTTTGCATTAACTAGGTGCAACAACAAACTCAATCCCAAAACACAAGAAAAAGAAACAAAGCCTCTTCCTGTTAGGAAGCAAAAAATTCTGCCCTTCAGTTGTTGCACTTCTAATGCATCACTTGTAAACCCTGACAGCCTGAACAGAGAAACCTGTTAGCACTCAGGCCATTTTCCTCCAGAGCGAATGTTGTTTATCAAGGATAACACACTAGCCAAATGACTCCAGAAGCTTTCACAGGTAGATTGCCACCAGTACTGGTGACATTTGGAAAGGTGTCTTGGACATCTGCTGCTGTGGTTGCACTGTCTAAAGCATTTTTTCCAACAAAGCCATATGATCCATGGGGAAAAGGAAAGGAGAGAAATAGGGAAGATTCCACCTCAAAACCTGTACACAATTTAAGTTTTGATTTGGCATTCCTGTTTTACACCACTAAAGATACTTCAGGTTTTCAACACACAAAAGAATGCAAATAATTTAGGTCACTATGGATCTCGCACATCAAAATGTGTACTGACCAAATTCAGAGAAACAAAATCAAGGCAAACACCTCACCCCTTTCTACAGGACAGCTGCAAGATACAGCAGCATAGTAATACAACACAGCTGCACAGCACATAATCTTTTCCTTCAAGCCAAATATTTTATCATTTAAACTATTTTATCATTTACCAGTGTATCAATGGTGACATATTTGCATTAATCTGCCACAAATACAAAACCAAACCTGCAGCAAAGCCTTACAGCAAAAGAACAATACTTGAATCACATGGAATTACAATTTCAGTATGCTCTAAGGAGGAAGAAAGTGACCTTTGTGGTGGAATGTTGGGCAAAAAAAAAAAGGAAGTCTGTAGCACTTCATTAAAAATATTTGAATATTTCTGTTCAAGACAAAAATTCAAACAAACCGACCTTAAGAGAAATGTACTCCTTAGACATGGATCGGGTAGCTAGTGAGGCTAGTCCTTGGAGTCCTGTAATGAGTGACCACAAAATGAATTCCAAGTTCATTATGAACATACATTAGCTATGTTGACATATTAATAAAACTGAGGATAACAGTATGGTCCTCTGTATAGAAAGGTTAGTTTTCAACTTGTATCATGGAGGAGAGTCAAGATCTTCTTAAATCAGGTACATTTCAGACATTAAACAGAAGAAAACTGCAGTACTACAGAAGTGCTTCTGCAGCATAAATGAGGCTAATCAATTTCAAATAATGTGCTATTAACAAAATTCCATCATTCCTTATTTGTTTGCAGAACAGCACTTGCCTGTAATCTAGGTAAGAGCCTTTCCATCTTCAAACAGAGCATCTGCATCATACCTCTCAAGACAGAATCTTCTCCCAAGTCAGAATAATTAAGCATTAAATTAAGCTCTTAAAAACTATCTTCACTGCATTCACTTGGTCTTTTGATTCTACTGTAATGGATTATCTATTTAACTTAGTCAGAATTTAATCCAGTTTTACAAATCACGACCAAAGAAAGATTATTTTAATCCAGCTATAAAAGCTTGAGCTTTTGAGCCAAGACACTAGATAGACTATTCTCAAGCTTCACCTGTGCTACTACATTAGCACTGCAGATCCTGAAGCACAAAAAACTATGGGAAGGCACTGATGAGTCCTGACTTTAGACTTTGGAAATATAAACAGCACATTAAGCCTGCATTTTCTACTCAATTTTACACCAGTCAAAAAATACACACATGTAGTCAGGGCCTCAAACCAGCTATGTTTTTGAGCTGTGTGAACTAATGGTAGAAGGCAGGTAGGTGCATGGGAAAAGGTAGGGCCAATGAAACAGGTGAAAAAAAAAAAAAAAGCGTTTTTTACTCCTTTGGCAGATGAACAGTCCAACACTTCCCATATGTGTCTCATTTTCCCAAATTATTGTAGGCTAAATATAAAAATATTAAACTCTGCAAAAGAACCTAATAGAGATTATTGCATGACAGGAAACAGCATGAACTATACTGTGTCCTATACTACAATGGCAAACTCAAACCATAGCAGGCTTTTTCCTTCCCCTAATTATGAGCGGTCAAACCACAAAACCTATGTTAAGATCTTATCTGTTAAGGTTCCCTTATGGGAAAAGTTCAGAAACAGCTGTACACAGAATCACTGCTCAGCTTCAAGTCTCCAAAATAGTCACAAGTTTAGAAGAATGAAATGTGTCCATTTTGACATATTTGGGCTCCTTCCATCACTTGAGATATTTGTGTTAGTGACTTCCTAATTAACACTCTTGAGAAGCATTCAAAACAAAACAAAAGTAACAAAAAACCCCACAGTATACTGGTTTTTTTCTGATATTGGTATCACCTCGGAAGTACAGAGTCTGAATACAAACTGATAATTTGGGCAAACTAACCAGAGAATGTAGTTAAATTGTATGTGATGTGAACAGGTTTTATACAGATTATACATTGCTGCCTCTTACTTTCATAACAGGACACTTGTCCGTACCCTCAATGGAAGCTGCTAAGGAAGTATTGACTATAGCTTTTCACTCAAGCTGTACACTGATGAAGCTAAACAACCAAGACTATTCACAAAAAAATACCTTCAATTTACTTCTGCTAAACTGATGTAAAATATATTTTTAAAAAATACTTTTAAAAATTCAAAACAACACCCCTCTGTGTTTTGCTATTGTTTTCACTAAGTGGGTTATCTGTTCTAGATTATGCTACTCTTGGACAAGCCCAGAAGGCACATCTAAGAAACAAAAAAACAAGCATAGAGAATAAATAACAAAACTTTCTTCTGTGGTACTAACCACAGCAGGAATAAGTGCTGATGGCATAAGCTGGATCAAAGAGAGCTGTGATGGCATTTAATGGATCTACTAAGAAAAAAACTTTTGTAGACTAATTGTTTACTGATTTGTGAATACAAATGCATTTAAACTGCAAATAAAATATAAACATTACTTTTCTCATAGCACTACATTAAAGACTCTTAGGAAAAGTGATATTTTTACTTGTATATAAAAGTCAGCATATCAACGGAGTATAGGAGAACAAACACAACTTCACAGAGCTCTTAACAAGCAAGAGCTGCTGCTTTAGTTTGAAAGGCAGTTCTAAGTCATGCTTCCCCGTTGCTATTTTGTTTGTATCAAAACACTTATCACTGTACCTCTGTTAATATCAGCCCCAATTAAGAATTTAATTACTCCCTTACTGGCTTTATAGTCTAACAGCTCATTTTCAATGAAGAGTGATATATGGTAATATACAATATTCCCTGTGGTACCTCCTCCCAGTGAAATTCCTTCCAAGAAAACAGTTTAAATTTAAAATTACAAACTCAAGGGGTTTTCTCCAACTGCAGCATTTTGCAACATTTTACTGAAAAGCTATCCAAAAGCAAGCACCCTTTATTACAGGCCTTAAAAAAATCAGAGGTGAGGGGGACTGCTAGATCACATAACTGTATCCCAAGCTGTTTCAAGTATGCACAAGGCTTATCTGAGCCATTTTGGGCTAGACGGCAACAGCAGCAAGGAACAGCAGTGCTGTAACCCAGGCTGTGTCAGAAGCTGCCATTTCCAACTCTGATACTGGAAGCTGTACTTTTGAGGTTATCATGCAACCTGCCTTATAATCATCCTTATCTGCAATGAGGCCACAGTCCCTCACAAGTGAAATATACCACTGCAGGAGCTATTATATTTTGGTCTGCTTTGCCTGAAGAAGGAATTAATATCAGTTTACCTCAGTCATGCAATATATTCTAGGGAAGGTTGCTAAGAGATTAAAGACTTAATTTTCATATATAACATTATGCAACAGTTAGTTTTAACACTGAGGCAATCTTAGAGACGCTAAGCAGACCATTTTTTAAAGCCATGACAATATCTCCGATTTTTATATCATTAACTTTCAGAATACAAACCAGGTGACAAAAGAAATCTGTTTGATATGAAGCAGAGGTAGAAAGGAATTATTGGAAATGTACTGGAGTTAGATGTCAGCATTTCAGTAAACTAAAAGGCAAAGGAAAAAAAAAATCCATGAAAACTATTCCACTAGGTGCAAGAGAAGAGCAATTTCTTCAGTTTGAGAAGCTATTTTGAACATTTATGATGGAATGTATTTCACTAAGTGTTTTAGCACTGTCTTCAGAAATGGAAACCAATTTGCTTATTAGGGCAAAAATATATTGGGGGTAACGAAACAACTATGAAGTTGCTTCCTTTTTATGTAATTTCAAAGATGTATCATTTGGCTGTGGTATTTTTACAGCAGAAAAAAACCACTTCAGTTCCTGGGTTGAGAATATCCTATCCCATTGTGTTACAGCTTTATGTAACAAAATTCATTTAACATAGATTCTTTTCATTTTAATCCTAGCATTAAAACAAGAATTTCTAGTTTTTGAACAATATAGTTTCTACAGAAACAGCCCAACAACACTTCCTGAAACTGCATGGAAGACGGTCAACTGTTTATTGGTTGAAGTGTAATCCACATATGATGTGGGCTGAAAGAAAACCTAAGAACCCTGTAGAACATTATATACTTGATAAAATAAATGAACCTCCAAAGCTTTCAGGAATGAAGTGAAAGTTACACTTAAACAGGGCAGGGAAGATGAACCTAAACTGGATCTGAAAAACATTTTTTTATAACATGCATTAGACACCAACCCTTAAACATAGCTTATTTGATTTATATAGAATAATATCTTATTTGATTTATATTTTACTCAGTGAATTTATGAAGCAATTGAAATATCCTCAGAACACTTTCTGATCCTTAAAAAACAGAATCAAAACAGAATTTTCTCTACTGATCTGAAGACCTTGATTGTTTTACAAAAAAGGATATAAACACTTATAATCCAGAAATGTTTTCTGCAATCCAAGTACTTTAAGCTTCATCTGGGGAGTGCTACAATTCCTTCCCCAATCCCCTTCCAAAATCATTCTAGAAACTAAACGTTTCAAATCTTGAAAACAGTCCTTAATAAAATTCTGTGTACTAACTTTTCTAAAGGATGGGAAAAACAAGTCTACATGGAAGCTTTAACATGACAGTGAACTATGACCTTTAAATATACTGCCATAGATTAGGTGTACACTCAAATGTAACCCCAAGTAAATGTATTTATGAACTTGATAATCATTAGATTGCTTAAACTATATTTGAGGGAAGTCTAATCAGGCAGAAACAAGAGCTTCTCCCCTTGGCAGCACTTGAAGAAAGGCAGAGCTTTCAAATTCTGAAAAGATCAATAAGCATGTGGTGACAACAAAGTTGAAAAACTCAGTTTAATTAAAATGTTGAACACAGTTACCAATCTAGTAAGATACCAACACTTTAAAGGTAGTAAAAAATAAGAAATTCTTGCAGTAGTCCAATGCTCAGTACCTGGAACAGGACTAAGCACCTTTTAGCATAATCTTTGTATTCACTAAATCCAGAATTCAACAGTAGAGCAGCTGCTCAGTGCCTGCTCTGCAGAATTCAATGAACGACAAAAGGTTACCTTAATTCAATGAGATAATCAGCACACATTTATCCTCTACCAAGAGCTTTCCAACCATCTGCAAGGCGGCAGAGCTGACTGCCTATAAAACAACTGGTAGCATGCTGACATGTCCTCACATCACTCATGTCAATGAAAATTTATCTCTTAGCAACAGCTAAAAGAAGCTGAACTTCCAGAAATATTTTAGATGCATCACGAGCCAACAATTTCTTCACAAGTGATTTTGATTGCTGCTGATCTCCAAACAGATGTCTACTCTAATTGGTAAAATTTATTAAATACATATCTTAAATATGAAAAAAGTCAAGTTGTCATGCCCTAAGAAAGCAATAACAATGGGACTCATTCTAGCTGTGCACATAAAAGACAAAAGCTGCTGGTCTCACAGTATCAGTAACAGTGAAGTAAACATGCATGTGTTGTGGGGAAAAGAAGGCATTTGCTATTAAGGTTGCTGTCAGAAACCGAAAGCTAAGACAGAAGTCCACTAAAACAAAGATAAATATTTTTGACAGGAAAGCAAAATAAGAGATTCAAAGCTAATACCACTTAGCTACTAAAACTATTTTATTATTCCCTTCCCTGCTACATGGGAGCAAATACAAAAATTTAAGGCATTAATCTTCACAAGTAAATTCCATACAAAACCTCTGATAAAATTAGAAATACACTTGTTTTAGCAAAACTCGTTTGCATTAGCTAAACATCAAGCAAATTAGAATTTTAGCACCAGACGGATATCAGGAAATGGAAAGAGCTTGTTCTCAGCTATATTACAAGCTCTTCTCTAGAAAACAAGTCATGCAGAGGCCTCTTCAAAATACATCCAAAGACAATATTGAGAAAGAAACAACACAAATCATTCATATTCTGGTTCGTCTTAGCAGATAATGAGTAGTTTTGCTTGCTTCCATCACTAGTATTTTCCAGAAGACATACAACAAAATCTGTCAATCCTAGGCTGAATAAAGCCACATTTATTTACTTGAATTCACAGTCAGAATTGAGCTATCACCCTGAATTCACAGCAGTATAGGAAATTGGGAACACAGAGGAAGATTCCTGAGGTGGTTTATTAATCCAAATAAAAGACTCCTACCATCCATCTTGTGTTCAGATCAGAAAAGACTCCTGCAACCCTCCACTGAAAGACTGAAAACATGCCTGCAAGAAGAGCAGCTAGCCATTGGTTTTTAAACGCAGTGCACAAATTCATAAAGCGAAAACAACTGCCCATTGTCACAAAAACTCCAAATGGCAAAGCACAGAACTTACTGAATACAAGCACCAGTAACTTCCTTCCTTAAGTGTATGGCAGACAAGCACGTTAAGTGAGCCAACAAGAGCAATTCTTTGACTAAGCCACAGAGCAAGTCACTGGCTTCCAAGAGAACATGAGCTCCAGTTGGAATGTAGCTAAAACGTACATGTACAAGCACAGAAACAGACCATCCTACAGGCACTTAGCACGTGCTGCTACCTTGAGAACCCATCCTGAATGTGGCTTCAATCATTGCTTGACTGATTTATCTATAAATTACAGACCTTGAGAAAACATCTGTAACATTCAAAAGCCTGCTTTGCTAGATCAACAGAATGCATGACAAACATATAAAAATAAATACATTTGGTTTACTATACAATTTTTCAATATTAAAGCAGATTAATATTTGCAAAACAGCATTAATAAGTTTTTTGTGACATTCTGCCTTTACAACTGGATAAAGAGGAAAGAGAAGAGAGCTAGACAATTCAAGGCAGAGCAAAAATATTCAGATCAGAAAATACCATGTTTATGTATAACCCCACTGTTTATTACATTAACCTCTGTGTTTATATTTATAAACTGACTGATAGCCAAATACTTGCAGGAGTCAATGCACTGCCCTCTTCCTCTACTATTAACAGATTTTTGTTAAACTGACTCCTCAGCAGGCATACTAGCATTCAGAGGTCAAGAGAGAAAAATCAAAGTAGGACATGAAAGCTGAGTATCTTTCAATTTGGAATAGAAGGGAGTGATGCAGCAGCCTTCATAACCATACAACTTCTCTAGCTACTATTAAGTTCAGTGATCATAACAGAGCTTACTTTGGTCTTAAGAATCTGTTCAGGCTCAAACACTGACTTTTTCATCATCCATTTAACTGTATTTTTGTATAATATTTTTGTATAACTACTGCTCATTATCCACTAATGCTAAGCATTTTAAAGAATTACACACTACTTCCAAGTTAGGTATTATCACATTTTTACCAACCAGGTTGCTCAGGACCTTGCCTATCCAGCTCTGGTCACCTCTGAGGATGGAGATTCTGTAGCTACTCTGAGTCCCTGTTCTAGGTCTCTCCATCCTCATTTTAAAGGATTTTCTCCATCTACCTGCAATTTCTCTTGATGCAACTTACACCAGTTATCTCTCATTACTTTGCCATCTGAAAAACAGCAGTCTCCATCTTCACTATAATCACCCAATAGATAGTTCTGACAGAGGTGCTTGAACACAACAGTCCCACACATCTATGGCAATTTTATCTTGACTGTACTGCTTTCAGCTGTTATGTGTAAGTACTTCCTGCTGCCTAGGGAAGTGTTGGAATCACTGTCCCTGGAAGCATTCACAAAACATGCAGATGCAGCTCTTAGGAACATGGTTTAATGGTGAGCATGGCAGTGCTAAGTTAACAGTTGGACTCACTGATCTTTGAGGTCTTTTTCACCCTAAAAAATTCTATGATTTTACTTATTCATTAGTTAAGAACTGCCTGTACTCTATGTCTGAAACACAGGTGCCACTGACATTTGCCTTTTATTGAGCCAAATGCAAACACTGCTAGTTAGTGTTGCCATGGATACATGGACATTACATAAAAATTAGTTCTTAAAACTACAGTCACTCATCAGCACCATTTTGGAAAAAACAGATGTGAAACTGAAGCCAACTTCAAAATGCCACCAGTGATGGAGAGCATGTGGAAAACGTGCGGCAAATTCACCACAGTTTAAGCTAGCTCTGCTCTCATTCTGAGATGGGGAAACATCAGCCATGCCTACCAGACACCTCTGCTGAGATCATACACAGCTTTTTTCCTGTGCCAGAGTCCTGTTTGTAATTAAAACCAGAAGTCTCAAGCATATGCCACCTAGAACTGCTTTATTTGGTAACTGCTGGACTGCACCACCACAACCACGAGGGGAGAAAAATGGTACTCTGCCCCTCTAGACCCAAAAAACTTGGCAAAGCAGAAATTCATGCGTATTTGCAGCTAGTACTGCAGTGACAAGGCACAAGAGTAGACAATTTACAAGTCTGCAGTTTCCCTAACCACACGGGATTTTTCCTTATGTAACATCTTATCTACAGCACAACCTGAAGTCAAAATAACCCACACAGACCTGGAACTAAGCCCAGCAGCCCTGGAGTTGCCTGCACAGGCATCCCTGTAACAGGTCACACCCATTGATTTCAAAAGCCTGGCTGTGCCTGCAAACTCAAAACTTTAAGCTCTTCACAAAGAACCTGGGGAGGAAAAAAAAAACCACTGAAAAATCCATGTGACACCAGTAATAATATTCCTCAATAAGGGGTACAAGCAGATTGGGAAAAACAATAAATACAAGTAATTTTGCAACTGAAGGAAATGACACTAGTTTAAAATCTGATTTGTCACTTACCAGGTAACAAGGAAGGACAGCAGTGGATCTGTCAGCTACGAGATGCCTGATCTGACATGCCATCATGGCCAAAATTCTACAGCCATCATCTGAACCCTAATACTGCTGTTCCAGTACACAGCAGCACTCCATCCACCTGGTTCCCTACAGTCCTAGTGTCCTGGCTTGAAACAGGCCCTCCAATCATGGGTCTGTCCTTACACACAGGCAAACAGAGTCCCGAACACTGAGAGAAGCAAGCTGCTAACAGCACCACAAATGGATTCAAAGCTGTAAAGAAAACTTCGGAGTTTTTACCAGTTGAGTCTTAATGCTTGCTTGAAATTCTTTCAAAAGTGAGAGTCTTATGCCATTCCCAACTACCAAATTGGAAAAATGCAGTTAATTAGCAGTTAATCTATTCCTGATATCTTTCTTGACAAGAAAAATAACATATCAAAAATAGCAGACAACTTCAACTGCAAGTTATCAAGATTTTTCATCACATTTTACAATAAAGTTCCTGTGGCAATAAGAAACATGGAATTACTATCACATTTCAACTGACATAGAAAAAATACCCAAGCACCAAGATCACTATTATTGAACACTGAAGAGCAAAGACACTTTGAACAAGTAAGAAAACAGCACTGAGAATTGATGCTGCGTAGCTCTCCTTATTTCTAAGGCAGCCTTCTTGTATTTCTGTTTTAGAAGGAATTTTGATGAAGGAGATATCTGTGCATTAACTAGTTGAAGAAAAATTAGTCTGTGAGGAAAAATGCAAAGAGCAAAACCTCTAACCATTGTTTAGGAATTCAATGTCACTCCCAGTTAAAACAGAGGAGTTCACAGAAAATAGCATAGATTAATCAACACCAATAGAACTGTTGGAACTACACCGGATTTCTTGAACTCACTGATGTCAGTTTCAATACAGGACTCATTACAGAACACCACACCAATTAAATTCAAATGGAAACAAAAAGAATCAAATTTTAGCATGCCTTAGGATTAAACAGCTTGCAGTATAAGGTTTGGAACCACCCTTTAAAATAAACAAGAACCACATGCACATCATACAGAACTATGTTCCGAACATCTAGCTTGGGGGAAAAGAACAAAGTGTAGGATCTTCCCTCACAGATCTATAGGCTACTGCAAATAAGACCCTATTTGCAGAAAATAATTCACATTAGAAATTGTAAACTAACCTCCACCCTGCCTTATGAAGGAATAGACCAATCTCATTCAGGAAATAGCAGTATTTAACTTACTTCGCTCCATACAATTCAAGAAAACTTCTACAAATATGCTTCTTGGGTTGGTCCAAATGTGCTGAATTGTAAAACACATAAAAATAAGCCCCAAAGCCATAGATATCCATCTATACAGTGGTAGGAGTTGCTTCTCCACAATATGGAATGATGAGAATTTTCCACTTCAATTTTCTGCTAAGCTCCAGTATCTCAGGTGTTATAAGGATCTAAGTGTTCCCTTGGCTTATGCACAGTTGGCACTTTCAGCATTTCAGAAGCTACACGAACAGGAGGAAAACCAAAACAAAAACATAAACCGCCACAAACACACAAAACAAAACCCCCAAAAATAAAGCAACAACAACAAAACCCACCAGAAAAAAATATTCAAAATCCAAAACCTAAACACCCCAAAACGCAAGAGCAGCAGAACCTAGCAATCATCCCAGAACTTCCAGGACCAGAGCTACACACAGTTAAGGTGCAGACCACCCTTCCAAGAAATAAAGGTAAATTGTGAATTGAAATAATGAGAAACACAAACATGAGACTTCGTGTTTGCCAAGTAATGCCAACATTCCTCAGTGTTTTTTCACCAGGAGGATGCTATGAGGAGAGAAACAAAGGTTGCATCTTAACATAACAGTATTTTACGGACTGATAATGTTCAAACCTAGATTTCTCTTTCATTTCCCTGTGTACAGTCACTTCAATTGTAGCACTGCAGACACTCTAGAAACTTTCACATCACTGCATTTTGGTACTCAGACCCACCCTCAGAGGCCCAGACACCACATTAAGACAGCTCCCAAAGTTCAGCATTGCTAATATCCCATTATGTGTAAATCTGCAAGATGCATTGTGCATTCATTTGCGTCTCCCTTTTCTGTTTCTGCACAGTGGAAATCTAGAGGACAGAAGCAACAAGAAATCTCAACCAACGCTGTCTTGCTGCCTACCCACAGGAAGTCAGGAAGCTTAAAAACTGAGCAAGGAGGAGCCTGAATGCCAAAAAAGCAATTCGCTATAGATTGGCCCTTTGCCTGAAAGACAGAAGGAGGAACACCCAGTGTCTGCACTGGCACAAGATACATACCAGAAAACTGAAATTCAACCCATGCCAAGTTACATTTGAAAAGCGAAATGTACATAGGCCAGTGAAAACAAAATTAGATAGGAGTTCAGGGTAAGAAAAATTAATAAAACAAGTTCAGTTTTGCATGAAAGTCAGCTTAGAAAGACAAACTGAAAGTAAAAGAGAGATTAGTGAATTTTTTCATGCCAAGAATCAGATGAAAATCACAGTTGCTGAGCTGTTCAAGAGAGCATTGAGGAGAACCAACATCAAGCCATCTCCATTTGAACACTATCTTTGAAGTTTAAGTACTAATTATCCTGAACATAGCAAAGATTAAACTGCTGAGATAGACTATGCATTCCCACAGCCCTCTGATAATGTTACAATGGCCACTCCCTCTTCATCTTGAAAAGCTCAATGTATCCTTTTAAATTATGTCTAAAAATAAGCAAACAAAGAGCTGCCTACAGCCTACAAATATCTGTTTCTTTGTGTTTATAGTCACACAGGGCTTGTACTCAGGAGGTGGCTAACTCCCAAGACTTACCAGGTTTCATGCAGCTCCCAAATTGCAGAACCTTCCTAGTGCTTGTCCAAGTGACAATGAAAACAGAGAAAACACCAGCAATATTGCCATTCTACAACTGACACCATTAAAGTTCTTAAAACTAACCATAAGTTTTAAATAGCACTTTGCAGCATTTCCAGAAGCGCATTTTAATGCTTCAAAGGCTTATTGAAAAGTTAAGTATCACTCAATTTTCCTCTCTTCACACCCTTCCCTACTATGTAACCAGTTTTTACACTGCATTTTCTGGTTAACATATTCATACAGCCCTTTTCAGGAAATGCTTGGTGAGAAAAGGTGTGAAGCAAAAGGGAGGGTATCTCTGCACGATACTCTTGAGCATAAGGAAGAGCACATAAGAGCAGTTAAATTGTTTAAATATGCACTGCAACATAGTGAAGTGCACGAGATCAAACGGCTGCACAACAGAATGAATTCTTTTTCTACTTTCTTGTGCATGTAGTTTTTTGGCTTTTCTGTTTCTTTATTTGAGGATGATTTTTTTTTTTTTTTTTTCCAGGACATGAAAAAGACACTGCAACTCTTCATCCTGAAGGATACCACTGTTCTCAGTCCTTCACTCTTAAGGCAGCTCCACCTCTGGCTGGATGCTGCCCTTCACACACCCAGTTAACACGAAATCAGGCACCTTTTGAAGTGCATTGATTCAAGTTACCTGTCCAGAGACCAAGTGAACATTTACCTCAATGCCACCAGAATACTTCAGGTAACTGTAAAGTCCTTCTTATAATATATACTACTCATGACACTTACAATATACCACCTAGACACCATATAGCTACCAAAAGCTCCTGACCTTCCAACATCATCTATCTTTCATGAACCTTGTACTTGTATCTCTTCATTCAGAGATGGAAAAGCAACTCTCCACACACACGGGAATGGAAAGGGATCGAGTAGGGGAAAATTTCAACAGCTGCACTGCATGCTTTCTCTTGCTGCAACTCAAGAGTTGCTACAACTTCACCTAAATCCAGAAAAGCCAGGCTAACACTTGAAACACCATTTTTACATAATCCTTTCTTCCAGGCCTATGGATAACAGGAGGAAACACAGCTGCTGTATTTCTGTAACTAACTGCAGCTATTTCTAAATCTAATGAAACAAGAGAACTATATCTAGTTGAATTGGATCACCCAGTTAACAGGGACGAGAAAAGCAGCTCCACAGCATCAACACAAAGACAAATGTTTAGCACTTCCAGCTCCCTGTTCCAAGTATTCATAGAATGCAAACCACTCAACACTCCTGTCACATAGTCAAGGCTCCAGGTCTGCAAAACTGAGTTCAGTGACACTGCATTTCAACAGTATTTATCTTCTCAGTGCACTACATACTCAGATGCTTTGGGTGGGTGATTGAAGCAAGCAAACAAAAACAGAAATCCCAAAACCAAACAACCAAAAAAAATCCAAACAAGCCAACAACAACCAACATACAACACAATCACCTTGCCCTACACAGGCCATACTGCATCTCTTCTGATCACCTTTCACTCAGGAAGAAAGGGTCAGAGTCTGCATTTGGTACTCTTAGTGCGAATGTTCAGACTGACAAATGGAGAGCTCTAATGCACTTCTAATGGACTAAGTCTTCTGTCTCATCCTGATGAGCTGCTAATTATGCATTAAAGAAAGAAAAATAATCAAAATTACTCAAACTTCCACAATCATCAAAACATATTTCTGTGCATCCTTACATTTGTTCTTTTCCTCCTGAGAAGTCAACAAAAAACATACTAGAACATCACCTCTAGTATTTGAAAATAAAAAAACCAAAACAAACATACAAAATTAGCCATCCCAACAGAAATAATTTCTTACTTGTGCTAGCTATAGAAAGAGCTAAAGACACTTTAAAATATGCCAATCTCGTCAAAGTTAGCCATTCCCAAGAAATGCCAGTTGGATACCTTTATTGTATTAATTTCAATAAATAATCTTGACATGGCCCATACTGTCACTTAAATTATTCCAATACTAATAGCCTAACAGTTTTATTGCAATGTCATCCTGCTTATATACAAATTAACATCAATTTCAAAGGAAGATGCAGTCACATCCCAGTAACAGGGACAATTTATGCACACTTCCTTTCAGAACTGTCCTGAAGTATTTAAAGCCATACATAGTGAAGAACAGTAAAAATCCCGTATTTAAAACAAGTCTCTATATATTTGCTCAGTAACCTCAGTAGCTTAGCACAACTAAGTGGTAAACTACACTAACATGGAACTACTGATTCACCAACCTCACATCAAAACTATTTTTGTCAGGAAAAACCGTATGCCAGTTTTTAAACACGCAAGTCACACTGCTAATTTTGAGGCACCCAAATGAAAGCTCATTTCTTGCCAAAGCACTTGCTAGAGAACAGATTTGTTTGGCTAACTTCTAGAAGACAGATTTATCCTTATACCAGTATTTTAGTATGGCAGTAATGGCTTTTTCAGCACCATGACCCAACTAACATTCCTTGCAAAGGCTGCCAGTCCCAGTAGGTAGCCTAACATGGGAGAATTTTGTTTCTACAAAATTCATGTTACTTGGGCTGCTCAGTACTCCAGCCCTCAACTTTTTCATGTCATTACAGTATCAGAATAACAGTAGAAACCCAAAGTACTTAGCTTTATCACTACAAGTAATTAAATGTTTATAGCGTACAGCTACAGCAGTAATTGCACAGTATGCAGCACTTTTGAATTTTCCAATGTGATTATAGAGCGGGAAGCTCCGTGCATCCCTCAAATACCAGAGAAGTCTGATTTGACAGAAACAGATATCCATACACAAATGCAATCATATTTATCATACATCTGGAGAAGCTCACAAAAATAAAGCTACAGCTACTCACCTCCGAAGGTTCCCCAAACAGCTGCTCCTGAAGACCTCACTAAATAATTCCAACACAAGTGTTTTCTACTCTGCACCCTCCAGCATCTCACCATCAAAGGAAAAAGACCACTGAAAACCATCATGCTGCTTCTAGGAGACACTGGTGGCACCTCTACAAATAGCAAAGCTGTCTGGACTATTCCATGTCCAAAACAGCTGCCATCAAACTTGACCAGCCAGAAGAGGAAAACAAAAACAAAAAAAGAAAACATAGAATCCCAAACCATCAACTTAGAAATATTTTAAGTAAGCCACTTCGACTACAACAGGTAACTTTCCTTCTCCCAAAGAAAACTGAAAATTCCAAACACACTTCACCATACTAAATGGGAAATGAGTGTCTTTGATACTACCCTTTCATAAACAAAAAACTAATTGATAGCCCTTTCTCCCTCAAGGCTGAAACTCTGTGAACAATTAACTTACAATTCAAAACAAGACTCAAGTAACAGCAAAAATAAATCCAAGTAGGGTGCACAACAAAAGTAAAACAGAAGGAGGATACTGCAGTTCAGCTCAAATTGTCACTCGGACACCTTCACTTCTATTCCTAGAATATTAATTCCAGTTTCTATTCACTGACATTTTAAAGTTCACTGTCTACATGCAAATATCATTAAAAAATAATAATTCTGTCTTAAACATCACAAATCACACGAGGCATCTCAGGCCATCAAACCACAAGAAAATCTGTATATCGCAGCAGAAAATGAAGGTAAAAGGCCACAATCAAATCACACAGCAGATTTCAGCTACACCAGTCTGTCAGGCAAGACAGAACAATCTCACACCTACAACAGAGCATACAGCCGTACTCTTCCCTGCTGCTCTGCTCATCTACTGAAAATTCACAAAGCAGAGTATCCAATGCTGAATGGCAGGACATAGGGAGCCAACTGAAATTCATTTACCAGAACTGATTCTGCATAAATCTTGGACATGCATCCCCACTCATATACAATTAAATGGGTAAATAAAGCACGAGAAGAACCATTACTTTTGTATTAGGTAAAAAAACAAAGATAACAAGAATAGTTTTTCATTACTACATTAGCTCTCATTTTTCAGACTTACCTGGTCTTTTTCATGGGGTAATAGGCTGACAGGTGGAAGGGAAGCTGGGAAGGTGCTGGAGTATTTTGGAGCTCCTTTGCTTTCCAAACTGCCATAATTCACTCTATACTGAGGACCATCCTTCAGTAACCTCCCATTGTTCACAGCACGTTTGGCCCCCAGCCGCAACCTCTGCTGAAAGGCAGGATTGTTGAAAATACTTGCTAGGTCATTTTGACTTCTCAAATACTTTTCTATGTTTTTCAGGGAGGAGCCATTAGGTTCTTGAAGCCCTTCAATTGCTCTTCTCAAGAGTTTATTCCAATCCACATTACGAAGCTCATTACAAGCTCCTCTAGATCCCTTAACAGATTTAGGAATAGTGCCAGGTTTAACACATGAAAACCGTCCAGGATTATCTGGGTCCTTGTAGGATGCAAGACCTTTGTTAGTGACTTTAAGAATAGAACCATCTTGAACACTAAGTTCCAACTGTTCTGAAACAGTCTTCTTATCTAATCCATGGGAAGCACAAACAGCATGACATATTCTCTCTTCAGAAGGCCTTTGCTTTTGCTTTTTAACTTTTTGTATAGCTTCCAGAATCCACTCCGTATAAAGAGGGTTGGCAAGTTTTACCATGGTTGACCAGTAATTGTTTCCAGCCAAGAGTTACCCATAGAGGTTCCTCCTTATCCTTTTAGCAGATCTTTCAGAGGCTGTTCACACCTCAAAGACAAATGAAAGGATTCCACACACTGCTTGGCCACATGGCAAAAATATCCACCCTGAGGAGTCAGAAAAAGCAGAGAAGTACCTGCCGACTGAAACTTTCCAATTATGTTACTGTTACTGAAACGTAGAAGAGGTTCATCTGTGATGACACTGGTACCTCCTTAAAAGAAAGTTTGTTGCAACCTTTAAAAAGAAAAAACAAGAGGCAGGGAGAGAATACAGTTAATGCCGAAGTATTAAAAACTAAAAACGCATTCAGACATGCATTCATACTGCAGATGCTGCAGTATAGAAAAATCTTTGTGATATTATATGAAACATTTGTTAGTTCCCACCCCACACCAAACAAGTCATCATAAAATGCTTCTGCTTCTCATAACCGTCAGTGGATTTAGTTTTCCCAAATTCCATCACCCCAACACTTAACCTACTACTGACCTGTTGGACAATTTCCACTGAGTTAGGGATCTGAAAACACTCTCTAAAACAAACTGCCTCCAGATCATTTCTACAGGATTATACATGCACTAGAAAACCCAAACAAACAGAAAACCAAACCCCAACCAATGAAAGATAAATTATTAACCACTTCCCATTCTTACAGTATCCTGTCCTTACTGTCCTGCCATGTTGATTACACAACTCAAAAATCAAAACCAAAAATATCAGAACCAAGTTTCAAGTAGTAGGTACCCTACAAAACCAAAAGGCATCACAAAAACACTTCTCATTTTAAGGCGTGCAGCACAGAGGCATTTTTGATACAAACCCTTAGGAATGGAAGTGAAAACAAAGTAACAGGAGGCATCTTCACATAAACAGGTTGTCAGCACAAAATGGGTAAAGAGATCACATCGAAAAATGTTTTATTGACTCACAGTTTAACAATTTTTATTTTTTTTTTTACTTATTATGGAATACATCACTCCAATAGAAAACTCAAAGGCTACAAAAACTCATTAGAGAAACCTGAAAGAACATCTTGATGAAGATTTTATTCATTCTGGGAACACATATGAAAAAAATAAAACCATTTTAAAGTCTCACAAATCAAACTTAGACAGGAGTTGCATAATGAATAAACAAATATATTTGAAGTATTAGTTTTTTTCTGCCATGAAGTATGAGAACTTTTGAAGGCATTAACAGAATTGCATAATTACTTCAAATCAAAGGAAAACAAAAAAACAGAAAACAAAAAAACTTCATTCTCCATACATGGGTTATCTTGTAAAGTTGAAGATTCACCAGTTTCACAGTAAAAATTTAAAACTAGTTAATATGCAAGTATATTTACAAAGCTACTGCAAGCAGCCTACAAATAACAAAATCATCTATGACTACACAAGTCCTGGACTTCATTTTTTATTTGTTTATTCTAGCCATTCTACATTTAAATAATGTTCAAAAACTTGAGTACATTACAACTAGGAGAAAACCCTGAACTGATACAGTAATCTAAATTCAACTTCATAAAAAGATTCCTCTGCAACTACGAAGATAAAGAGAACAACAACACATACTTTTGGCCCTAAACCTCTTTTTTCTTCTACCCCTCAAAAACGTATTTAAATATAAATTCCAGCTCATTTTTCACACATTATTATACCTATACAACAGAATTACTAACAAAAGAGCAGCTGGTTACTGTGGAAAAATTATAAAATTTTTCTACATCCAAATAGTCAATATTAATTAATTCATTTTATCAATCTGTCCTTCTCAAACCTGATCAAAGCTTAAACAACTTCAGATTTACAAATATGAGACTTCAAGTGACTGCCAGACTGAAAGAGACACATTCCTGATGCAAATGAAGGGCCTGAATGCTTACCTAGCTCACATACTGAACCCTATTGATCTACATGGATTGGATTCTGTTTCTTGCTTCCAGACTGTACTCATGGAAGCTGTATTTGATAACAGTTTTGTGCATTTCAAGTATCTGTAAGCAAACAATAACTTGTTCTGTAAACAGACCTTTTTTATTTACTCCAGCTAGCAAAAGCCATTCTTTCCCTAACAGAATTGTTTATACTCACTGCTTTCAGATAATTCCAAAATAACACCATAGCTACAAAATGCAGACAAATATAGGGAAGGAAGGAGTTTCCATGGTATTATAAATCCTACAAATTCTCACAAATCTGACACTGCAAATTCAATAATACAGCAAAGCAGAACCCTATATACAGTGGAGGCTCACTCACACTGAGACTATTTCATACACTCTCCTATAGATTTGAAAGTTCTCTGTAGCTACATATAAAGCCCCAGATTCCTAGAAAGCTACTTTTAAAGTTATTTCATTAGTCTGTTCCACTGTAAGTCTTCATTAAGATAGTCATGACTTAATTAAATGCTGAACACTGCATTTGCTGAGTCAGACATACTTGTCTCGGTTTTACATCTACTGCAGTACTGTTGTATTAAATTTCATACAAGCAACCACATCACTTCCATTAAATTCCAGAACACACAGTACAGGGTCTGTTCCAAACTCCTGGACACTGATGAACATTTCAGTATAAATGCTGTAACATGTGGGTTACAGGAATTTTTATTGGCCAATGACTGTGGCAAAAGGTTAGCATAAACCTATATCTTCATATAAAGTCTACTGCTTGGTACAGAAATTTCACAGCCATATACATTCAGAACTACATTTTTACTTATTTACTTAAAACTCTTTACGTGTAATACAACCTCCTGCATGCTGGCACCTACTAAATCAACCCCAGTAGAGTGGATCAGCAGAAATAGAGTTTCCAATGCACTGGACAGGATATTTCAGGAGCAAAAATCAAGACATCTTAAATAGACACCTTCCAACAGTATCCAAGTTCACTCTGCCTTAAGGAACCACGCAAAGTGCATCCAACCCAAGTTTTAAATTGTTTTGCCACAACTTAGAGCTTCTCTTACTCTGGCACTTGGAGCGCACGTGAACTCAAAGTGCAGCCCCCTGACCTCCATGACTGCTATGCCAAAGCCTACCACACACTAGAGTCAGAATAACTCATCACAGACAAACATCCTTCCCAGCAAAACAACTCAGGTGAGTGATCCTGGAGCTATAAACTAAGCAGATGGTCCAGAAATCAAGACAGACTGATCCAAGATTGGCAATATAGAAATACACACATCTACAAGCAAAGTGACTAGATAACACAAAACAAATACTTGTAGAAACAATCTTGCAAGATTCAGCATAAAAGGATACTCAGAAATACAAAGTTACATTCAGGTTTCTAAATTTAGAATGCAATTCTACCGAAATTACAAATAGGTGGTCGTAAATCATTGAATATAAAAAGTGTGATGATTACCCAAACAGATTTTGAGGAAATACCATTTTAAAGAAGTGATTATAAATTAGTCTATTTAGGCACTCATGTCTGTTTAATCACCATCAGCAGCACTCATTCAATCACAAAACAGATTTTCCATACTGTTCAATGCACAGGACAACTTCCAAGTTTTATGGCAACAGTCATGAAGTTCCTTCTATGTAATTTGTCATATTTTAACTTCTACACTGTATGGTATCTTATATTGGAAATAAAAGCATTTGAGAAAGTTTGGCTGTACTATATTACTGACCAAATCTATTAACAAGTCTGCCACTGAAGAGCTACAGAACAGAAGCATTAGAGGGTGAAGTACAACCCATTAGCTCTAAAACAATCTCTAGTCAAGGCTTGTCCCTTTGCCTAGGTCATAAATTATCAGATAAATACAAAGAAGTTGCAAAATTTCAGCTTGGGATTTAGAATCAATGCAAATGTGCCCTTTATAATGCACACACCTATTACACAGATGATTATAATTAAAGAAGGCAGTGACTGAACACTTCAATCTCAGGTGTCACCAGTAATCCCATAATCCTCTAATAAGGTGGTTTTTAGACTGAACCAGTACCTGGAATTGCTTCCAGGTGATCCAGATTGTGAAAACAAGCAGTGTAGTCAAAAAAACCAGCAACAAAAAAAGCAATGCTTCTCTTTCCACAACTGAAACCACAACACACTACACAAACATCACAACATACAATCTAAAGGTTAGGTTATTTTTTTAATTCATGAAAAGTCTGCTTCAGCTTTCATAAATGTAAATGCAGTTAAACTTGTAAAAACGGAGGTTAACACAGCTATAAGAAACAAAAACTAAAAGAAAGGGGGGAGAAGAAGATGGGAGAGATGACAGCAACTTGTGCAACCTGCCGGTGACCTGTGAAGCTCAATCTCATTCTGCTCCCTCCTACCTGCTCTGCACACACTCATGAGAAGCAGCAGCAGGCCAGCTCTCTGCTGCAGCATCAGGGTCAGGTAAGGATTGCAGCGGAGGAGGAGGAAGAGAAGACTGCCATTGCATTCCATTTTTGCCATTTTTCCTTGCTCCAAGCCATTACTTAGAATTCTGTAGCTAATCAACTCTGTATTCCACCCCCATCTCAATTAATGATGCAAAACAGACAAGATAGTTGTTTTGCTATTGCAAAATACATGGACCTACAAAGAGACAGGGAGAAAGCAGATCCTGGTAAGGACTCCCATCATGCATATCCCTCTTAAAATTACTCAGGTCATGAAGCCAGCTATCATATTATTCTTTACACAACAGACAGTTTCCAATAATAAGAAAGGGCAAAGACACATCTATATGCTTTAAAAAGACAGATATGTACACACTACAGTAACTTCAAAACTGCACCAAAGACTCGGGGTGTGGGGAGAAGAGTGGCACACGTGAAACGAACTGAAGGAAGTGCTTGTGCTCTGAGGTAGCCCAACAGCATCTTTGAGATCATACGCTTAAAATCATTTCACAACGTGACAGCAGCAAGCGCCACCAGAGCAAACAGCATCAACACAACAACAGGACAGCAGCAAAACCACCGAAATTCACCTTTCCCGTCTTCTCCTGTGGAAGTTCTGGGCACTTTAAAATACAGTACTAGAGAACTGCAGGAAATATGGGAAGGTAATATTCACTGCCAAGAGTACACCTGGAAAAAGGTGAACTGAAAACATTTCTTCTTGGGATAGTGGTTTTCAACAGCAGGGGTGGGTATCCGTCTGCTCTTGCCAGAGGGGCTTATTTCCAATGCTCAGTGACAGAGAACGAGAGGCGAGGTCCGGGCAAAGAACACACAATGTGAACATCACTTCCAAAACGTGGCACTGCCAGGCTGGACTATTCCCCTCCCCAACTTCCTTAAGGTTTTCGCAGTATTAGCCCAGCCGCGGAGACGTGCAACGCCTAGAGCCTGGGGCCAAGGCATTGTTGCGTTTGAAGGGGCCAAGCCGGGGCTGGCTCTGCGCCCTGCCCGCGATGTGCCATTGCCGGGGCAGGACCGCAGCCCGCGCGCCCGGGGCAGGGCAGCCCCGGGCCGGCACTGTAAGTCTTCATTAAGATAGACCGCCCCGCTGCCGCCGCGCGCGGCTCGGCGCACCTACGCCGCCATTTTGTCTCGCCCTGTTGTACTTAACGTGAATCCGACATGACACTGATTACAGCCCAATGGAGGCTCATTAAAACCTTACCTACCCCGCGCCCCGCCCACCGCCGCCCGCCATTGGCCCGCGCCGCGCACGCCGCTGCGCGCTCACGGGCCGGGGGGGGCTGTCCGTCACCCGCCCACACCGGCCCCGGCCCGCCCAGCAACCGGTCCGGCGCTCCCATTGGCGAGCCGCGCCTGTCAATCACGCGGCGCGCCCCTTCCCCGCGGGTTCAGCACCGCCCAGCGGCGGGAGGGGGCGGGGCCGGCGGCTGACACTGGCCGCCGCCGCCGCCACACACTCGCCCGCCCCG